>NC_073694.1:33337741-33653399 GCF_029784165.1 Wyeomyia smithii
TTTTTAATACAGAATCAATAAATGCTAGCCTTGTTGATTCGAATCAGTGGGCACGATGATAATGGCACTGCACTGAATTCATGCACACTGATTACAGAAAAAAAACAGCACAAACTGCTGTCCGAGGAAGACATTTCAGTGGAACGATTTAAAAAGTACCATGGAAAACCGCGAGGAATTGCTGCGGAGAAAAAAACAGTGCTCTTGAATGTAATTTTCCCGGTAATCGCTGGCGAAAAATACCTTTTTTGGGAAGCACAATTAAGTAAACTGCATGATAAACGAGACATTTTTGTTATAATATGCAAAAAAAAATTAACAAAATGAAAATGATTTATGGTTACCTTATTCAGAAAGAAATTCAATGGAATAAAATGAATATGGGTCTGTCAAAGTCGTTCCTAAAGTTCATAATCAGCGTCGTATTAATATATTTTTCTCTCAATTTCCCTCTTTTTCGTTCCGAAAAACCGAATCACCAGCCTCCAGTTTTTCAAATCGTTTTTTTGTTCACACAAATCTTAAACAAGGAGACGAGATAACACAGTCATCCTGTGAGCAGTGTCCTGTGCAAACAATAATAATGTGTACGCATGCTTCACCACGCCAGCGCATCGTCGTCACCGCCATCATTTCCATTAGCCGGATTTCGGTTCAATTTAGGAAACGGCACGTCGCGGGAATAAATCACGCCCGAAAGTGCTGAATTGGTCCGTTACCAGAAATGACCAAACGATACACCCAGAGCAACATGTGCTCCCGAGTGCTGACCATCGCCGGTTCTGTGATATTACTGCATACTATAGCTATAGTATTTAGTTCGAGGAATCGATTCACTACCGAACCCTAACAGGAGTCATTTAGCGTGACGGTGGTGGTAGCAGAGTAAAACTTTACGAATTAAATTTCTACCGCCAATTTGTGCGGGCGAAACAATCGTTTTATTTGTCCTTCGGTAGTAATTCGATTCTAGTGGATAAATTTGTCCTTACCGGCTAAATAATAATTGCTAATTGATCCAGCAAGCTTACTAGCGAGATAGAAAGGTTAGTAAATAATTCAATGCAACCAGAATGTCCTCTTACGGAAAGAAGTAGAGCGATACTATTCCCCGAACGCCTTCACGGATTGCACTCAATCAAACAGTTGTAGGAAAGCAATCATTAGAGCATCTGTTTGTTGGCAGACATTCCGACTCGTGGACAAACAACGTCCGCAAGTCTTCCGCAGCTGTTCTGGATGTGCAAACGAACGGGAATTCAGAGTGCGAGTCCGCTATGCAGTGTGATGCAATATTTAAGACCATAACCGTTGGTTGGCACTCGGACATGATGCGCCTTTATGCCGATTTTTTGGATTCGTATTTATATGCAGGACACTGAATCGAACACATGTGACAGCGAAAAAGCAGACTCGTATTGAAATGGTCGTCATTTCTATATTTTGCTGTAATTGGAGCGGAAACGTCAGTGTGGCGAAAACCTAGTTTTTTTTTCGAAGGGAACAACTCAGAAAAAATTGAGTCTAGTTAGTTTCCCGGCCCGAAATCACACAGTCAAACTCATCGCCGTCCTGGTGATTGATGTCGTACGTAAATGGAGCCGGTTGGCTTGTTCGGGGTCGGCTAATACAAGGCCATTCATCGGGTAGCGGGACAACACGTTTTGGCGATTTGTCTGGTTTCTGCCACCAGTCGCTCGCGTATTCATGATTTTGTCTCTCGTTTGTTTTTGTTTGCTTTGATTGTCAATTGATGGTGGTGTAAATCTTGGGATGAATTAATGACCAGCGATTGTGCTAAAATGTGATCTCCCGAGCTTGTCACTTGTCTCAGTGTTTGCTGTTGTTACAGTTTTAGGATGTTCTCGGCGTTTCATTGTTCTAGCTGGTGTTGTGTAAATATATTAGGGAATAACATTACCCTTGATTTAAATCTTTTGGTCTTTTTGTCAGTTATATACTACAAGGCCAGCCAAAGAAACTATATTTGTACTGATTGTGTGTTACGAATACATATTAAAATCAGAAATGCTCTTAGTTATTATAATTCCTTGAACCAAGTTGTTTACCGCCTTGTTTGCTAGATACAAAGTTTTCTTCAGGGAATTGAAATCCTGGCGCGATATTAGCAAGACGCACGAGGTTTCGATAAGACTCCTTCCTCTGCACAAAAATAAGTCCCTTTAATAATAAAACTGCCGGAGTGAAACGTTTGTTGAGATCTCGCTATGGAATTATTGTAATTGAGGATATTAGTAGGAAGGAAAGGGGCTTGGTATAGCAGAAACGGAAGGGCAGAAACTTACACACAGGCACGGATATAATTATAAGCATGTCACTTACATTCAATAGTGATATCGCCAATAATATGAACTGCGGAGTACAAAAATCATCAGGGCAATAGTCCATGACAGTCCATACAATGAAATAACTGCTCGGGTTTATACAGAACGTTATTCGTACCTCTCCCCCTATCATATGAAACAATTTGTAACACTTGAGTGTAAAACCTATCCCTCCTAAGAGCGTAATGAAAGTTCTGGAGGCCACCTTAATCACTTATCGAGGCTTATGCTCGGTTAGCGGGTTAAAAATTTTGATAAAGCTTGAATTAGTTGGGAATATTATTGGCATCATTAAAAATTTGGTTTCTTGAAACGTTAGTTCCCTAAATTTACAGGCTAAGGTTTTTTTGAGAGACTTTTTGAAAAGATTACTAGCTTGGGATCTCGCAGTTGGCCTCGAGGTTCGAGTCTTGGCTCCAAAAAGACTGGACTAACTGACTGACTGACTGACTGACAGATAGACAGACAGACAGACAGACAGAAACGGCCAAAGTGAAATTTAATGAAAGTCTTGTTTGAGTCATCGATGTATAAACACATGCTTCTTTAGTCTCCGGAAACGACTTTCCATCATGGTGACAACGGTGGGATTTCTCAGTCAACTGTAGCGAAATAACTACTAAATAAGCAATAAAGAGAAAAAAATGGAAAATATATGTAAGTAAATCGCGTGGATCACGAATTGCAGGATTTCAATTGAGGCTGAAATTTAATCGAAAATGTGCAACTGGTTATATTTTTTTTGGTAAATTAACACCTTTCATACCTAATCAATATAAATATTCTTTACTTTCATTAAATTTGATTTCCCAGGAAAGTTCAAGAGAAGAGTTTCGCAGTTCTCGATTACACAATATGTTCACGAAAAAATTAAAAAGAATCCGAATATTACTGTTCAACATATTTTTCTCGGAAAGAAAGGTAGAACACCGAAAATAGTTTGGTCCGTCCAAAATTGCAGAAACTAGGTAATCATAGTGAAAACGAACTTCAATGTCAACTAATAACTTGCAGCATTTGAGCCAAAGGTACAAAATCACAAAGTCATACTCCAGCGCTACTTTTACTCTGCTGTCATCTTCCAGGAATCCATTAAACTTACGTTACTGTTCCGATACGATAGCTCAACGTGCCTTATCGTAATGTAATAAAGTTTGACAGTCGTGAAGAAGGCATCGGGTTGTTTCCCTTTTTTTTTTCATGTAGAAACAGTAAAATCGGTTCCAAACTCAAATCCAAATCATTTACGCGAATCTATTAAGACGCGGTCGATATTTTGATAGCATGAGAAGCGTTTTTTTTTGCTACGTGTGCTATTTCATGTGCCGTTTTGGAGCAAGTTCGTACAGTTTTATTTAATGTTACAGAGTAGAACATTCAGATTACGGAGCGTAAAACGTTTATTGCACTGATTTATGCCGTTGCATCGTAATTCACTATGTGAATCACAAACAATAAAGTTGCACACTGTGGGAGTTTTCTTTTCGAATAATTCCCCAACAAAGCAGAAGATAGAAGTTTGCTGATTCTGATACTGCAGATGTGATTTATTCCCCTCTCAAAGATAGTGTTGAGTTAAACAGGACGTTAACATATTCCCAAAAACAACTTTCTACTTTAGCTGCGAAAGGCGCAAATCATTCTATTAATCGCAAGTTCCCGCCTGTTTTTCGGCGCCCAAAGTTAGCCTAGCTCCGTCGCATTTTAATAGATTTCTTTAAGTAGTTTTTCTCCTTACATCAAATACCATTGTAGGCACGAAAATCCAGCCCCATTTATTTCCTCGCATCCTTTTCCTCGTAGTCCCGTCTGACCCCGTTAGTTTTTTTCTGCCATATTCTTAACGCAAGCTGAGCATTCAGAAAGACGAACCCATTTGGATACGCTTGAGGCATACGATAGTATCGTATAGATACGATTACTACCATTAGCCTTGGTTTGGTTCCTCCCTGACAGCCGCACACCCCGCTAGACTGGCAGCAGGAAATCAAAAGGCGCCCCACACACTCTAGGTGGCGAGCGATGAATAGAGATACAAAACGAAACAGATTCCACTCGAATCCCCCAACCGTGACGTCTGCTTCTTTCTGCCAGCAGTTTTCCTTTCTATGAGAAAAGCGAAGTATCGTTTTGCGGGTTTTTTGTTTTGCTTCAATATTCGGCGCGCGCGACCTATCCTTCGGAAGTTCTTTGTTTGGGAGCGAAACTTTTCCATCATGGTTCGTATTAAAGTAGAGGCGCAGTTTGGTGTTTCGTAACATGCTTCATGGGGATTTTTTTTTCTTCTTTCTCGTCTGCATAATGGCCACAGGCGGGAACTCTCCAGCAGCTGTTTTGCGGTGAGCGACTACCCCACTGAGAACGGATGTAGCGGAATGCTCTTCGTTCTGAGAGCGCCCCATCGGAATGGGGTTCTCTCGAGTGCATTGGCACCTGTTATTTGAATTTTACGGCATTTATGTTTTGCTTCATGTCAGTCAGCAATATGGTAGGAGCCGAGGGTTTTGGAGCGAAGTTTCAATAAGCCAATTTATTTGATTGAGATACGAGCTTTCTCCATGCATTTATAAGAACTGAGGTTGTTTGATGGAGGCGCTTGGTCGATTTCCTCTAAGTGCAGTGCGATGGGACCAGTTGGCTATATTTCTTTAGATACAAGTTCAAATCGAAATGCTTATGCAGAGTTTCTATGGAACTTTTGTTTCATCTCAAACCGGATATGTTATCTTACATTACTGCTAAGAGGCGACCGTCCGCTAGTAAAAATAGCCTCCCAAGAGCTCACCGACACTGACAGAAACGGAAAATCGGCTGCTGCTGCTGCCGCTGAAAGGTGGCTGTCCGTCGTACCGTCCACTAGTAATATGATTTGTTTGAGCTAAAGCGGACTCTTGTATAGCCCGAACACTTTGCAAAAATCTCAACTCGCTACTCTTTTTTGCCACTTCTTTTTATTATGGCTTTAAATACATAATGTGTAGAAATAAACTGTTAAATTATTTAAAAAAACTTAGACTCCAAAAACATATTCATACTAATTTCAGGCGTTCTTTTGTTCTTTTGTTCTTTTTAAATTTAAAAATAATAATTCCCTTTTTCAGCAAATTAGTATATTTTGGTTAATTAGAGGTAGACAGTGTGTGCAGCTGGCGAAACGAAAAATAAGCGAACCGAAAAAATGATACAAACTTGGAAAAATATACCGCATCCAGGCGGGACTTAACCCTACAATCTCCTTGTCTCCAGCATGGCGACTTGACCATTTAAACTACTGGGACGGTGGCACTGCTCCACAATCTGTATTCGTATCACATTCCACTGCAGACTTATTCTGAAAAACGATGAAATAGTTATTGTAAAGCATGTTTTCCAACCACCATTTTATGAGATAACTTCCAAAATGTTTTCGACACATCCAGGCCCGGATTTAAGGGGGAGGGGGGGGGAAGAGGGCAAATGCCTCGGGCCTTCCGACTCAAGGGGCCCCCCGAGTTCTAGGCCAGACGTGAAGACAGAGCGGTGATCTTTTTTTTTTTGCTCGCCACCTTCCAGCGGGGGGTGGAAATGTTCTTACCTCTATTTTGTAAGAATAGAGGACCCCACGAAAATATCTTCTCCGGGCCCCCCACCACCTAAAGTCGGCCCTGTACAAAAAATTTTGTTTTTTTGGTACTTAACTTTTAGTAGTTTAATTTTACCAGAAACGTTGTTCTAAAGAAGCATTGAGACATACGAAAAACACATTTTTGTCGAGTTCTTAAAGTTATCGAAAAAATAAAGTAAAATATGCTATAACTTTGTAAAGAAAAGTTTTGAAGATGTGTGGTATGTGGCGATGTTGTGTGTTATGTTCGTCATATTGTTCCGAAGACACCATTATGGTAAAAAAAAGGTAAAAGGCACTGTGGAATTAAGTTCCACTTTTCGCACAGTGGTCTAAACTGTACACTGGTGACACGAGGTCTTTTAAAATAGATATTTTCATGTCTAAATGACTGTCAGTAGTGAAAAAAAAAAGATATTTTTTCAGAGTCTGTGTCGTAAATTGCTGTTTTTTGGTTGATGAATAACAACACTGGTTGACTAAAGTGAAAAACAAGTTGTTCTAAAGCTCAAAATAGTTCTTCTTAAAAGATGATTTTTTTTCCAACCATTCCTGTGAATTTTCGTACCCTCAGCGTACGCAGAGGTAGTAATTGTTTGCCGGGTTTGTCGCCTGACTTTGGCTTAAGGGAAAACTCATTTAAGTTTCTGAAAAAGTAATTTTCACTAGGGGCACCAAAATTCACAGGAATCGTTAAAAAGCTATAATCTTTCATTTTTTTAGTTTGAGCTCTAGGGTAAATCCTCTGTTTACCAGTGTGATATTCTATTATTTTCATTAAAATATTTTATTACAGTCTGTGGTAGAATAAAGAAAAACATTTTTACTATACCGTGCGGGACCGAAATCCGCACACCCTGTAGATTTAATGCAATTTCTCATAACAGAAAAGTTGATATATAAACAATAATAACTGAGTCATAACAAACTTAACATTGCCATAATATCCGCGTTGAAATTAAATCAATAGGCTCGGAAACAAAAATATTAAATATAAAAATTTGTCCGCGTGCTCTTCAAACGTGTTGTTTCTGTTTTGTTCTAAAACTAATTTTAGAGTGCATTCACTGTGATTTCAATGATTTCATAGTTGCAAATCGATCTGAGAGGCAAGCATTAATAAAGCAGCAAAGTAATAAAGAAGATGTCTGCTGTCCGCGGGTCTGTTAAGCTACTAGTGGCACCGTCGGTAAAAACGTGCTGTTTTGCAAACAAAGAATTTGTCATGATTTTGAACAATACGTAAAGTCAACTTGAACCATTTTTAAAATAAAAAAAAAGAACTGAATAAAATCAACATGCATTGAACCCGAATGGATTTTTTTAAAATTTATTTGGTTTATTCAGAAAAACCAAATTGATTTAAATCACTGTTTGGACACAGTGTAGAAAGTAAGAATAAATCGTAGGCGTTGAAAATAATACAGGTCGGACTCGATTATCCGGAACATCAAAAAAGTAGGAGGTTGTATCCAAGACACGATCGCATGACTGACGTAGAACTACGCACACTATTAACAAATGCATTGTTGTAGGTGTTTCATTAATGAGTCATAAAGTCTACTAATGCTTGCTTTGTGTTGCCTCAACAGTGGGGTAATAAATACACTGAAAACACGAGCTGTAAAAGCTGTTTCACATTCTGTAAATCAGACGGCTGCTACGGATTTAAATTGCTACTATCCAGCACAGATTGCTCGCTTGAGCTGTCAAAAAATTATTAACCTTCAAATATTTGTTTATTTGCCTTGAGAAAAGCATTTTGCTGCTCAAAATTGGATTTGCTGATGGCAACCTTTATGCTGCCTCAGTAGTGGGGCAATAACGGCGGTCTGACGACACACGCTGAGAAGCGAGAAGAATTGCGCTGCTCCTGAGATATGGTGATCAACCACCGGGCAAGTTATTTGTTCAGTTTTATTGATTTTTGTACACAGCGAATAAACACCGATGGTGCTCTCACACACGCAACTATTTTAACCCGTATCGTGTTGCGGTTTGTAACCATCAAGCGATTTCGTTTGCTCGCTGTTGCGTGTTGCATCGTGTTGCAATTGAGCAGCTGGGAGACGACGAAATTCTGTTCATGCTGATTGATTGAATCGACTTCAATTTATTCCTGTAAAGTCGAATCAATCACCTTTGTTAAGGCGTTCAAACAGAACAGGGCAGTTTGTTGTTCAAAATTGGTAATGCTGATCGCAGCCTTTGTGCTGCCACAACAGTGGGGGAAATAACAAAATAGAGTAAAAATTAGACAACTACAACAGAATTCGAATGCTAGGATCCCGCGCAGAATGTCTGCTTGTGTTGATGCCAGAAAATTATTAACCTTCAATTACTTGTTTATTGCCTTGAAAAAGGCATTTTGTGCTGGGAGACGACGAAATTCTGTTAATGCTGATTGATTGAATCGACTTTATATTAGCTCTGCATATTCGAATTAACTGCCTTTGTGAATGCGTTCTAACAGGGCAGTTTGTTATTCAAAATCGGTTATGTTGATCGCAGCCTTTGTGCTGCCCCAACAGTGGGGGTATTAACTAAATAAACTACAACAGAATTTGATTGCTAGGATCCCGCGAAGAATGTTTGCTTGTGTTGATGCTAGGAAATTTTCACCCTTCAATTACTTGTTTATTTGCCTTGAAAAAAGGCATTTTGCTGTTCAAAATCGGTTGCTGATTGCAACCTTTGTGCTGCCCCAACAGTGGGGAAGTTAAGATACACGGACAACATGCACTGTGGAAGCTATTTAACCTTCTGTAAATTAGACGGCCGCGACAGATGCAACTGCTAGAATCCGCACAGAATGCTTGCTTACGTTGTCAAAAGTTATTAACTTTCAATGACTTGTTTATTTGCCTTGAAAAAAGGCATTTTGCTGTTCAAAATTGGATTTGGTGATGACGATCTTCATGCTGCCTAACACGGGGGAATAATGGCAGTCTGGCGACACACGCTGAGAAGAACCGCGCTGCTCCTGAGACGTGGTGACCAACCACAGGGCTAGTGCTGCTGCTAAGGAAGGACGACTGCTGTTGACAACTTGTCGCTGTCCATTATTATGAGCGGCTTCGGCTGAAACAGGCTCTTATATAGGTCGAATAGCATGTTTTCAATTGCAAGGTATATGGTTCTGTCGACCGTGCTTGGGAAGCAATTATATAACGACCAATCAGAGGACGTAGTTTTCGTTTAAACAAGGCTTGACAATTATCAATAGTACAATTGTTTGCATAATCGATCAACAATTTTATACATTTGGGTGGATGCGTGTATAATATTCCAAACAATTGCTGCAAAAATGAAGGAAATCGGTTGAAAACAAACCGATTTATAAGCATTCAAAAAGGGACATATTTCGTCCCCTTTTCGTTAATAGTTTTCCTATTTACATCCTTATGTGGTAGGCTAAAGAAAAACGTAGTTCTACGTCAAAAATTTACAGATTTTTCCAGATAATCGAATCACACAAAAAATACTGAAATTTTATGATTAACGAACATAAAAAGAATATTTCTTTTCTTCATTTTACTTGTATGGTGCAGTGGCGTAACCAGAAGTTATTTTTGAGGCGAAAACGGGAATAATCTGGAGAAGCAAAAAAAATTAATTGGACATTGATTATTTCCACTCAATTCGAACATGTACCAAACATGCCGGAAGTGACTTAAATGGTAACAAATATGCCAGAAGGGATGGTAAAGACAACATTTCGGAATAGAAATTGAAAACGGACACCAAAAAAAAAAAAAAATTCCGGATAATCGAATTCCGGAAAATCGAGTTTCCGGATTATCGAGTCTCCGGATAATCGAGTCTCCAGATAATCGAGTACGACCTGTAATTACACATTTTAAAAAATATCTAATGTTTGCCAGAAATCTAAAATATACTGTTCATTTAGAGAAATTAAAAAAGTCAGATCATTAACATCAACAGCAGAAGCAAAACATTCAACTAAGGGAATTCTTTAAATTCATCTGGGCGTTAATAGATAGAAATGCATAAAATTAAATAAGGCGATAAGGAAAATGGAAACGAAATGATTGAAATGGAGATATTGAAAAACTATAAATTTTATCAAATTTTAATGAATAAGTAAATTATCAAATTGGTTGTAGGATTAATCGAGCAAAATCGTGCCGAATGATCTGGAAATTCGCAACAATTTTATCGACCATATTGGAATGAAACTTTGCATACGGCTAAGCAAAGTTAGTATTTTTCACAGCTGGAGAAAGTTTTTAGACCCATGAGATATTTTTATTTTTAAGCATTCTTAGCATCTTAGCTGAGCTCTCCCAGATGGTCTCGAGGTATGATGCTGGCCTAACAAGCTAATCGTCGTAGATTCGAGTCTCGGCTCGGGAGAGACTGTTAGTGTCAGTAGGATCGTAGCTTAGTAGGATCGTATTTTTTTCATACGCGGATTTCGGTTATTCTTCCGGAATTTACGCGGTTTCTTTTTCCGCGATACGTATCCCCTGCGTAAAAAGCGACTTTTTTGTACTAGAGAATTACTCATGCCTTGTGAAAAATATACACCGTTAAGAAAAAGACCTAAATTAATCCACCTAGCGGTCAGACCCAGCCTTTCCAATTCAATTTTTCATTTGTAAAAATAGATTTACATGACCGCTTCAATCCAATAAATGTATATTCACTCTTTAGGTTCTAAAATATTGATGTTGTAATCTTTACATATAAAAATGCAGTCAAGTCTGTCTGTCTGTCTGATCCATATAGGCACGAAAACTACCGAACCGATCGACGTGAAAATTTGTATGTAGGGGTTTTTGGTGCCGATAAAGGTTCCTATGATAATTTGAGACCCCTCCCTCTTCTGGAAGGGAGGAGTCCCATACAAATGAAACATAAATTTCTGCACAACTCAAGAACAAACCAAGCAAATGAAACCGAATTTGGCATGTGGATGTTTTAAGGGGTAACTAATATGTCCATAATAGTTGGATGAAACACAAATTTGTGCAAATCTCGAGAACTAATCAACCAAATGGAACAAAATTTGGCAGGTACATGTTTTTAGTGGTAACAAATATGTACATAATGGTTTGAAACCCGACTCCCTCTTCTATAAGGGAGGGATCCCATGAAAATGAAACACAAACTTCGCACAGCTCAAGAACCAATCAAGAAAATACAACCAAATTTGGTATGTGAATGTTTTTAGAGGTAACAAATATGTCCATAATGGTTTGACGCCCCTCCCTCTTCTGGAAGTACATGTTTCTTCACAAATTTCTGCACATCTCGTGAACTAATCAACTAAATGGAACCATATTGGTAGGTGAATGTTTTTAGTGGTAACAAATATGTTCCATAATCGACCTCAGACAACATTTTGGATTGTAAGATGGCAACTTCCGGTTTCTGGAAAACAGCCGAAAATGGCCGATTTGCACCCAATATAATAATATCCGGATCTAGAATAATACACAGGAGCTAAAATCGACCACAGATAGCATTTTAAATTCTAAGATGGCGACTTCCGGTTTCTGAAAACAGTAGAAAATGACCAAATACCACCCAATATGAATTTTTCTTTAACTAGTATGCCGTTCAAAATCCAGAAATTGTCTCCAAATGCCATTATGAAATCCGAAATGGCGACTTCCGGTGTCGGAAAAACAGCGGCAAATGACCAAATACCACCCAATATGGGTATTTCCGGAGCCGTAATGATGCACTGGAGCCACAAATCGACTTCAGACAACATTTTGAATTGTAAGATGGCAACTTCCGGTTTCTGGAAAACAGCCTGAAATGGACGATTCCTATTAAATATTAGTATTTCTGGAACCAGAAAGATGCGCAGAAGCTAAAAATTTATCACAGACACAATCTTGAATTTTAAGATGGTGACTTCCGGTGTCTAGCAAACAGCCGGAAATGACCAAATACCATTCAATATGAATGTTTTCGGAACCATAATTACACCCAGATGACAGAAATTGATTTCACAAGCAATTTTAAAGTCCAAAATGACGACTTTCGGCTTCTGAAAAACAGTCCAAAGTGACCAAATATCACCCAATATGAGTTTTTCTTTATCCAGTATCCTAAATACCATTTTAAAATCCAAGATGGCGACTACCGGTTCGTGAAAAACAGTCTAAAATAAACAAATACTATCCAATATGAGTATCTCTGGAACCAGAATGATGCAAGGAGCTAACAATAGACCTCAGGCACCATTTTGAATTGCTAAATGGCAACTTATAGGCAACAGTCGGAAATGACCGAATAATACTCAATATGGATATTTCCGTAAACGTGATGATGCATAAAAACCAAACATTGACCCTGGACACTATTTTGAATTTGAAGACGACCACTTTTAGTTTCTAGAAAACAATTAATACCTCTCAATATAGATGTTTCCGGTGTTAGATTGATGCCAGAAAGTCTGCTGATAATGACAGAATACCACCCATCATGAATATATTCAGAATTAAGGCGATGTACAGAAGCCAATAGTCGAGAATGTTGTCATTTCGATAAAACCAATCATTTCAAACAATTTGTTATTTGACTTTGATCGATTCGTCGTGCATTTGCAGACTTTAAGCAAACCACAAGGAGTCAATGAACTTGGAGCGTTCAAATAGTACGACACCACATTTAAATTATGTTGAGGCCACATATATCGATCAAAGCAGGTATAGTTTTAAATAGTCTTTGAATTTCTCTTCTTTCCATAACTTTTGAGCCACATATCAAATTTTTATGAAGTTTGTTATTTGTAAGTTTGAGAGATGACTCGTTTGTATGACACTAGTTATGTTCAAATAAGTCATTTAATCTTTGAGATAATTTCGTTGTTTTATTAACAATTTAATACATAACGGTTGCTTAAGTTCGATTATAATCAAATGAAATGGGAAAGTGTAGGGCAGCCAAACTTAGAAACCACGTGTTCAATCATAATTCATCAGTTAACCCTTGAATAGCCCGCTCATCTGATAATAATAATCAAATCGGTTGTGTAGTTTCTGAGATAATGAAGTTTCGTGATTTTCAAAAGTCGGCACGTTACAAATGAAGTTACAGCTCGATTACAGTAAAATTCAATAGGGTCTTCTGAGGCAGCTGAACCATTCATTTGACACTAATTTTGTGGAAATCGGGTCGGCCATCTCTGAGAAAAGTGAGTGAGTCCAAGTAGTCTTCGGAATATGTTCCTTTGCATAGCTGGATTTCACATTTTTAAACGTAACAGGCAAAGCAATATTCCGATTGCAAAACAAATCAATTGGGTCTTATGGGGCAATTAGACCTTCCATTTGACACTGGTTTTATGAAAATCTGTACAGCCATCTCTGAGAAACATGAGTGAGAATAAACAGTCTTCAGAACACGTTTCTTTTCATAAATTTTGAACCACAAGTTCAATCTTTGTGAAATTCAAAATTTAAGGATTTTCTAGGTAGCCCGTTCTTTTGAGACCAATTTTGTTTAAATTGGTTGTGTAGTTTCTGAGATATTGATGTTTCATGATTTTCACATTTTTAAACATAACCTCTAAACTAAAAATCCGATTACAATAAAATTCAATAGGGTCTTATGGGGCAACAAGACCTTTCATTTTCAATTGATTTCATGAAAATCGGTCCAGCCATCTCTGAGAAAAGTGAATGAGAATAAAAATCTACACATACACACACACACACATACACACACACACACAAACACACACACACACACACATACAGAAAATGCTCAGCTCGTCGAGCTGAGTCGAGTGATATATGCCATTTGGCCCTTTGGAGCACTTTTATACTTTCGGTTTCGCAAGTGATTGCTATACCTTTATAAGAGAAAGGCAAAAATTATGACTCGAAGAAATTGAAAATTCAAACTAAATTTCAATTTAAATTAAAACCAGAATTATTCCACATAATGGTGCAGAAACCTTTGTTATACATACTAGTCAGTAAACCATAAATCTATACCAATGTAAAAATTTTAATCTAACAATAATGATATTTAGGGTAGGGGACATATTCTAAGCAGCTTTAGGAACCGCCTGTGTATTCAGACGAAATACTCGAAACGTTTTGGGTGAAACTCAAACAGTAGTATATCAATCTTTTCGCTATCGTTTTCTCTGTCAGAACTTGTTTTCAGATTGTTAAACTAAGTTAGCAAACTTTAACAATCTTCAATCAAAGTTACCAATCGAGGGACACTATTCCAATCACCCCGAACCTATTTCAAGCAGTTTCCATATGTTTTGCAGGCGTTTTTTTTCAGCACCCGAAGTGGCTCCTGAATGGCTGCAATATAGGTCGATTTGTTTCAATTGCAATTGTTCACAGATTTCTTTGTGATTAACGGTATTTCTCATATTCGTAAGACAGCTAGACAATCAAAGTTTTCGTTTCCATCATTGAAATTGTCGATATTGGTCAAAATGCAGGAGTTTGAGGCCTGTTCACTTCGACTGATTAAAATAGGCGCTGCTGCTTAAGCCGTTCCCTACCCTACCATATTCCCCACACTCACGCTCATTATAGCAGTGACAAACACCGCAAACAGCCAACGCCACTAGCGGCCAGCAGCGTCAACAACAAATAAACAAAACGTAGAACTACGTGAACAATAAAACACAAATTTATGTACAAACACTAGTAATTATGACGAAAATTGCATTTTCTTGAACCACGAATTATGAGCTTTTGATTGGTGTATAAATCATCGTCCGATTCATTTGAGGCAAAATCATGTGTCAAGATGGCTCGAAGTTTTTTGAAAATTTCTCGGAAACCGCTTAACCACAAATTACCACAAATTGGATTTCGAACTCACAAATTAACCACTAAATATTGGTGATAAAAGAATTTAAAAAAAATATTTTGTCAAGCCATCTTGATATATGCGTATATGCTGTACGGATTCAGAGCCCGACTTATGGGACGATTCTAAATCCATACACATAGGGTTATTTATCAATTCTAGTCAGTCTATGTCGGTTGTTATGTTTTGAACTGCCATCATCCTTTAATAAACTGATCAGACGTACTGTTTTTGGACAATTTTTAACCGTCCGGTTTCTGTTTTTGCCGTTTCGAATCATTTTTTGTATACTGTTTGAATCTCCGAATCCCTAATGAAAACAGGCGAATAACAATTGCAAACTGATAGGGTTTCAATAATTGACAAAATGAAAGATTAGTTTCTAAACTGCCAGGAACGTGTTAAAGTTACTAAGTACCTTTTGGCTTTTCTGGTAGAACCGCGCCCAAGCATGGAAATTTTCACTCCCTAGCAAAATTCCATGCAAATGTGTTTTTTGATTCATCGTGTGTCGTCCGATTATTTTCACTCGCTCACTCACTGAATGATTCAAACACGATAATATTTTTTTGTATACAAGTTCACTTGCATTCAACAGTATCGCAAGAATCTTTGAGGGATTATCACCAGTGATACAAAATTATGAATCCAAATAAACGTTAGATTGCGTTCACATGTTTGCTCACCGGAGCAAGTAGGTATCTTCTATGCTTACGGAAATTGTAGCAATAGCATGTGGTATTTGAAATCACCAAGAAACATCGAGGAATATCACGGTGAAAGCACGGCGTGGAGAGGCCGAATCCCGTCTACAAGCAACCAACATTTGAAAGAATCGTTGCGATCTCTCGAGTGTAATCGTTTAGGATTCTTTCGTGAAATACTCGCTATATGTTCTCGCTCCACATAAAGCAGGCAATACTGAAACAAAATCATCAAAAAAAGCCATCAAATATTTTTTTGCTTTAAGTTGTTTCTTGCATGCGTGCAAATGTATAATGTTTACTAACAATGGTTTGCTGGGATTGGAAGCTTATGAATAGCACATTCAGAAATGATACCCCAACATGCGATACGATTTTTTCCACCCTTGACCGCGCCAACTGAAAAGGTCATTCTCTATCGTAAACAGTATGTGGACTAAATAGGCTGCAAATTGAGCCCATGAGAGCAATGATAATTGTTAGGCCAAACTTCCATCTCCAAATTTCACGACCATATTTGCAGAAAACACACTCTACTGTGCGAAGTTTCATAATAAGCTAATTTTATTGTGCACTTTGAGACAGATTCATGGAAGCAATGCTTGCTTTGCAGAATTTGCATCAATTTGTAGGTGTTCTTCCATTCACGGCTGGAGGTATTTGTAGCTATCACATTGCTGTACTGATTTTGATTCAAAACTGTACGGATTTCGATTCAATCGCAGAAAAGTGAAGGGATTTCGAATCGAGAGACGGAGTTTATTTGAATCATTTAAACACAATTTAAAATAGTTTTACGATTTTGTGATTGTAAATATCGAAAAAATAAAGAACAAAGCTTTGCCAGAAGCTATCATCAAAACTATACTGTGAATATATGATTTTATATTGATAAATCAATATTCTTGAGTGCTTAAGTGTACGGATTTCGGGTCCGCACGGTAACTGAGAATCTATTCCTAGAGAAAATTTCAAAAATCAAAGAATCTTTGTTCTCATCAAGTTCATTATAACTAAAATTTCGAATTACTCAAAATAACCCTTTTTAAATATACCTAAGAAACTGGCAACATTTCAGGTTAAAACATATTTATTTTCTTAATTTCTTGGCTTCAAATTAAATCCTTCAAAACAGCCACAATCGAAACAAAGATATTAGCAAATTAAAAATATAAATTATAAGCAGATCTGAGTAAATTTTACTTTCTTTTTTTAAATGCTGTAACTCGAGTTTTGCTCATAATACCTCTGAGTAATAAATGTTCTTGATGCAAAAAAATTCTCAGGAACACGATGAAATTATCGAATTTAGAATCAGAATAAATGTAATGTTCCATATGCGAAAAGAAGATACCTGGCAACACTGCTGCCAGAAATTTCTAAATATTTTTCTGAGTTTTTAACTAACTTTCTTCAAAAATCATGTAGGATAATTGCTTCTACATCCATGTCAACACTTTAATGATTTAGCCATCTCTTTATTTAGTCGATTATCGGAAAGTTTCACATAAAAAATATAGTACTAAAAAGTAATAAAGTTGGACAAGTAAGAGTGATGAAATGAAAAAGGTGTTGTGATGAATATAGGAACGATTACCCTGTGAGTTTATTTCTAGACGTTACGTATTTGTAACCAGAATTAAAAGAAAAAAGGGCAATTTTACCAAAAAAGGCGAGGGCCCCACAGAGCAAGGGGCGGTTCAATTGACAGCAATTTTGAGATTTTTGCATAGCGACCTTATACGAACAATTCCCCAAATCTTAAGTCAAATCTGAGAACGTATGTTTTGCACGTTTGAGATGTAATAAGCCATGTAACATTCTGTCGACCGTTCCAGGAAAAGCACTGAAATATCGAATGCATGCAATATAATTACAATTTTATTCATTGAAGCAGAGCTAATATTCCAATCGTTTGTTGAAAGAACGGAGGAAATCTGTTGTAAACTAACCTAGTGATAAGCATTTGCAATTGAACACGAATTTGTCCCCTGTTCCGATTTTAGATATTAATTTAACATCCCTGGAGTAGAACTTTCTGAGAGTCGCAGTTTTACGTGAAAAAGTATATTTAATTGCTTAGTTTAATAAGGCCTACACACCCACAAGATTTCACTGAATTCATGAATGGTGTTGCCACCTTCTGACCCTTCTGATGAGCTTTTATTAAGATATTTTTTTTTTTTTGATTAATGATTTTTATCAGCTTGAGTGGTAGTCACCGATTTTGTAATTTAGGCTCATATAAATCTCAAAAGGATGAAGCAAAAAGCGTTTTAAATCTGTGTTCTGAGTTAGACCTGTGAAATGGTAGGACGGTAGGATAATCGGGTAAAAATTTGATTATTTCCAATTTATTTTGATTTTATTCTGGATAGCATAACTCAGCAATTCAAATGAGTACTCTGGAAGTAATCACAAAATTCTACATCGTTGATTTTATAAATTCATAAATTCAGCAAAAGAATTCATTGCTGGATAAATAGAATTTTCATTTGGGATTTTATATAAATTCGCTGATTCATCAATAGTTAACAAGAGCCGCAATAACTCGAGTTTTCCGATTAACTTGATTCCAGTTAATCTACTATTCGAATCAAAACTCAACAAGAACCATGAAGTCACGAGTAAACCATGCAGACAACCACGACTGGTGAATTCGAAAAAAAAAACATTCTTCTTTTCGAAATCCCAACATTCACAATTGAACAATTTCAATACGGGGCAGATATAAAATTAACATTCCTCGAATAGCTGGGCTTGATTCTTGTCTCCCACAATGTTTACGCAACAACCAACTGTTGTTGGTTTACCTGGGTGCCGCGCCGGCAGGAAAATTTCATTCTTGAGAGTTCCCTTTTTCGCTCACTCACTCACTCACTCACTCACAGGTGCAATATGTTTTTCCGTTCTCGGCACTCCGGAAAAGTCAGCTGCTCTTCGGTTGTTCTTGTTCCTGTTCGATGTGAGTGACTGCCCATGTGTACGGCGGCACCCTTGCACTGCCATCTGTTCGCCTTGCTGTCGGTGGTTTGGCGGCTTCTGCCACTCAATATAACACACAGCCAGGACTCGCTGGCCGTTCAGTCTGCGAGAAACCGTTGTCCCGATGCCATGTCTCCGTGTTCGGCTGCGATGTGTGATCTAGTACATAGGGTGTTAGTACATAGTTTTCACTGTTGTACATAGGCGAGTGTGTGGCGAACGGCAGCAGCAGCAGAACTACTAGAGTGTGTAGTAGCAGTTCGAGAAAGTAGTGGAAGCAACGACGTTCTAAATGAGTGTTGCAGTCGAGCCAAGTTCGGTTTGCGGGAAAAAGGTGCATTACTAGAGGATATGTATCGGTGCTAGCCTTTTCATCCTCTTGAAGCAACCGATTAGGGAGGTGACGTTCGACTTATCAATATGCATGTGTGCATGGTTAAAGTTGAACAGTAGTACATCGTGTTTTGGCAAAGGTTGTCGATTGGATTTTGATGTTTTTTTCGTGAAACTGATAATTTTAAGGATCACAGAAATTCCTGGCCGCGGCTTCTAATCGGATTCGGAGTGCCTCTCCTGTTGACGCTGCTTTCAGGATGGGAACAACGTTTACATAACCACACTGTGGAAAAGACGGAAAATGTGCAGAACAAAGCCGGATGGAAACTGCAACCAGTACCGCACACCGTTCCGCACCCGATGATGGTTTAAAGCTTTCTTGTACGCTCTGTGCTGTGCTTTTGCGTGCGATCGGGGAGCAGTAAAATGAGTGGTAAATACGATAATAGCCTGCACGTTCTGAAGGGAATCGATTATGGGCAGCAACATTGGAGCAGTTTTTCAACGTTTTCTTTTCCGCTGCTTTCACTCAACCCATTTCACGTCGTTGTTAGTGGTTTTTCACATTCAATGTTAGTAGAGTAGTTCGGTGTTACGACGTACAGTCTGATATAAGTGTGTGATGTGTTTCTGGTTTTCTTTTTTCCCGACAATGACTTACGTCTAGACGCAGAAGAAGATGTCACCTGGTAGTGCTTCGCTGTTTGTGATTCTATTGATTTCCCTTAAAAGATGTCATTCTGTGTGTGATAATTGCTTGCCGCTCGACTAAGTAATAAAATAAATAAGAAGAAAGATTCATGTAGTAACTAGTCACTAAGAGTGTTACATAAATAGATGTTGAGTGAAATGTCGTAAATTTATGCAGTTATTCAACTAATAATCGTTCCGGTGAGTGAGAAAAGCGGTCAGTGTTGTGGGTTTGTTTTCAGTTCTGCGAAGAAATAGAGGAGAAAATCATTGCCAAGTTGTACAAAGGAAGAAGCAATAATACCCTTCCTTGCGCTGGAAATGGAAATCAAGCGGAGAATGGCGAAGTAACTAAATCCCCTTGAAGCAAACGGGTTTGCCTCTAGTTAAATACTGTAGTGATCGATTTGTGTCGTTCTTTATTTTTAAGTTGAGCTGTATACAAAACTATAGGATTAGCAAGTTGTCGCGGTGTGGAACAAAACGTAAGTGTTGTTTGCTAGTGAGGATTTTTTTCACAATTAATAAAGAATTACTCCACTCGACATTCGATGATCATAATTGTGCCTCTGGTCTTAAGTTAGGTTCTATCGGAACCAACTCTCCTCTGAAGTGTCATGTTTAACGTTGTTTGTAAAAAATATCCATGGGGAAATGTGAAATAAATTACCAGCTAACTGACTGCTGTCATCGTGGCGTTTTTTCTCACATTAACAGTGTTGATAAAGTATACATTTCTCAAGAGGCTAGGAAAAATAGAACCGAAGCGAGGGAACTGTTTCAGAATGATTTTTTTTTTCGCTGACCGATGAATAAATTCAAGCAAAAAATAACAAATGATAGCACCAGGGTAGAGAAATGTACTGGTACGCTACAGTATTCACACGACAGCAGCAAGATTTTTGTGATTACCTCTGTGGAATGAAACACTACGCGACAGTAGCCGCTACCGAAGTTTCATACGATCTGCTTTATCTCTTGCTTTTTGTCACGAATTCAATATGAACAACAATTCTCTCGCTCACTTCTTTTTATATTGTTGTCATTGTATAGATCGTGTGTTATTGACTGTAGCTGTCTGTAGTATTTATTGCATTTATTACGAATTGAAGTGGAATCAATTTTTTAGCGTCAATTTTTATTTGGGCACGAGAACGTTAATTGAATTTGTAAGATTCATGCTTTTATTGTCCTGTTTTTGATTAAATATGCAAAATTTGGATGAGACTTTCGCTACAGCGAACTATTTCCGAATGAAAAGGTTTAGAAGTTGAGATTAAAATTTTCCGGTGTACACGATTGATGATATTTTTCGGCAGTACATCCATAGTAATTATTAATTTTCCATCTTATTACTGTGCTAAACTGTCGCATGATTGCCAATTATTGTCATTCGCACAATGCGACAGTCAAGATGTCGAAGCGGCTGGAGATCGGCACAAAAGAGAACCGTTAACCGTCCGTGTTGGCTTTAAGTCACACGATTCTCCCAAATAGAGAAGCGTA
Organism: Wyeomyia smithii; assembly: GCF_029784165.1. Classification (NCBI taxonomy): domain Eukaryota; kingdom Metazoa; phylum Arthropoda; class Insecta; order Diptera; family Culicidae; genus Wyeomyia; species Wyeomyia smithii. The sequence goes on from NC_073694.1 coordinate 33,358,735, forward strand.
CAGTTGAACGCTGCTGTCGCAGTCTGCAAGAGAGGCAACAGTATTTTTCGATACGGTGTCATGCAAAAATGTCAACTGTTCGACACACTGGATAGCACCGTTTCAAGCGAGTTTTGCCATTGACAACCCAAAAGGGAAACTTCTGAATCTATCGTTTGTCATGTGCAAGATTAATTTTTATTTGTGGAGATGATAACTTTAAAATGTTAAATGTTCATGTAAATATTATTACAAGTAAAATTCCTTATTAAATGTGGGTTTGATATTCTGACGACGTTCAACCATAATTTTTCCTTTATTCCAATAATACCTTACAAATTTATTTAGTGGTTATTCAATCCGAGTTTTTTGTCGTGGAAAAATGGTTCACTTTTTTCTCAATTCGAAAATAAGATACAAGGCGTCTCTTAATCAGAAATGGAGGCGCATAGTCAATCTCAATTTGGACGTCGTTTTTGCTTAAATCTTATTTTGAAAATGATCATAAAATGCGATAACCTTGTTTCTAATTTGTGCATATTTTTTTATGTTACATCGGTTATGTTAATATTTCGTTCTCCTCGTCAACTTCAGCAAGATTTTTCAAATGGCTCGTTTTTTCTGCAATAAAAAACTTTTTCAAATAAGAAAAATAATTGATGAAAACTACTAACAAAATATTTATGGAGAAAATAAACCAAACAATTTATTAACACTACGAAAATTTGTGCAATTGCTACAAAACTGATAATACCGTATTGAAGTCTATTAAGCTAACCCGAGAAAAGAAAATTTCGGTTGGGTTAAAAAATCACCGCAAATAAAAGTAAAAAGGTTACAATAGTCTGTTTCCTTAGTGGATTGTAACCTTTTACCCTTTTTATGAAAAGTTAATAGGCCGCAATGTGATGTGAAGCCATGAGCGAAATATGAGAAAACATAGATTTAAAAAAAAAAACGTTGTCGAAGTTTCCCAAATAACTAAAACGTTGTAAAAAATGTAAACTGTAAAAAATGTTATGAAGATGTAAACATAAAAGCTATTAAAACTCTCAAAATTTCACAAAACTATCAAACGTGCGAAATAGTGGAAAACAGCCAAATATATGACAAGATTGTCAGATAGAAGTCAAAAGTAAAATATGATAAAAAATAGATAAAGCGACAAAAAAAATAAAATGCGAAGAGGTAAATATCGCAAAAATGTCTACAACGTTACAATTGAAAAGAAGTGTTGAAAATGTTGGATTTGCAAGCAAAAATGAATGTCAATACTATCAAATACGTAAAAAGGTAAAAAGAAAACAAAAGAATATTATATTAACAATAATATTGTAAATAAAGAAAAATCTGAATTAATCCACCTAGTAGTGCAGAAACCTTTGTTATACTAACTACCTATTACTTTATACTTATTAGACCAGTAAACCACAAATCGTATACCAACGTAAGTCCAATTCCAATAATAAATGAAACTAATTTAAAAGATAGTTTTCAGAAGGTGAACCAAATACGATCATTGAATTAAAGTTAGAAGCAACTCCATTTTCTTTCTTGAAATAATCGAACGTGAGGAAACAGTTATAGATAACAATGATACTCATTTCATACTAGAACAGCAAATATGTATGTTAGTTTAATGCAGTTCAGGTTTGAGTGTCACTTTCGCTTTATTTTTAGAAATCCCAGGACCTAGAATTATGAATCAGAATCTTATATTTTTTACGAATTAAAGCAAATTTCTACAAACCTGCTCTCGAAAATTTATAGTTCAGAATTTTACGGGAAAAAAACTATTCATGAAAGTTGTCAATTTAATTTTATCTCGAATGCATTATCTAAAAATGAAGGTTTTTTACAAGATTTGTGAATTTTGGATTTTTAGAGTGTAGTCGAGAACATGACATTTCTTTTCGAAGGTCTAGTCTGTATGATAAAATTCGAAATAAAGACTTTATAAAACTTGCTGCGATAACGAGAAGCGGAATAACATGGATACTCTGATTGCACTTAGTCTTAAATTAGAAAGCAATATTTATGTCTAACATGAGCATAGTGTTTCATATCATAGAGATAAGTAACTTTTCACCTGTGCACACTAGTAAACGAGTATAGCCATGTAAAGTTGCTTCAGTTTCATCCAAACTGTAAATCATCGCATCTCGATGTTCACAATTTCTTAAAACTTTTTCCTTGTTTTGCCAATTACGTTCACCATCAGCTGTAGATTCCTGGTGACGAGTGAAACGTTTATTCAGAACTGAATTTAAAACTTAGAATAGAATAAGTGTTCAACTGAAAAGTTTTCCAGTTGTTAAAAATGTAGCATTGCAAACGGGTGGCACTAACATATTCGTACGTAAATAGGTCTATACATCTTTGGTAAAGCTTTTCAAAATATCTGCATCGCTAATTGTGTTACATTTGAACACTGTGAGATCAGATTTTGTTACAATTTTTGGCTCCCGAAAGCTGTAGAAGATTCTTACTCTTCGCAAACATGGGTTCAACGTACAATTCAATATATATTTTAGAGAAAGTGAGGACGGAAGCTTTTTTTACACCTGTTAAGACGCACCACGAAGAGTGTAAAAATTATGCAATGTTGTCAATGATTGTTGATTTCTTTTAAGAGATAAATAGCGATACAAAAAAAAAGAAATAGATGGATAGAGAAGAAGAGAGAGCAGGGAGAGAGAGATGAATTATCCAAAAAGTAAAATATCCCATGTCTGAAATATACTTCGGTCAAATTTCTACAGTTCAAGGTACCAATAAAAATTCAAACCTAGTATGATTTTTAAAGAGCTCTCAGCGTTCATTCGAGCATGCGAACATCGAAATCGGAATATGCGTTCTGTAAAATGAGCGTTTATTTTGTTATTTTTTGTTTCGATTCTGATATACTATACATATTAACAACATATTTACACATATATACATACAAGCACACATACCCATACATACAGAAATTGTTCAGTTCATTCATTTTGCCTTAAAAGTTAAATATCTTATGTGAAAAATGCTCTTTGATCAATATATCGAAATCTAAGCCATTAATCAGAAATCTACTCGGTAGCATTCTGGGGGAGCATAGTAGCTTTCGTTTGCGTATAAGATCATCAAAACCGGATATTGCGTTCTGTAAGAAAGGTGCGTTAGTTTTTTTGCGGCACATACATACAGACAACATACATACACACACATACACACATACACACACACATACACACGAACAGACATTGCTCAGTTCGTCGAGCTGAGTCGAATGGTATATAAGGTTCGGCCCTCCGGGCCTTGGATCTCTTTTGCGTTTTTCGACCGATTTTATAACCTTTGTTTAGTATAACAAAGGTAAAACGACAAAAATATCAAATTTGTTAAATACAACAAAAAATGTCCAAAATTACAAAAAATGTCCAAAATTACAGAAACAGTCATGGGGAGGCGGACTAGTGGGTTTTCTGTTTTTTTTTTCTTTTTATTAATCGTTACCTCTCAGTTGTGTTACAGGTGTACAACCTATCATCGTTGAATGCGATTTTTTTAAAAAACGTCTCAAGTATGACGCACAAAGGGAGTGTGCTCGCTTCTAATATTTCGTAAAGGTTTCTTAATAAACACCGTTTCAATAAAACTGATTCAGGAAAGAATATCTTGTAAAGTGTGTTCGAATTTGTTGATCAGCTTGTGTGTACCTTTCTGCTCAATGCGAGCAATAATTACACTAACTGAATACAAAGCGTCTCCATCGAATCAATGTAAGAGGTCAATCTCAACTTGTCACAAAAAAAAACAAAACCAAAAAAAAACTAATTTCCTGTTCATTCTGGTAAGGTTCTCGAACAAGATAAGAAATAATTTAAGAAAACTTTTAATAAAACATTTGTGGGAAAAATTAACCAAAAACTTTCTGATCTTTATGAAACATTCCGGTGTGGTTAAAACATTAATCTGCATTCAGAGAAAATCAAGCAAAATATAATAAAAATGCGGGTGAAAAATAATACATAACTAAGGTAATATTAAGATAAAACTGAAAGAAGAAAATACTTTCAACTAAAAACAATAAAATTGACCCCAGAAAAGTCTAATTGTTCATTTTAACGTCAAGTTTCTCCATATTCTCAAGGTAAATGTTTTTACCTCTCGATTCAGTCGAGCAGACGAATGTTATGGTGAAATTTGATGGTAAATTGAAATAAGAATGATAGGATGAATATAGGTGTTAAGGTGAGCAAAAGTGCCATTACTCCAGATCAAATCACTACAGAGTCAAAATAAATGCAAAATAATAACAATCATCGAATCAATGAATATCACGAAGGCGTTAGAAATTCCAAAATAACTAACTACATTTATATTAAAAACCCAGATTGGTACCGTAATGCATCAAATTTCGAACACTTAAGCTATGATGTAACTTCTTGCGCTAAAAATTCAACAAAAAATGAACTTTCTCATCGATCTTGAAGGTTTAGCATGTTGGTTATTTTATTATTGTTGCAATTAAGTGCTATTTATACAGATTTAAACACATTTTATACACGAAAACAACGAGATTTAAGAAATCGGCTTTGATTCAAACTTCGAACACTTCAACGTAATCGCTAAGAGATAGATAGGCAAACCGTCTGAATACTGACTGACACTTTTTTCAACGCCTGCTGATTCCCCGGAAGTGGCCCTACAGTAAAGAACCATACATCACTGGATGAAGGATACTCCAAGGAACAAAATGGTGTATAGTAATCATGCTATTTATTAAACTAGCTCTAATAATTCGATTTTTATTGTGAAGTGTTCGAAGTTTGAATCAAAACGGTATATGGCAAAAGATTCTGAAACAAAATAGAAAAAAAAATTAAAAAAATTACGAGTGACAAAAAAGTAAAATAGAACAAAAAAAAAAAATAAACAGTGTCATATATGCGAAAATTGACAAAAAAGATGAGGTACGAGAAATGTATCTATGATAATATATGGTTTAACATACCCACCTCCTTTGGACGGAAGGGCTTTCCTATAGAAAAAAAATACACAAATTTCTGCATAACTCGTGAATTAATAGAGCAAGCGGAACCAAAATATAATCAGCTACAGAACCTCATGTGTATCAACGAATTTGAATTTCATGTATTTAATTAGCGTGGCAAGGGGAGGGTAGAAAGTTTGAAAAGGTTTTTGGTAAGACACGACCGCAAGGTTAACGTAGAAATACGACAGCCGGTCTCATACATTGATAGGTTTAAGAATACGATCGATATGTTATTATGTTGATCCTGGTAAAAAAAAATGAAAAGAAATTGTGCTACACATCATAAAGTCATTTGGTTATGAAGCAGTTAAAGTTTTTCTGCCACTCGCGCGTAATGATATATTCTGTTTTTTATCTACTACCTGTTATAGACAACTTTTCTAAGCTGATAAAGTTTTGAAAATGTTACAAAATGCTACCGGGGTAAAAACAAAACGATATCCATCCTACACTTCATGCAAATGGCAATCTGTAACGAAGAGCGAACAGTAGGTAACATTTTTCTGCCTCTCGCCAAAATATTGCGGACGTTGGTAAAATTTTATTAATTTTATCCACAGTATTACAGAAGGATACTATTTGAACACATATGTATTGAAACTTGATCTACTTATTGCATGATTCATGATTAACATTTTACGTGTCTTTAAAAGTCTTGATATTAATAGACCCATATAGGTCCAATGTTGTGCTTCCTAACTTACTATTCAACATCGCCATTGAAGGTGCAGTACGAAGAGCAAACGTGGAAAGAAACGGTACGATCATCACGAAATCTCACATGCTTTTTGGTTTTGCGGACGACATCGGTATCATCGGTATCAACCGTAGCGCCGTGGAGGAGGCTGCGAACAGGGCCTTCTACGAATTGCGTAGCCAGCTTAGGTTCCGTAGTTTGCAAACTCGCACAAAACTAGCGCTGTATAGGACGCTGATACTCCCGGTGGTCCTTTACGGACATAAAGCATGGACGCTTGTCATGTAATTAAAACTCAAAAGATAAACCAACTAATAACTTTCCCTTTCCGAAAGCTGTAGGAAAAGAAATCGTATACGCTCAAGAAAGCCGATCGACGATTCAACCATGTGATGAGAAATGATATCGCTTAAATTTATCTTGGAGGCTTCCTCGAAGATACTATGAGCAAAAATCACACTTTGAAAATTAAGGCCACGTGAAATTATTTCTCATACTTAAGCAAGTCTGCAATAGCAGCATGCTGTAGCAGTGTTGCTGGAAAATTTCAATTGTGAGCCGTCCGTCAGACATTCAATCAGTTTGGGGTGAATAGCTGTTTCTACAAGCATCGTAGCGCCTTACGGTCTTCAGAAGAAATTTTTCCAGGAAAATTTCCTACAAATATCATGTATCGATATATTTTTTCTAGAGAATAAGTTTTGAAAAAGTTAACTCTCCGATATAAAATCGTATGGAAACTTTAACAATCGGGCGCAAATCGGGCGTTTCACCGATCGATCTGAAAAGTTACACAGTTGTTATGGGACCCATACGGAACGCGAAAAGTGCATGGGAGCTAACATTTATATTTTGTCCCACCATAATGCCCATTTCGTGAGATTTTGTTCGTTATTCGATTTGTAAAAAGCTACTGTGAAATAAACACGGGTGCTATATTTACTGACTGCAACGCTTACAATTCTAAGCAGTAAATAGCACTCCGATTTTTTGATATTGACCTCATAATTACTGTAGTACCTAGATATGGAAAACTCATTTTTACTACTCCAACTGAAAACATGTGGTTGTCCTTAAAATAACGGTTGGTTTTAGTTTTTACAAAACAAAAGACATACCCGTATGTCGACGGTATTTTTCACACAGAGAGGAGATCAAAAATTTAGCGCTGTGGAAGGTGCTGTTTACTCTGTTGGTTCGTCCGCTATGGAAGGCAACGAGATATTCGAAATCACCGCCTGTTGCTGGCGGAATCAATGCATAGTAAATTACCCTATTGCAACAGTAATAGGCTATATCGCTGCTGCTATCCGTTGCTAGTTAGTTAGGACCGTCCTAGTGGCCATCCACTAGAAAAATGATCCATTTGAGCGGAAGTAAGATCATATATAGTCTGAAGAGTGCATTCCCGGCTAACTAGGTATAATATTCTATCGACCTTGTTTGGGAAAGCGAGCACCTACCGCTAACGTTGCTATCACTACCACTACTGGTTCCTTAGTTAGGACCGTCCTAGTGGACATCAAGTAATAAAATGATTGGTTTAAGTAGGAGCAGAAGCTTATATAGGCCGGACACGATTATCAGGAACATCAAAAATTTTTTCATTCCGGATAATCAAGTTTTCCGGCTAATCGAATCACACAAAAATACTAAAATTCGGCGATTAACGAACATAAAATAAATATTTCTTTTCTTAATTCTACTTGTATGATGCAATGGCGTAACCAGAAGTTACTTCTGAGGCGAAATGGGGTAAAATCTTAAGAAGCAAAAAAAAAAAAAAATAAATTGGACATTGATTATTTTCACTTAATTCGGAAAAAGGCAAAATTTCGGAATAAAAATGAAAACGGACACCAAAAAAATAAATTTCCGAATAATCGAGTCTAAGATTCCGGTTAATCGAATTCCGGATAATCGAGTTTCCGGATAATCGAGTCTCCGGATAATCGAGTCCGACCTGTATAGCCAAAACAGTGCATTCCTGAATAACTAGGTATAGTATTCGGTCGACCGTATTTGGGAATACCATGTTTATCAAGCGACCAATCAGAGGTCGAAATCAGCGTTCCAACAAGGCTAGTGAAACAGTGAAAAATTGAGAAAACCACTTTGTTTAGTTTCAATTGATTGGGCACCAAGAACGGTAAAACGATTTTTAAGCAGGTTCACAAGTTTGAACAAATTTCGAGCTAACCACAGTATTCAATCGCTCAAAAACAGGCTGTAAACGAATCGTCTCGAACTATCGCGGTATAGCTGCGTTAAGTGCTACCTCTAAGCTGTTTGAGTTGACTGCGCATGCTGGCCCAGAGATATGTACAGTATATATCACCGGATCAACACCGGTTTTATGTCTAAACGTTCGACAACGACTAACTTAACCTGCTTCACATCGTTCGTAACTTGTCAATTAGAAAATGGCCAGCAAGTCGATGCTATTTACACCGATTTATCTGCGGCGTTTGATAAAATTTGACAAACTTGGCATGAATGATAATTTGCTTGACTGGTTCGAATCGTATCCAACCGGTAGAAATATGTCCGTCAAAATCGGTGACCACATTTCCTCACCTTTTCCCGGTTGGTCCGGTGTTCCTCAGGAAAGTCATCTTGGACCATTTCTATTCTTGCTGTACATGAACGATGTCATTACTCTCAAGTGTCAAAAAATCATGTTGAATATATCGTTTCGAAAGTCTCGTCGCAGCTAGGATTGAGGCTGTTCAACGCAGATTCGTCCACTTTGCTTTACGCCATCTCAGGTGGAAAAGTCCACGCCATTTATCCTGTTATGAAAATATTTGCATTTTTAGGTTAGAACTGTTGGAGGATAGACGCAACTTGGCTAAAGCGTGCCTCATAGCTGACCTCTTTCATGATAATATTGACTGCTCTTCGCTACTTAGCTCTTTGAACATCAACATACGTCGCCGAGAGATTCTCGGGCAAGGACTGATTATGGCCGTCATGAACCAATGAGTAATATGTCTCGTGTGTTTAATAGGTGTTACCATGTTTTTAGCTTCAATGTGTCTCACGAAGTGAACAAGCGTAGTTTTGAGTGCATTTTGTGTTAATTTTAGCTGTTATTATTAGTGAGGTCATTGGGGTAAACATATTATCCGTTGACTAAAATAAAATAAATAAATAGATCTTTTTTTTTTATATTTGCATCTTTATAATTTGTCATTAAACTTTTTACGAACAGCATAGCATTTTAAAGAAAAATTTTCGAATAAAATTAAAAAAATGATCACCATATTAAATCTTACCGCCATCTTAAATTTGATCAGACAAGCGGTGTTTTGAGCAAGTATGAAATCACTGATTTTCAATTTTCAACGACCATTGAAAAGCTGAGAAACAATGCACGATGCATATTGGTCGCGCGTAATGCGTTGAGCTGTTCGAAGCTCGATTTCGAAAAGGGATTTGAATTTATTAATGTATCTTTTTTTCACACAACATTTATTTGATACGGCACAATACAAATTAATGTTATACGGAGCCAATTAAACCTAATGCCTTATGGTCTAAAATATCTTATTAGCTAAAGGCAAATTCTTCACCCTCGCTGCCGACTACGAGCTGAAACTAAATCTAATACTAAAACTAACACGGTTTTTTTTATCCGAGATTCGTTTCGCTGTTAAATTGGCACCTTGATGCTCTTCAAGTAGCTATAAACATGTAGCATGTATTGCAAGTTTCGCTGAGCGATAATATCACGAACTGGCACATAGGGCTGTTGTCCTCGGGCCCATGAATGTATCTTAAAGCATTTTGATGTAGGACTACGTTTTTGTTTTCTATCCAGGGGCTAATTTTGTGAAATTGAACATGAAACTGGTAAATGTTAGGTTAGATTTCAAACGGTGATAACAGATACAGTGAATAGTTGTAAGTTACGTATGTTACGATTTTTTGTGGGTACTTGTTGGTTGTTCGACTTATTTTCTAATGTTTCTTCATTAGCTGGGCCGGGGATCCGGATGCTTCACTTTTCAGGTGTCAAATTTTCAATAAAGAAAAGTGAGTAAATCCATGCCAATTGTTATAAAAATACGCAAAATATGAGTAAAATTTTGGATATGTATTTGAATTAACTCAGATACTCAGAACGGGTGAAAATAATTTTTGACTTGAGCGTGGTTTTTTTTTTAACATGCATTTGGCATAAGCTTTATCCGAGCACAGAAACATTTACTTGTATAAGAAAACTGTTTGAGAATGGATTGTAAGGAACTGATGATACCTTGTTAAAAAATATATAACGCAAAAAGATTTTTTTGACTTCTGAAATTTTCAAATAAACAATACAATTTAATTCAGGAAGTAAAAGTTGCATATTTTTCTTAAGAAAAAAAAAACTAGATGTTATAACAGAACTTTTGGTAAAATGTCAGGATGGATAAATAAAAAACAAATTTTTTTTCTCGAAGGTTAACATTGAGGGGATATTATTAATAAACAAGTTTTTTTGGAATAATTGTATTCCAATTTTGGCAGATTTTTAAAAAGCTTATCATGCATAACCTCCTCAATGCATCCGTTTTTAGTTGTTCTGTATTTGAGTTCAGATTATTAGAAAATGATTTTTAATATTTTTATTAAAATAAGAGTTGAAGTTCTCTTGAATTTATTTAAACCGGACGTTGCTACAGAAACATTTGGTGAAATGTTGAGAATGGAGAAATGTGAGAAAAAAGTTTTACTAAAAAGTACAGCTGTATTTTTTTTATTGAAACATTTTTAAGAACAATCAAATTTTAAGAATGGATAATAATTTCAAATCATAAAGTTCTTAGCGACTAGCTTTCTGAATGCACCCGTTTTTAAGATACAGGTCGGACTCGATTATTCTCCGAAGGCATGATCCTCCGGGGGCTTTATTATACGGAGATTATAACATACAGTCGAATACTTCTATTGCGACAATTTATATAGCGACAAACCTCTCTATAGCGACATTCTCAATGATCCCTTCTGCTCTATATTCTTAAAAGTTATTCGTTTTATTAGGACATTTATCTAGAACGACGGTCCCTTGCGATGTCGCCATAAGGCGATTCAACTGTAATTGAATTTTCAATATTTTGACGTCCACCGTACCCGTCACATGGCTGGTTTGTTTCTGATTAAATCTCGGTCGCTTTCTCTGATTCGTATGCGTAGGTGTTGAAGGGGCTTCGTGTTTGTCTTATAATTATTCCAGAACTTGTTTTAAATCTTAAATCGACATACAGTCATGAGACAATTTTCAAATTTTTATATCGGCTTGTTTGTCGTGTATAATATTTCTATTAGTAAACTAGTTATTCTTGACAAGCGAAAATATAAATACTAAGAGAAAATAAACGAATCAATTATCCGGAGAATTAGGATCTCCGGAATGAAATAATTTTCAAAAAAAAAAGACAAACGAGACCGATCTTAATTTTAAAATTAAGTTTGAAATATTTAAATTTTTATGAAAATACGTTTTATTCCATAGCAACAAACATAGATTTATTGAAATGTATAAACAATATTGCACAACTCACTCTTCATCCGAAAAAATATTGGATGAGAAAAGTTAGTCAATTTCAACTATATGATTTGAGTAAAATATCGGAATCTTATTGCATCATTGCAATTCGATTATTTCTAATACTGATATGGTATAATACTTAAAAAATTTAACTTTTGGGTAAACTTTTTTGTTACGTTTGTCCATCCTGAAATTTTCACTTAAATTAATGTAATAATGTTAGGTTGTAGCGTAGATAGTTAATAGGTAGTAACATGTAATTAACGTTTAGCACAGTGTAGAGTTGGTGACATGAACTTAACATGGTACACCCAACCGAACCTTACCAACTTGCTTGAAAAAAAAGTGATGTAAGAAATTCACGATCAAGTCAACGGCTGTCGAAACGTCATCGTATTCTTCTGGGATAGGCACACAAGCGTGAAGCAGCAAACGACAAACGTGTCTCAAGTTCTGGAATCCAGGGAAATAACGGGACCCACATCACGAACCCAAAGGCAAATCGCAGCAGGAAACGCCAGAAGCGCGTTATTAGAAGTGCTATTCGAAACAAGCTCGTTCAACTAATTGAGCTGGCCCCATGAGGGTGAGTGGAAATACTTAGAAGCAAATGGAAAATCGAGCTGAGGTTAATCCTGTTTTCGTAGGGCCCTTCTCCGGGATTTGTTCTGTACTCTGCACTCCGTTTGCTTGCCTCTGGTCCCGCATTGGATTGAGTCACGCGATCCTCGAGGGGCGAGTAATCCGAGGATCAGACGAATAGAAAGTTCTCCAGTGAAACGAAGAGACCGGTGGAGCACCGAGTCGGAAATCGCTTTGCAGAGAGACGAGCGACACGGCCTCCCGGACGCACTAGTGGATGCATCAAGACAGTCGTGAGTAGACGGAGTTGGAGAGAAAAGGGGAAGTAGAGAAAACTAGATATGGCAAGATGTTGAAAGATGTTGAAAGATGTTGAAAGAGTAGCAGTTTGGCATGCCTAGAATAGAGTGAAAAAAGAGATAGGGCGAAGGAGGAAAGTAGGAGAAACAGAGTGAAAAGAACGTGCCTGCAAAAAAGCAAATAATGAACAAGCCTGCGATGAGGGCGCAGGAATAAATATGTTAATGTCGAATTTTGGTTACGTTTTGTTTTGTTGAGCAGCCGAAAGCTGTTTAATATTACAAGGTATCAAGAAAATTTTTTTAGAGAAATATTAACTCTTCTGTTTTGATAAAAAAAATAGTGTTTATTCACTAATTTTTTAAAATAATAATGATAAGAGCATTTTCGTAGGGACCCTCTTATTACAGTGTCCAGTCCTATGCCTCCATTTCATGCATCCACTACGGCTCTTTATCTTGCAGTATTTTCACAGCTTTTCAATGGTGGCGTAAAATTCAAAACCAGTTGTTTCGCATTTACTCAGTTCTAGGGGTTGTATAAAATGGTGACGTAGGACTAAATATATATATTTACATATTATATGCTGCGCTAAACTGTTCATAGGTCACACTACCGTTTATATTTGATGGTCGTTATTGTGAAAATAACGATGCCAGAATACACTAGTAGTAGTTGTGAAAATTCTCATAACTCTTATCTTCAAACATTTTTAGTTCTGAAAAGAACTGATTCCATAATCTTTAGTCAATGGTATCTGTTGCTGCCGTATGCAAAATAAATGTAACATGTTCCGCAGTGCCTAGAAGATGACTCGTATGCAGCTCTCGTTTCTCAATGTCGCGTACCTCTAACAGCTATACTCCACTCGCTATTGTGTGACAAACTAGACTGAATCTGAATTTTCTACACGCAGTCTTTTGTATCGAGTTCAGCGTAGATTTTTGCCATTAGGGCGTGGCCACGCAGCTTAGAGAAAGACAAACAAAACAAAACACCTTCGATACTACTGAGCGATTTTCATAAGCATCAAAAGAATGTTTTTACTTTCCTGATACGAAAATCACTCTGGTTCTTAGATTAACTAATTTTCGTTACTAATATTTGACTGATAACGGTGTTCGAGTGGGCACAAAGAAACAATTAAACCGGAAAATAATTTAGCTAAATTTAGCAGTGAAAATTCTTGTAATGAAGGTTATATCTTGCTGTGATAAACTATTCATAGGCAACACTACCGTGCGCCCTGGTAGTTATTGTGAAAATGATTATTGAGAAATAGATTAACATTTCACATTAGTAGTAGTTGTGAAAATTCTCATAACTCTTATCTTCAAACATTTATAGTTCTGAAAAGAACTGATTCCATAATCTTCAGCTCGAAATGTGTGCTACAGAACGCTGATAACCGCACCACCACCGGTAGCATTCAATATTTTGCTTGGCCGCGCATAATAAAATTTGCTCGCCGCTGTGCCCTCAAAATATCCTGCAGCGTACAATGGTGCCTGTTGCTGCCGTATGTAAAATCTTAGAATTTAAAATTTCTACACGCAGTCTTTTGTATCGAGTTCAGCGTAGATTTTTGTCATGAGGGCGTGGCCACGCAGCTTAGAGAAAGACAAACGGAACAAAACACTTTGTTGAGTCAGAATATGTAGGCAGTGGAATTTATTCCGTCCATGTTATTGTTATCCGTGCTCGAGAAACAAAGGAATAACAAGAACAATGTATGGGAAAGCTTAACCTTGAAAATTTTCACCTTTTTTCATCATTAAGCAGTAAAACAACAATGTTAAACATTATATCGTCAGTTGAATTCAATACTGGCACAACTCAAAATTCATAGTTTCGAGAAAAACGCGTTTGAAAATTTGCGTCAAAAATTTCTTTTTTCATTTTTGTGGAAAATTTCAATTTTAAGACTTCCCATTTTAATTGAACTTGTTTGGGTCAATCAGGTGCATGTAATAAACAAGTTATAAGAATTATAACCTTATTTTTTTGTCCTTTCCGGGATATTTTAGATTTGGGCAATAAAGGCACATCTGCTTATATTTCTGGAATTATTGTGAATTTTGAAACGGGTCTTTGTGAGATGAAACTTTATAGTATTTGGCATCGTTTGCCATCAATAACTCAAAACTGCGAAATTTTGAGTTGTGCCAGTATTGAATTCAACTGACGATATCAAACAACTGTTACATATTTTATCTATCCACCGACATATAAATGACTAAGATGCATTGAGTCGTTTGCTTGCTATAATCGTTTGAAATCTGACGCAACATTTGCCAGTTTCATTTTCAATTTTACAAAATGTAATCTAGTATAGAAAACAAAGACGTAGTTCTACTTCAAAAGTTTCTCTGATGAAACTCAAGATGGTGGTATAAAAACGGAAACATTCTCCGAAAGCTTTGGAATAGTAAAATTCGTAGGAATGTTATGTACATCAAAAATTTGAAAATGTTTGAAATATCATGAATATCGAAAGTGTTAAAATTTTTCATTAGGTTTCTTTTTTGCCTGCATATATTTCTGTTATAGTTTATTTCGCATATATGTATATGTAATTATGTACCGCTTTGACTCAAAATTCGAACACTTTACAAGAAAAATAGAATTATTATAGCTAGTGTAATAAAAAGAATGATTATCAGGTATATACCATTTCGTTCCCTAGAATGTCCTTCACCCAGTAATGTATAGCTGTGGAGCCACTTCCAGGAAATCAGCAGGCATTGAAAAAAGTGACAGTCAGGCACTTAATTGCAACAAAAATAACATAACCAACATGAAAAACCTTTAGGATTGTAGAGACAATTCATTTTTTGGTGATTTTTTAGTGTAAGTAAAATGTATGATTACGCAATGTCCTGTCTTAGTTTTATAAATAATTTAAATGTGTCGGCCTCTTGCTTCTGCTTTCCGAACATTCTGCGTATAGTAAAATAATGTTCATTTCTGTTAATTCACTCTAAATGTTGCTCAATTCCGTATTTTGTCTTCTGAGCCCCTCACATTGCAAAGTTAAAACGATCAGTAGCACTCTATAACAACAGTCTTCATTCAACTAACCGATATCCAACCTTCATTTTCCTTATCTCGAAAGTTTTTCGTATTTCGCATGTACCTACTGTCTGTTCGATCTGTTGTTTGCTCTTCCTCGAAACAATTTACAGCGTACAGGATAAAACCAATCCGGAAAAGTTTCCTCTATTTGAAAATTGGTGTCTGCCAATGCCAGTGGGCACTCTCCTGAAAAAGTCTTGTGTTCTCTAAAGTTTCCAGAGAAATTGATGTTCCATGGCTGCTCGCCAAGCTACTTTTATATATGCGATAGTCTTAAAATAATGTGGACTTTGGACATTAATCGTAACTTCTCATTTCGGGTGAACTTCACTGTCGTAAAGAGTAAATTTCTCCATTGGAATAGATTCTGCTCTTGGTCATGTGGGAGTATTTAAAATATCAAACATGGTTCAAGCAACTGATTCTAAGCTTTTTTTCTGCTAACAAATTGTTCGCACCACAGCTAAAACTATGGGAATGAAAGTGAACCACAGCAATAAAGTGAGAAAAAAAATCACGCTTAAGTGATTTCGCGTGACATCAGAAGATAAAACAGACTAGAACGATCCCTAGACGTGATTTATTTGACGGGATAAATTATAATAATTTGCAGAGCTTGCTCGCGAATGAAACTTGTCCCGTCTGTCCTCATTAATTTTGACTAGCGAAATGAAAGTGAAAAAAACCGTAATGATTCTGAACCGACTACTGGGTGGCATACACACTCGGTGACAGTAAAATTATGCTGGAAGAAGTTAGTGCTTCTTCAAGTAACAATTCTTCTACTGGAAATAAGGTCGAAACTACTCCCCTGCAGCCTAGTTCCAAACAATTCGTGGTCAGTCATCTGAAAAGCAAACTGTCTCTTTGTGCTGCATTTTAAGGAACTCCCCGTCGCGTCTGGTTTAGAGCACTGGTCAAGGTTGCAGACGATGACGGCGGCAGATTGCTTTCTGCTTGCTTGGCTTCTACTAGAGTTGAATTTTTCATTTCAGTTTATAAGTCCAATCTAAAGCGGCAGCAGGGGCAAGTTGGTAGATAGTTTGGATTAATGAATTCGGTCAATGTGCTAATTTATGTAAATTGTAAAAGTTTAGAGCTAGACGGACTTTGTCCGTCGTCGTATCATGTAGACAGCTGATTTATCTTGGTGAGAGAACGAATGACTGCAGATTTTTGTGCTCGCTTCGGTATGATAGCAACAAATTTGAAGAAAGATTACAGTGGTCAACACAGGTGCCCTAGAGCTCAAACTGAGTTGATTCTTTTTTAGGTTCTCCATGGACTCTATCTGAGACCAATCATTTATAATATGCATATTACTATTATATTATTACTGAAATAGCTAACCGGTTAGGGTAGCCTTAGTAGGAAAACGATTAAAACAATGAAGCAGCTAGAATATTAAATCACCTAAACAACTAAACTATGTAAAATAACAAAATAAATTTAAAAATAAAATAGCTAAGATAAAACAACTGAAGGAGTAAAACTGAAAGAACTAAGTTTTAATTAGAATTGACCGTCATTCTTCACAATTTGTTATACCGCTTGCTGAAACCATTAGGCAAAAAATACAGACGGTCGGCACATAACTTTATAAATGGCCACTATCAGCCAAATACATGGTTTCAGCTCAAACGTCATAGCTTGGAGAAACTAAAACATAGCTTCTACTTGTCACCGGCAAGATTATCGAGTAAGCAGCTTTTATACCTACTCGATTATGTTTGTGTGTGTGTGTGTATGTTTGGGTGTAGGAAAATATAGGAAAATATTTATACACCCAGCCGAAAAATCCCGGCTAGAACTTGTTATCGATGCCATTAATATAGGCTGTTGACTCAATCCTAATTTTGGTAACAGGGAAACTTTGGTGGTTTCACGCGAGGGACCTGACCCTCTGTGTTGATCTTTAAGAACCAAACTGCAACCTGAAATAGAATTAAAAAGTTCGCCAATGAATTTTTTATAAGACTTTAAATGACGGTATTTTCCGGAACGGTAAAATACTCCTGCTGAGACTAACCAATCGCCATTGAACTTCCGTTATAGGCATTTCATTCTATATAAATTTCCGATCCGATTAATCGCTTATCAATTTTTATCTCCGCTGTAGAGAAGCAATAAAGATTTTATGCGGCTTCAAATAAAATATATATTGAGTGCTAAGATCACAAAAAAAGCAGAATTGTCACTCCTCAACGTTTCCTGTTAGCGACGGTCGTAAAACTGACTTTGTGGCGGAACGAAAATTATTTGAAAGATGGTACAGCAATTATTTATATGAGGCCCGAAAATTTTATTTCCTCTCGAATTTTCTGCTAAAAGCTTGTATGCGTCATACATTGAAAGCGAGTCTATAAAAAACCCGTCACTGATTTCAATCTAAAACGTTTCCATTACTGTTGAACCCGCGCCAATTTTTATTGCTTTGTGCTTTCAAAGAAAATAAAAAGAAACCGCATTGCTTGCCTGCATGTTTTTTTTTTTTCTTTCTCGGATAGAACCGAAAAAGCATCCTTTTATTGACGCGTCAGTGTAAGGTCGAGTTTTTTTTCATTGCATAGCAAAATTTTGATGCATTATTGATCAGCGGTTCCGGAGCTTGTATGCTAAATTCGGTTAGAAGATCAAATTAATCTGCCCCCTTAACCTTTTCTAACATCCTACCCATGCGTAAAGTGAAACCAACTATGAGCCTTCTTGAAATTGAAACCCGAACCTTTCTCACACACAAAAAAAGACATTGTTGGAATTTATTGGAAATGGGATTTAACGATGTGAGGGTAAGTATGCCGGGCTGCGAATGGGAGTTTTTTTTTCTATTGTCCAAATTACTGTCCGCCTTCGAGCTTCATGCGACTACCAAAAGCGCGCCGCTCGCTGCTTTGTACCATCAAATTTGTCGCTTGGTAAAAATCTAAGTGGTTTTTCTTGCGCTTCCAGTTGTGTAATGGGTTGCCTCGAGCGTGGGTTTTGGGTGTTTTGCCAAGAAGAGAACGTCTACGATACTTGAGACTGGTCATATGAGGCACGAGGCTTCTGATCTCGGCAAAAAACTTCGTTCCAATGTGTATGGATATTTTTAAGTGGCTCATAGAGAAAGTAGATCTCTGCGAATACACTAGAATGCAATAAAATAAGCTTGATTGCCTTCAAGATAACATACAAATAAATAATACATAGTTATAATATTTTGTTGAAGTATTTTTTTCTTCTTTGTAATATCCAACCTTAGAGCACCTAATAGTAATAGAAAATTTTTAGTTTATAATAAATCAACAGAAATCGCTGAAACGAAACAACAACAACTTTTCGAACTAGATCCAGTAGATGAAAATGGAACAGATGAAATAACCAATCAGTTGGAAAAAAATTCAACCCATCTGCTACCGAAAGGAGCGAGTAGATTGAAATTTTATCCATGTTATCTTTGTTAGTGGCGCAAGATCGTAGACGCGAGAATTTATTGCGCGAGAATGTATGGTACAGTGGATGAGGAAAATAATTAATGAACAGGGTATTCTCGGCCCCACAAAGGCCAAAAGTGGTAATTGAGTTGTTGAATGAGATAGAAAAGTTGTTATTGATTTATACGATAGTAATGACATTAACGGAATAATACCAAAGGTGGACGGTTTTGTCTGGTTAAAATAAAAGAAAAAAATAAAGCAAACGTCTTCTAAATGATGTCGCTCATAGAGGCGTTTCTGGTTTTTGAATACTGATTTAAATATGTCAAATACACAGTGTTTGTGTACAATCCACGAAAATTTGTAATTATTAGCCTAGAGTGTTCAAGACGTAGGGGAACCGTTCCATTATTCATCTCAGCCCATATATTCAGCTTATACAACATGAAAACACAATTGACAACAGGAAAAACGCTTTTTTTTTTACAAAACCAATCTACTAATCCATGGAATGGATTCTCCTTAGTTCACTTTACATTTCTCATAAAGTATAAGCATCGAAAGCTCACTCAAAAGCTTTAAATTTGATATTATAGTCGGGCATCTGCACTCGAAAACTTATTAATTTCAATCACCTACCTTAGAAAACAAAATCCGCGCATTGCTCTACACGGCTACAACGGGACTCGTTCAGCAGCCAGCAAAAGTTTTTTTCATCACTAGAATTCTTTAATCTTTTAAATATTAACCTCAAATTTCCAAAAACAAGCTTGAATTCGCAGAAATATATGAGATTAATTTTAAAGCAAAGCCTTGGTGCTACATTCCGATTCGGAACCTGACCTTCTGTTTATTTATAAACAGACTTCGCAGCCAACTGTTAAGTGTAAAGGACAATTGCAGGGCTAGCGCTACGATCCTACTGACACTAACAGTCTCTCCCGAGACGAGACTCGAACCTATGACGACTGGTTTGTTAGGCCAGCATCGTACCATCTGGGAAGTATTTTTACAAATCCTAAATTTGAACTTTATGTATTTTCATCTGTTTTCACTGCGTTGAAGAAAATCAAAAGTTGCCAAATCAGTTTCTGTTAATACGAAAAAAACACACTGAAAATATTGAATTGTTCTGACATAAGGCGTCGGACACAAATTACGTAACGCTAAAATCTAGATTTCAGACCCCGCCCCCACTAAATTTACGTCACGCTAAGCAGCCTGACCCCCTTCAAAATTTTCAAATTCGAGCAAACATCACAGTTACGTTACTGTCTCTATTATGGTCGACAGGTAAAAACGTGCTCTACAAAACCCCAAACCGGAAAAAAGAAAGATTATAGCTATTTAACCATTTCTATGATTTTTAGTGCCTCAATCATTACCAAAACACGTCAACTTGCGTGAGAGTTCGTCTAGTAATAGCTCGCCGGATTCGTCGCTTCATCGTTATGTTCACGCGAAAACTCATTCAAGTCTCTGGAAAAAAGTTAGTTGCTAGGGACACCAAAATTCACAGGAATGGTTGAATAGCTATGATCTTTCATTTTTTCTGTTTCAGCATTTAGAGTGCACTTATGTTGACCAGAGTAATAAATAAGATGCAATTGCTTGCAATCCAGTATCTTTACCGGTTGCAGGCTTGAGTCTTCGAAATGGCCGGTCCAACCTTCAGCAGGTGACCACACCGTCGATCTCCACTTGTTCGTCCACAGCAATCTCGTCTGCTTGCTTTGAGGTAGGACAACGCAGTTTATTAGAGTGGTCATAATTATCTAAGTCAATGTTGAAAATCGCGAAATATCTTTGCAAATTTGCAGTTTATTCAATGCTTTTACTTTGGACAGAAAGAATACAACCCACGGCCCCGTATTTCCTTTTAAATACATCTTCACGTAGTGCATTCGTTCATTTGTGGCCTAGGAACGAGCGGGGTTCCACCCATGCTATCAGACAACGTATGTTCTTCGTACATGCTGGGTGCGTGAGCCATATGCGGAAAATCTCAACCACCGATATAGCAGAAAAAAAAAATAGTAGGAGAGTGATATTCAAGACACGACTTTGGACTGTGGTATTCTTGTATTTCATCAATATAAATTGTAGAATATTATTTATACAAAATGAATGGAACCATATTCGTTCAGCAAAACCTCTTTTCGTAACTTTACTGCCAAGACAAACATTTAATTTAGCGTATTTTCAAATACCTCAATAGTAAAAATAAAATATAGCAGTCTTTCTGCAAACTTAAATTGGTGAAAGAATAGATAAAAACATTGCAAGAATACAACGTATGCAATCAAAATAAGATAAAGAGTAACTTAAAAGAATAAAAATTCCTTATAAATATTTATGAACCACAAAAATTAGACAGGTTGTGAGCGAAAAACCAGAAAAATTGAGACAAATCGCAAAAAATCAGTTATGATCCCTCATTTTATTTTCTACTAGTAATAGAAATGTTATCGACTGGAAGTATACATAATTAACTTCAATAAATGATTTTGAAACTATCCTTAAATATTTTGAAAATGAGGATTGTCAACGATTGGGAAGTGGAAAAAAATTGCATATATTTTCCTGTAAGGCATACCACTGAAGACTTTTTTACGCAGAAAATCCGTACCGCATAAAAAAAGAACACGTAAAAAACGAGTACATTCCGAAATTCGCGTGAGTAAATTCCGAAATCCAACATCATTTGCTAAAGATTGATAAACTTTTTTACTAAATACTTTTGAAACATTATCAATAGCAGTGTTTCTTTCTTCACATATTGTATTAATAGCATTGTTATTCCCAGTGAATATCCAGTAATTGGATTAAGTTAGCTTATAGGACACACTAAATAAACGATTTGAAAATGAAAAACTATTCAAAACATGTAACGTAAAGCCCGACTGTTTTGGGAAATCCTCAAAAAACTGCATGAATTCTGGAATCCGCTTAAAAAGACGTGTAAATCCCGGAAACCGTGCAAAAAAAATTATTATTTCATAATTACTTAGCTTACTCACATGATCCTCATAAAATAGAGTATTTATTAAAAGGTCAGGTAATATTAGGACATTTTGGTTAAAATAGATTCAAAGTAGGCATACTCGATCAGAAAGAAAAAACAAAAATGTAACAGAAGCTGTTAGTTTGTTACGGGAAAAACCTTACAGGCTGTGTTTTCAATTTGATCCCGTTAGATGCTAAAATAACAGAAATTATAACAGAAATGATTCTACTAGTATCAAACACAAATCAAAATTTGTTACTAATGTATCAGATTTCTAACAAAATAAGATAGTATAGAGCAATTCTCGCTGAAACTAGGCCACTAGGTGCACAAGGTCTTTCAAATTTGATATAAATGCACATAGCTATTAGAAATAGAGAAAAAATGATAATGCCATTTTTGTTCGATCGAATTTGTTGACCCCTTGGTCATCAAGGGGCGAAACAGTTTTCAGAAAAGTTGAAATTTTAGCAATTCTTGATGTATTATTTGAGCAATATCTCTAGAATTCGTAATGTTAAGTACTACGAGTAGCACTTTTCTGTAAAGAAGAATGATAGGGCTTTCATTTGAAGTGATCAGAATTTAGGCCGCCATCTTGAATTTGGCCGCCATCTCTGATTATATCAGAAAAATGCAATTTTGACCGTGTTCGCAACTACCGATTTTCGATCTGAGACCAGCATTGGAAAGCTGAGAAAAAATACTATAAGGTGCAAGAAAAAAATTTGGTGAGCATCAGTGTTAACCCATCAATTGAAGCTATTTTTCAAGCTGAGTTTCAAAATATTCACCGTACATCGCGCGATCAACGTAGTAACCTGTCTACTGAGACCAAATGGATGCACCTGTTATGTCCATATATGTCCATATATCATATGCTACAACTAGTACGCCACTTCTGTTTTTTTAAGTTTGGTGAAAATAATGAGTACATACAACACTAGCATGTGTGATACAAAGCGATAGGTTTTTTAATACTGAGCAGTTCCACAAAAAATGTCCCAGTTTTATTATTTCATTTAAATTGTCATTTTTAATACGGCTGAAACTCTGCATAGACGTTTCTATAGGCAAAAAATGTCATTTTATGCTATTGGTTTAATTTTTTGGAGCACGACTCATTTTTGAGAAACTACTGAAAATGCTATTTTGGGAAGGTATTTATGATTACAAATATTTTCAGGGCCATAACGGTTTGTTTGATCGGTATGACGTCTTCGATAAAGTTGTTGATAATACTTTTGTCTTTTCGAAAAAAATATACACTCTATAACTTTTTTTTGGTAGCATTGTTTCAGTAATTTTTTGTAGTTCTTAAAAAAAATAGATTTTAAAAAAATGAGCTTTTTAGATAGATATCGGCTCTATTATCGTCAGATTCTACCCATTATCGCCCGGGGGGTAAATGATGTCCTAGAGCGTTGGATTTTTGCATGATGGTTTTCCATAATGCAGATTATCTTCCTGCAAAAGATTAGTTTTCTATGTCTTCATTGGCCCCCCGGGCGATAATCGCTAAAATCTGACGATAAATTTACATTTTTCTCTAACCTTTTTTTCAATAAAAAAATCATTTTAAAGCGTATATTTTTTCGTAGAGACAAAAATATTAACTACAACTTTATAAAAGACGTCATACCGATCAAATAAACCGTTTTGGCCCTGAAAATATTTGTAATCATCAATACCTGCCCAAAATAGCATTTTTCGATAGCTTCTCAAAAATGAGTCGTTTTGCAAAATACTAAACCATTAGCGCAGAATGGCATCTTTTGCCTATAGAAACGTCTATGCAGAGTTTCAGCCAAATTAAAAATAACAATTTAAATAAAATATGAAAACTGGGACATTTTTTGTGGAATTGCTCAGTAATAAAAAGCCTATCACTTTTTCAGTATCACACATGCTAGTGTTGTACTCAATATTCTCACTAAACTTTAAAAAAAAAAATAACAGGAAGGTTGTATGCAAAGCCACGACCGCAAGGTTGAAGTAGAATACTTTTACAAGAAAGATAACCCGGTTGCTTGCGTGTAAGTCATTTTTTCTAGTAAATAAACGTTGAACGTTCATTGGCAGTATTGTAATTTCACTTTGTTTGATATTTTGAATCTATTTTATTGAATATTTTTAAAATTTTGCGCAAATGAGAAATTGAAGTGCTGCCGAATTGTAATATGCACATGCGATGCGATTCGCCTTACCGTGGTGAAATGTACAGCTCTTCTTAAGGCGAAGTAGAGCTATACATTTCAACACATTTCGTC
The DNA here is from genome assembly GCF_029784165.1 of Wyeomyia smithii. Taxonomy (NCBI): domain Eukaryota; kingdom Metazoa; phylum Arthropoda; class Insecta; order Diptera; family Culicidae; genus Wyeomyia; species Wyeomyia smithii. The sequence goes on from NC_073694.1 coordinate 33,382,635, forward strand.
TTGCCGAATCGCATCGCGCCGTCATTTGCGTTCTGCATAACCATAGCCAAACACTTAGCGACGCAAACACGTAATAATAGCCAGAGCATGCATGTAGATGACGATAATCAACTTTGGATTATAGCGCAAAACGAGAAAATATAAACTCTTCAAATATTTATTTGTGTTCTTCAAATTTCAGTTGATCTCTGATATCTGATGTCTGTTTAATATCTGATGAAGGCTCTTATATAGGCCAAATAATGCATTCCCAATTTACTAGGTCCATAACTCTGTCGACCGTGCTTGGGAAAGCAATCATATAACGACCAATCAGAGGTCTAATTTTTCGTTTTAACAAGGCTTGACTATTTTCAATAGTACAATAGTGTGAATAATAAAATTACAATTATCTTCTTTTGGGAAGAATCTTAGAAGATTTTCCAATCTATTGCTGCAAAAACGAAGGAAATCCATCGAAAACTAACCGATTTATTAGCATTTGAAATTGGACATATTTTTCACTTTTTTCGGTTCTAGATTTTCATTTCACATCCCTATGTAGCCGAACTTCCTGAGAGAAGTATTCTACTTCAAAACAGTAGTGGCGTACTAGTTATAGCATCAATCGATTATGATATATGGACATATATGGACATAACATGTGCATCCACTTGGTCTCAGTAGACAGGTTACTACGTTGATCGCGCGATGTACGATTAATATTTTGAAACTCAGCTTGGATAATAGGTTCAATTGATGGGTTAACACTGATGCTCACCAAATTTTTTTCTTGCACCTTATAGCATTTTTTCTCAGCTTTCCAATACTGGTCTCAGATCGAAAATCGGTAGTTGCGAACACGGTCAACATTGCATTTTTCTCATATAATCCAAGCTGGCGGCCAAATTCAAGATGGCGGCCTAAATTCTGATCACTTCAAATGAAAGCCCTATCATTCCTCTTTACAAAAAAGTGCTACTTGTAGTACTTAGCATTACGAATTCTAGAGATATAGCTCAAATAATACATCAAGAATTGCTAAAATTTCAACTTTTCTGAAAACTGTTTCGCCCCTTGGTGACCAAGGGGTCAACAAATTCGATCAAACAAAAATGGCATTATCATTTTTTCTCTATTTCTAATAACTATGTGCATTTATATCAAATTTGGAAGACCTTGTGCACCTAGTGGCCTAGTTTCAGCGAGAATTGCTCATATAGAACAATATAATAACGAACATTTTTAGAAACAACAGGTTGTTGATAAAAACGAAAAATTAGTTAAACTTGTTTCAGAACTACTTCATTTCAAGTTTTGTTATTAAAAAACATTATGTTATCAAAATTAGATGAAAAAATACAAAATTGTATCAAAATGTGTTATCTGTATCTCGCGTTGATAGAATTTCGTAATTTTCTAGTTATGCTCTTCTGATCGGGTAGTGTTTAGATCTTGTTTTTCTGAAATTATTACTCATTTTCAACAGTATGCAGAAACCAAAGTGTTACGGTTCTCAGTTCTAACACTCAATAGAATTAAAATACAATGTATTGACTAACAACTGAACCAAAAATTTGCTGTTTTTTTTTTTTTTTTTTAAAAGGTGGCGGGGAAATCTGCAAACAGATACCTGAGAAGAGAACTCAGGGTGTGGGGATGAGACTAGGGGAGAGATGCTGGGGTAGTTACACTCGCCCAGACACCTACTGATCCCTGTCCCGACCCACTAAAACCCCTCCAGTCTCCAGCCCTGGTCTTCCCGGAACGACGGTTAAGTATTACGTCGGGGAGTGGCTTTTGTGCGTGATGCACCCTCTTTACTCTTATAACCTCCTAGCTAACTACCTGGAGACTGGTAATTAGCTACCACTGGCGTGTTGGTGGTTGACCCGCCACACACGTTGCAGCTCCAGAACAATCTGAGAGGCGGCCGCACAGACCGCGTTCCAGATGTCCGGGTCGTCGCACATCCTCCGGACTAGATTGTCCGGAGTAGTGCCAGGCCCGCTCACAGCCATCATGTTGCTCCTCGCTCTTGCGAAACGGGGGCATACGAAGAAGACATGCCGGGCAGTCTCCTCCTCCTCCACGCACTCGGGACACATGGGGGACACCGCGTGTCCGAACCTGTGCAGATATTGCCTGAAACAACCATGGCCTGACAGGATTTGTGTCAGGTGGAAGTTCACTTCACCATGTCGTCTCCCGACCCAGCCGGATATCTCCGGTATGAGTCGGTGCGTCCATCTGCCCTTTGTGGAGTTGGACCATTCCCGCTGCCAGCGGAGCATCGAGAATGACCTTCTGGTACCTCGTATGTCCCTTGTGTCACGTTGGTCGAAACACTCTCTGTCTTCCTTGATGGCGATGCTGATAGGCATCATGCCGGACAAGACACAGATTGCATCGTATGACACCGTACGATACGCACTCGCAACTCTCAGGCACATGAGCCTGTAGGTACTTTCCAGTTTACCACGGTAACTGTTAGTACCTAGCGCTCTGGACCACACTGGCCCACCATACCTAAGTATGGACGAAACCACGCTGGCAAGAAGTCTTCGCTTGCTGCCATAAACCGCTGAGCTATTGGACATCATACGAGATAGTGCTGCAATAGCCGATGAGGCCCTCTTACAGGCATAGTCGACGTGACTCCCGAACGTGAGCTTGTCGTCCACCATAACCCCCAAGAGCTTCAGGGATCGCTTCGAGGTGATGGTGCAGTCTCCGACTCTGACCACCGCCTGTTGCTCCGATTTACGGTTGTTCACAACCGTGACCTCCGTCTTATGATGCGCGAGCTCCAGATTCCTGGAGCGCATCCAGTCCTCGACCTTGCGTATACAGTGCGCGGCCGTCAACTCGACCTCCTCGATAGACTCGCCGTAAACCTCCAGCGTTATGTCGTCTGCAAAGCCGACGATCACAACCCCTACAGGGAACTTGAGTTTCAACACTCCGTCATACATGACATTCCACAACACCGGGCCCAGGATAGAACCTTGCGGAACTCCTGCGGTAATTAGGACGCACTTCTGACCCTCCTCCGTGTCGTAAACAAGTACTCGATTCTGGAAATAATTTTCCAGAATCTTGTACAGCGACACCGGTACATGGATGCTCCTGAGCGCGAGCGCTATGGAGTCCCAACTGGCACTATTGAACGCATTCTTCACGTCGAGCGTGACGATTGCGCAGTAGCGTATTCCCCTTCTCTTGCGCTGGATTGCTACCTCCGCCGTCTTGATGACGGAAGAGATTGCGTCCAGCGTGGACCTGCCCTTCCGGAAGCCGAACTGGTTACTTGCCAGACCGTGTACACCCTCCGTGTACCTCACCAGTCTGTTGAGGATGATCCTCTCAAGCACCTTGCCCGCGGTGTCCAGCAGGCAGATAGGCCTATATGCCGATGGGTCCCCTGGCGGTTTCCCAGCCTTCGGCAATAAGACCAGTCTCTGCCGCTTCCACCTGTCCGGAAAGAGACAGTCATCCAGGCACCTCTGCATGACTGCCCTGAACAGCCCGGGGGCCGTTTTTATCGCCAGCCTGATCGCCAGGTTAGGGATACCATCCGGTCCCGGTGCCTTGCTCACCTTTAGGGATTTGGCGATCACGATGAGTTCCTCATTCGTAACCCTTGCCTCCTCCCCTGCCTCGACACGGCTGTCGTCGCTCACGGATTGGATGCTCGGCAGGTTGGCCGACCATCTCTGGTCTATGTCTGAGATACTGGAACGTCGAACGTGAGACTCGACTGCCGGAGGCCAAGGACTTGGCTCGTGGCGTGGAAAGAGTCCCTCGATGATACGCTCCAGCATCGCTGGTGATCGCTCTGCAGGCGCCAGCGCGCCTTTAGTCTTGGCCATTACGATCCTGTAGGCGTCACCCCACGGATTTGTATTGGCACTCGCACATAGCCTATCGAAGCAGGCCCTCTTGCTGGCCTTTATCGCACTCTTTAGCATCGATCTTGCCGAACTAAATGCTGCGCGGCGCTCTGTCCTCTCTTCTTCGTTTCGCGCACGCTGCATCCTCCGTCTTGCACGGAGGCACGCACTGCGAAGGTCGGCTATCGCGTCCGTCCACCAGTAAACCGGTGGCTTTCCATTCCTAGGTTGGCGAGTCCTGGGCATGGTGGCGTCGCACGCCCGCGATAGCATAGCAACTAGTTGGTCAGCCGTCCAACTGCCCCCCTCGCGCTCCCTTCTCATTGCCTCTTCGAATACCTCGGCATCAAAGTGCGATGTCTTCCACCCGCGAACGGTCGGAGTGTTGGCTCTACCCGTCGCTTGCCGCCTCTCGTTGTTGTCTACACTATAACAGACCGCCTGGTGGTCGCTATTAGTGTAGCCATCGTCTACCCTCCAGTTCTTGATCAGTCTTGGGCTGGAGAACGTCACGTCGATGATCGACTCCGCACCATTTCTGCTAAATGTACTTTTGTTTCCAACGTTGGCCAGATCTAGGTTGAGCTTTGCAAAAGCCCCCAACAGGATCTGGCCCCTCTGGTTCGTGAAGCGACTTCCCCACTCAACAGCCCAAGCGTTGAAGTCGCCCGCCACCACCAACGGCGTTAGGCCCGTTAGCTCCATGGATAGGAGGTCGACCATCTGGGTGAACCTTTCGGTAGACCAACGTGGCGGAGCATAGCAACTGCAGTAGAACACTCCGTTTACCTTAGCAACTACGTACCCTTCTTCTGAGGTTGAGACAACCTCCTGAACCGGGAACTTGCTCGTCGTACATATGGCCGCCAAACTGGACTTATCCGCAACCCAATTACCGTTTCCGGGAGGGATGCGGTAGGGATCCGATATGACAGCGATGTCCGACAACGACTCAGTGGCTACTTGGTGTAGCAGCTGCTGAGCCGCGAAGCAATGGTTCAGGTTCAGTTGCGTCACCCTTACGCCCGTGGTTTCGCAGCCGGCTTACCGGCTGGGCACCTGGGGCCTCCCATAAAGTGTTTGGCGTCCCGTTTCCCGGAACATAACATGCACTTGGGAGACTCCACACAGTCCTTTGCTTTATGGCCTGCATCTCCACAACGCCTGCACAGCTGGCTCCTATCGGGCCCCTTGCAGGTCCAGGACTTATGTCCGCCCTCAAAGCACCGGAAGCAAATGTCTGGTTGCTGTAGTATGCCCAGAGGACATACAGACCAGCCGACCTTCAACTTGCCCTCTTTCAGGGCCAGGTTAGCGTCCGCCGACGGTAGTCGGAAGGTAGCTATCTGGGTCCCCGCCGGACCTTTGCGGAGGCGGATTGACTCCTTAGCCACCTCCACCCCGCACTTCGCTTTTAGGGCTTGTGCAATGTCGCACCCCTCAGTGATTTCGTCCAGGTTTTTAAGCTGGAGAGTCACTTCTGAGGTGAGTGCCCGCACTTGCACCTCCTTCCCTAGGACCTTTTCAGCTACCGTTTTGTAGGTAGCCCCCTTGTTCTTGGCGTCCTTCCGGAGCTCAAGTATCATCTCGCCAGTGCGAGATCGGCGGATACTCCGCACATCCGCCCCCAGATCCTTGAACTGGGTTTCCCCCCTCATCTTCTTCAAGACTTCTGAGTACTTCGACCCATCCGTCTTGAGTATGAGGGCATCACCCCTACTCCGCGCCTTTTTGACCTTTTTTGGTCCTCTGGCCGCTCCGCCATCATGTCGCGTCGCACCTTCCCGACGCTTCCTACCCTCTACGGTAGTCCAAGGGTTGCCCGTAGCCTCCACCTGTGCCTTTTCCGCGGTGGACCTTGAACCGGTTGGCGTGTGTTCCCGTGGGAGTAGCACGACCAATCGTTTCTTGGTGTTCCCGGGGGCCGTTTCCCCCGGGGACTGCCTCGTTCGCTTAGCGACCTGCCCCGTGGAGCAGACCGACGCGAACGAGGGGGCGTCTGTCTGCACCTCTTTAGATGCAGTCGCCCTCCCGGTCCTGGCCGCTTTCTCGGCCGCCTTCACCCGAGCTACGAGTTCTTCGTGCTCCTTTCTGGCTTCATCAATGGTGCTCCGAAGCAGGAGGAGGCTCTGCTTCAGGTCGCCAGCGATGTTTCGCCTGTTCGCCAAGAACTCGATTATGGCATCGAGTTGTTCAGACAGCGCCGCCACTCTTGGCCGCGTGTCCATACACCTTTCGACGGCCTTGACTAGCAAGGGACCGTCTACCGAGATGTCTGGTGTGGACACCGACGGATTCGCCGTTTTTCCACCTCCAGACTTCGCCGCATCCGTCTCCGCCTTCTTCTGCGGAGACCGCTGGATGCCACCTCGTGCGAATGGGTTTGGTAACCCCTCCGCACCCGTCTCTTTTGTTTTTGAGTTCAACATTTTTGTTTATTGGGTCCCCCTACCAGCCGCTATCCTTATCCATAATGGAGTAGTCGCCTAAATGGTCCCAAGGTAGTCTATGCCGGAGCAGTGAGGCCATGGCTAGGGGCGGCTGCCATAGCGCCTTATGGGCAACTATGACACCCCCGACCGGCGCAAGTCAGGAAAAGACATCTGATCCTACTCCTGCCGGGTTCCCACCCGGCAATGGACTCGGAACGTACTGGAAGGCCTGCCAGGTTTTACGGGACGGAGACCCCTGCACCGGTTGTAATCTCGCCGTTTCAAGCCGTTATCACACGACATTACTAAGGGAGCTCGGCGCAGGTGCCAGCCCAAAATCATGGTACGAAAACGAAATCCGACTCTTATCCTATAGTGATGCGACCAGTTGCCGTAATTGGGAACATTACTGGCATCAGTCCCAATGGCCGGTATAGTGCATTTGGGTGGTGGGAGCGGCACTACTCGCTCCGTCGGAGCTGCTTCCGGCCAGTGTGGCTTTTGCGAGAATTCAGCGGCCCAGTGCCTGAATCTCGCCACGACCTAGGCTAGCTCCCGCTGATGGTCCGGGACTGCTTGCTAGCAGTGAGCACTTCCGTGGCCTTCAGTAATCGCCAATTACCGACCCGTGGTGGCATTCAGCTCTGCCAAAATTTGCTGTTAATAGTTGCGATTCACCGAATTGTACAAGCTCTTGCAACGATTGTTACCAGGGTTGTTCATAATGAAAACGGTATGACCCACCTGCTGGCACTTGAGGCAATTCATTGCTCGCGGCAAAAACAAGTGCACGGGGAGACGCACGAAAACCATATCAGATCCTTGCAAATTTTCATTGTTTTCAATGCTTTGACTTTATGCCTAAAGAACACAACCCACGGCCCCGTATGTCCTTCCGGGTACAACTTCATTTCAAACTCTTGGTACCTTGTATTCGGGTGGGAAAGACGGAGGAACGAGCGGAGTTCCAGCTGCGCTATCAGACAAGCTATTCTCTTCATCCATACTGGACACGTGAGACATGAACGCAAAGTCTCAATTACCAATATACTGCCTTGGACCTTGCTGGAAAACACGATCGCCTCGTTGCTGCCAGGACGGCGAAGATTGGAGCTCAGGGACATTACGAAACCAACTTTAATCAATGTGCCAGGCAGTACCAAGACGTGCATCCTAAAGCTAGTCGCAAAATATGTAGACTTCATTGACAAGTGTGTATTGTGTATTCAGCATAGAGGCGTTGAAGTTCGCAATGGAACTGGAATAGGGACACATGTATATATTTTTTAGAATTGTGAATTAAATTTATACACATTTGTGATAATAAAAAAAAAATATATATATATATATATACTGCCGTGAATCATTTCAGTCTCATCTGCAAAATCAAGATTGATGGATTTTAAAGTTTTTGCTACTTGTGTGTCATAATGAATTACAGCGTGTAAAATAATTATTTTTCAGACCCAGCTTTTATGACCATTGAGACGGAATTAGTTTATTGTTGTTAACAGTTATCAAACGTGTTTATTTTGCTGGAAATGAATAGTGTGTGAATATTGTTTATCTCGTACAAAATCCCCTCGTCAGATATGATCCATGTTTGTTCGTTACGTATGCGATAACTTTTCGGAACAAACTCACCTGATATTTTTTGAACATTTTGCGAAACAAGCTATAGTGTTTCTATGCCGTTTTCGAGCGCGACGCTTTACAACGAACCAGATGTTCACCTCAGGAGGGATTCTCGACATGTTTCGAGAAACTAATTTGCAGACACATCATCTGTTGATAGACTTCAAGGCAGACGATTTAGTGAAACGCAATGAGCTGTGGCAGAATATGTCTGAACATGGTTTTCCAACAAAACTGATTAAGCTGATACGTGCGACTCTTGACAGTTTCACATCATGCGTTCAGGGCCCGAACTTGAAAGGTGGCTCTTGGACTTGAAAGGTGCTTTAAGAGGGGCGTGGTACCATCATCATGTAGTAGTTTCTAGGCTTTTACCAGAAGCGCTCCGCTCTGGTCTTCAACTTCTAACAGCTGCTGATACGAAATAAGAGATTCATTTTTCGCACACTTTTTTTATAAAATGAATGAAGTGTCATAACGTTACGCCACGAAATGAATTGGATTTACTATCAGGCACCCCACCACTTTCCATAATAGAGTATTTAGTTTGACTTCCTCTTAACAAACAAAGGGTCCCGTTTATAAATGGAACTGAACAGAAGGTCTTTCAAGGAAACATCATGCAATTATACAAGGCTTTGTATGTATGATAAAGCAGTAGGCGTTTGAAAGGAAGGATACAGCACAAGCACGGATAGAATAATAACAAGCCTGTCACATCTCAATATTGGCATTTCTAATAATGGAAGTACGGGATACAGAGGATGTCTTTAATAACTCTGGCACTAATGCATGAGCTACAACGAAACATCTGTGGTCAACTTCCGTACTCAGAACATTATCTTGATTCAGGAAATACTAATTTTAGGAGACATTCGACAACTGTATCTACTACAGTGGTATTGAAGTCGATTTCTCAACTCTGGGCATCATTCTGATTTCGGAAATCCTCAGAAATACTCAGATTAGGTTGTATATAGTCACTTTAGGTGTTTTCAAGACACCAGAAGTCACCACCTTGGAATTTTAATAGGTGTCTCGGGTCATTTTCCAGCTTCTGGATATCATCCCGATTCGGAAAACACCCATTTTGGTTGGTGTTCGAACTTGTTTTTAGCTCTGATTGCTAGAAATCTCCGTTCAAAATAAGCCTCTATATTTCTCAAAAATACAATAGTTAGCATCATAAAATCACACTTTTTTTTCAAACTGGTGCACGGGTAACGTAGTTTTACAATTGATTACTGCAAAAATGATGGAAATGCATTGAAAACTGGCTGATTTTCGTGACGCTTCCGATGTTTAGGTTTTCTTTTCTTACGAGGAGATAAGAATGCTGCAGACGTAATTAGACGTCTAAAAAAAGTATACACAGTTTTTCCCTTGCCGAAAATATTCGAATATGTACTTTCCAAGTACGAATATCATAAGTATGAATTAATTAACGAGAAAATATTTTTATATGTATAATACAACTGCTTGTAAATAAGAAAATTTTTTTTATTTAATATTTTTTATGTGCCTATAAGTTTCCGATATCCGGTATTTAAAATTGCGTTCGATGCAAAATAATCGATTCAAAAATGAAATTCATACATGGACGTCCTGCTTCGCATTTTGAACACAATTGCAGCAAAATTTCATAGGGTAATCACTCCATTATTCATCTCAACAGCTTGGTGCACCTATATTCATCTTATTCCTCTCATTTGTCCAATTTACCGTCAAATTTCTACAAATTTTTGAAAGTAAATCTAATTGCTTCTCGATTTTCTCAAGTGGCTAAAAATTTTACGTTAAAAATATGGTGAAAATTGACAATAAATTGATCAAAAAGGCACGATGAGATGAATATAGGTACTGAGATGAATATAGGAGCGATTACCCTACATTCAATGTAATCTCGAGGCTGCTTTCTGCAAAATGATGGTATCGTTTTATTGCGGTATAGGCATTATTATCAATGCTTTTACTTTGGGCCGAAAGAACACAACCCACTGCTCCGTAAGTCCTTCTGGGTACAATCTCATTTTTCAATGTTGGTACCTTGTATTCAGGTGGTAAAGACGAAGGAACGCGTGGGGTTTCAGCCGCGCTCTCGGATAAGTTTCAGGATCAGATATGCTCTTCATACAGACGTGGTCTGCAATCATGATCTTCCTATTGTGGGATAGATTTTCATTAATTTTACTATTTTGACATTTTGCCGAAGCACCAGGCAGTCAACAGCAACGGTTAGATCTTGTTATTGAAAGATCCAATCAAAGAAAAAATACTTCACAGTATTTTCTCATTCTTATACAAAATAGTTCTGCAAACATCTGACTCCTATCTGTTGTCAGATTCCAAATTTTGCACTGGGGGAAAGATTTGGCATTAACGGTGAGGAGAACTATTGCACCGTGAGACTGCGTCGTTATTAAAGGGCACTTTTTGATGAGTTCTTCTTCTCCAAATGATATGATTTAATTGATTAATTAAAATAAGGTTGGCTGTTATTCAACTTGCAGAGGTAAACACCAAAATGGTAACTATCATTTATAACCTGCACAAAAATGATTCATTCTGTTCCATTCCGTGTCGCACTAGTGTTCACCATCAAGGGACAACAACTATCACTAAGATCACGTAAATTTGTTTGATTTTGTTCGCCTTTGCGTGTGTGTGATTCTGCCAAGTTAGACAGGTGTAGAAAAAAACATATCATATTCATAAACACCGTTTACCAGTCGCAATACTTCTCTAGCTGCAAAAAAAAACGCCACTGGGTGATGGCATGTAACATGCGGCAATCGTGATATTAGTTTCGTTTGAACCGCGAGGAGACAAGTACATATCTATGGGATGATTTTTTACTGGCGGTAGCAAGCTCTCCTTAATAGTGGTGACTCGTGTTTCCAAGGTATCGTATCGTGGCTTGTGTTGATTCATCGTTTGAACTAAACTGTGCCAACCACCCCTCCTCCTACTTATTGTAATGGAACCGTAAAGAAGACCAGCAGAAAAATGACGTGGGGAGTTGCTTATTTATCTGAGCAAAAAAAGATGTTTGTCAGTAATAGTGTAGCATCACACAGGCGCAATAGTTCAACAATTCATTAAAAATAACCCGAAAAGCGTTCGAATTTGTCATATGTTTTCGAACAATATCAATAAGATGTTGAAATTTAATATATTTTTATGGATTGCGTCTGATATGGAACTAGAAAACATTACTTTAGCTTTCAAATTAAGTCTCTGATTAAGATACGTAAAACAAGATATTGGTCAGACATTTACTTACTTCTGTAGTGTAATTACACCTATTCACTGAGACTGGGAAGGCAAACAATTTTCTGGGTCTGTTATAATTAAGATTCAAATTGAGCTCAGAGTGGTAAAAACGATCCCAAATTGGGCAAACCATTTTTCATCATGCTGACGAAATACGAACCTTTTCGACTTAATCTTTGCCAATTGGTTTTGATGGGAGGATCATGACTATTATTTTGAATAATTTTTAAAACTATTTTTCAGGTGTAAAAATTCTAATGTGTATTATAAATAAAAAGAAAAGAAAACCTTTTTCAGTTTATTTTTGTAACTTGAAATAAATACCGTTTCCAATACGTAGTAGTACCTATCAAACGGAAATGTCATTCCTTTCTTCTTATATGGCTTCGACACCACTTGCTGATTCGTGTATCAGGCGAGCCAGCACTATAAACATAGCAGAACCAGTAAAGGTCATGTTTTCAGTCTGTTAACATTAGACTCTTCCATCTGTTCAATCCGACTGATCATTTGCATTTGTTTCGTTTTTTTTTTCGCAGTTACAAAGTTTTCCTCCGCCACTCTTTTCTTTTCACTAATCCAAATGGAACGGGCAAAAGCCCACTCTAAACTTATTAAGCAACATTCACAGTTACACGGGTCTGCCGGTGGCTGTCAGAACCACCCATTTAATGGGATTTGGTCTTATTCCGGAGAGTGCTTTCGCAGAGAACAACGGAGGTGAGGCGATTGGCTCGAATATGGGAATGAAACTGAAGCTGAACACAGTTTACCTTTAACCTTTATGACCTTTATGCATTGTTTAGCCGTTTCTTGCTTCATCAAAGCGTGTAGGCAGTACACGAGACTCCATTCACCTCTCATGGACATGGCAGGGTTTTTCTTTACACACTCAAGCCTAACGGAGGCCATGTTTGTAACTTTTTCAACAGACAGTGATTTTACCGTCTTTCGACAAGCGAAAGGATCGATGCGAAGCGATCCTCCCAAAGCCCGCTGGCATGGTAATTTTCTACGGATACATCTCTAGGCAAGTTTCAAATTAAAAGGCATTCAGCACTGCTCGGAACAGAGCCCCGGTTACACACCGGGAACTGTTGTGTTTTGCCTTGGCATGCCGTGAGCGCCGGTTGGTTTTCCCACACAGTTTTTACCGCCTCCCCCCGCCTAACACCAGCACCAAGCACTGAACGAACAAAGCATTCCGGCTTGGGTGTCATCTTCATTTTGATGGTGCTGCCGCCGAACCGCAACGGTTGTTGCTCCGGAAAATGTTACTCTTTCCTTTCTTCGAGGGAGTGCACAACTGGTGGATTATTTCTGTAATCGAGAACGAACGTTTATGGCTAATAGCTGTGCGGAGATTTATTGCACAACGTTGGCCAAACGAGAGGAATTATTTAGCATAAGGAAGACATATTTGGGGAAGACGTACTTCATCAAAGAGCTTAGTTTATGGTCTGCCTAATTGTCGGTTTGAAAACCGAGAAAATTTCTCATTATATAATATCTTTATGATGTTTTATTTCCATCAAGATTTTCACAAAAAGCGACAATGTAAGTTTAGCCTTTCATCAACATTGAAGGTCACCACTAGTAGCTTCATACAAATTCAAATCAACCGGGTCGCGGCAAAAAGAAAACCAAAGTGGTGTCGCCTGTAGCTTTCAATGCTAAACAGAGAGGCCACGGGCAGAAGGGTTTTTTTTTCAGTGTGCTGGTCTTGAAAACTCTCGCTCTCTCTCGCATACACTAATGAGAAGTAAACAAGTTGTACCTACCTGCAGCAAAAGGAGACCTGGAATAGGCAACTCAGGATGGATGCTAAAACTGTTGCTACAACTCGAACGTTTAGCCACCCGGATTGGAGTGCAGCCCGCCCCTAGGTCTGTCTAGGGTTTTCTAGGTCAATGGTGAATGTGTCTACCAGTTTGTTTGTTTGCATTAATTATTATTTGTTTCGGCACTTACGTGACGACAGGTAGAACGGGCCCGTAACAAGCTTTTCGTTTTAGTAATCAACGCTAGCAGGAACACGTGTAAGAGGCTAACATGTCATCATATACATAGTGGTTCTAGCTAAACTGTAGCAGAGTAAAACTATAGAAGTCTTTCAGCTGGTCTTGAGGTACGATGCTGGCCCAGCAAGCCAGTTGTCGTAGTTTCGAGTCCCGGCTTGGGGGAGATTGTTTGTGTCAGTAGGATCGGGGCTCTAGCCCCCCGCAATTGTCTTCTATATTAAACAGTTGGTTACAAAGTCTGTGCATAAAAAACAGAAGGTCAAGCTCTGAACTGGAATGTAGCACCCAAGGCTTTGCTTTGCTTTATTTTTAAGCTACGATTTTATCTATTTCATAAGTTATATTACTAAACAACAACAGACTTTAGAAATTTCATATGAAAATATCAAATAAGGCAATCACCATTCAATCCGGATATAAACATTTTTCTGGTTTTTCTTTGTAAACATTTGTTAGCAAATTTTCGCATTAAATAAAATATTCAATAATTAGCGAAACAACAGAGATGGAAAAAACTTTCCACGGTAAAATTGTGTGTTTTATTACAGTAAACAATTGTAGAATTTTAAAAAGAAGTGATTCTTACTCTACATGTATTAACATACAAAGAAATAAATAACTAAAATTAATAAACAACATTGTAAAGCACCAAAAAATTGAAGAAAATCAAGATAAATAGTTGGAATAGAAAAATAAATTTCAAGAAAACTCCACTAAAGTCCATTTAAATAAGTAGATGGAAGTATGGTGTCTTCGGTAAAATTATTTGGTTGAGTTAAGTGAAATTTTAGGATTTTTTTCTTAAGACTAGATAATTCTTTTCTAATAATAACTTGTATCGCCTATAGCGCGGTGTATACGCGTGAAAATACTTGAGAGGCAACTATTACAACATCCGAAAACGCCAGAACTTAGAAAAAAAAGATTTAAATCATTTTTTTTTTCATCACATAACATTTATTTGACACGGCACAAATACAATTTAATGTTTAACGGCGCCAATTATATCTGATGACTTAAAAACTTAATGCAAATTTTTTATCCTCGCTGCCGACTACGAGCTGAAATTAAGTCTAACTTAAAACTAGTATGGAATTTCCAATCAGTGTTTTGTTGTTCAATGGTCGTCTGATAATCGTCAAATGGCATGTATGGATTCGTTCTGCTGAGCCACGATGTCGTGAGTTGGGCAGGTGAACAGGGCATGACCAAACAACGTGCTCTATGTCGTGATAACCTTCACCACAGGCACAGATACCGCTTTCTTCGACCCCAATACGACGGAGATGTGCGTCAAATATATAGTGGTTGGACATAAGCCGAGACATCACGCAAATGAAATCTCGACCTACATCCAACCCCTTGAACCACTGGTTCGTCGATACCTTGGGAATTATGGAATGTAACCACCTTCCCAGTTCCCCTTTTGTCCATGAATTTGCCAACTGATGATCGTATTCTGACGTACAAGTGCGAAAAATTGATTGTAAGCAATTGGTCTTTCATAAATATCGCCGTTTATTGCACCCACCTTAGCCAAAGAGTCCGCTTTCTCATTGCCCGGTATCGAGCAGTGAGAAGGGACCCACGCTAAGGTAATCTGAAACGATTTTTCGGATAAAGCACTCAGATGTTCCCGTATTTTCCCCAGGAAATACGGAGAGTGCTTAACATCTTTCATCGATCGGAGAGCCTCAATGGAACTGAGACTGTCCGTAAAGATGAAATAATGGTCCGTGGGCATTTTTTCGATAATCCCTAGGGTGTACTGAATTGCAGCTAATTCTGCGACGTAAACAGAAGCAGGATTATCGAGCTTATAGGAGACGGCTAAATGATTATTGAAGATACCGAAGCCAGTGGACCCATCCAGAAGTGATCCGTCAGTGTAGAACATATTGTCGCAGTTGATGTTTCGATATTTATTGGAAAAAATTTTGGGGATCTGCTGCACGCGTAAATGATCCGGGATTCCACGAATTTCTTCTATCATGGATGTATCGAAGAACACAGTAGAATCAGAAGTATTTGATAAGTCGACACGATTTGGAATATTCGAAAAAGGGTTAATATTATGGGACATGTGATTGAAATACAATGTCATAAAACGGGTTTGAGAATTAAGTTCGATTAACCTTTCAAAATTTTCAATCACGGGACGGTTCAAGACCTCACATTTGATAAGAATACGAGAAGACAGGCTCCAGAAGCGGTTTTTCAATGGTAGTACTCCAGCTAAGACCTTCAAACTCATCGTATGGGTCGACTGCATGCAACCTAAGGCGATACGCAAACAACGATATTGTATTCGCTCCAGTTTGATCAAATGTGTGTTTGCTGCGGAGCGAAAGCAGAAACACCCGTATTCAATAACAGACAATATCGTTATTTGGTAAAGCCTTATAAGGTCTCCTGGATGGGCTCCCCACCATTGTCCGGTTATTGTACGGAGAAAAATCACCCTTTGTTGACATTTTTTCATCAGATACCTCACGTGACAACCCCAGGTGCCTTAAGAGTCGAACCAGACACCAAGATATTTGTGTACCAAAACCTGAGAAATCGTTTCACCCATTAATTGTGTTTTAAGCTGAGCAGGTTCATGCTTCCTAGAAAAAACTACTATCTCAGTCTTCTCCGGAGAGAATTCGATACCTGTGAAGCCCAAGCAGACAAATTGTCCAAGTTATCTTGCAACGATCCTTGCAAATCGGCAGCTTTGGCACCTGTAACAGAGATTACACTGTCGTCTGCAAGTTGTCTTATCGTGCATGAATTTGCCAGACATTCGTCGATGTCATTTACATAAAAGTTGTAAAGAAGGGGGCTTGAACATGAGCCCTGGGGAAGACCCATGTAGCTAATGCGAAAAGTTGCCAGATCGCCATGCGTAAAATGCATGTGCTTTTCGGACAGCAAATTGTGCAAAAAATTGTTTAAAATTGGAGAAAATCCTTGTCGGTGAAGTTTACCCGAAAGAATGTCAATAGAAACGGAATCAAAAGCCCCCTTAATGTTCAAGAACGCAGACGCCATTTGTTCTTTGCGAGCATACGCCAGCTGAATATCTGTTGAAAGTAACGCAAGACAATCATTCGTCCCTTTGGCACGGTGGAAGCCAATTTGAGTTTATGATAGTAGACCATTTGATTAGACCCAGTGGTCTAAACGACGGAGTATCATTTTTTCCATCAATTTCCGGATACAAGATAGCATTGCAATCGGCCTATAAGAGTTATGATCAGAAGCTGGTTTCCCTGGTTTTTGGATGGCGATCACCTTCATTTGCCTCCAATCCTGCGGTACAATGTTTTGGCCCAGGAACTTATTAAACAAGTTCAACAAGCGCCTCTTGGCATTGCCGGGTAGATTCTTCAACAAGTTGAATTTGATTCTATCTATCCCAGGCGCGTTATTGTTGCAGGACAGGAGAGCAACTGAAAATTCTGCCATCGTAAAAGGTGATTCTATCGCATCGTGGCCCGGAATCGCATCGCGAACAATGTTTTTCTCAGGAACAGAGTCCGGACATACTTTCCTGGCAAAATCAAATATCCACCGACTTGAAAATTCCTCGCTTTCGTTGACCGTTATACGATTTCGCATTCTTCGGGCTGTGTTCCAAAGAGTGCTCATCGATGTCTCCCTCGACGTCTCGTTCACGAACCGACGCCAATATCCGCGTTTCTTTGCTTTAGCCAAGCTTTTAAGCTTGGTATCAAGCTCCGAATACCGTAAATAGTCGCCAGGTATACCTCCCTTCTGGTGGGCCAAAAACGCGTCGGATCTTTGCGTGTAGACATCGGAGCACTCTTGGTCCCACCACGGAGTGGGAGGCCGTTCTTTGATCGTTACGCCGGGATATTTCTTCGACCCCAAGCTACGCCATGAGAGTTGAAGTCTCCCAAAATCAAACGTGGCGAGGGAAGAAGTTCTATTAAATCAAATAGCAGCCGTTGGCCAACCTGTGCTCTGGGAGGACTATATATTGAAGCAATACAAAGCTCTTTACCTTGTATTGTCATTTGACATGCGACAACTTCGATGCCCTAAAAGTACTCCTCCATATGGGGTGTCTCGATCAAGGCGAATAATATTAAAATCATGGAAGTTAAGATCAGAATTCGAAGTAAGCCAAGTTTCGCAAAGGGAAAATGCATCGCATTTGTTTTTATTTATCAAGATTTCCGTTGGCAACACTGTTAAGTGCAGTTCGCTTTCAAGTACCGTGTATTATTTTATTAAACATTTTTTCCGTATCCGAGTGTAATATTAGTTACTAGTTCGTTTCGCGTTTTATGAACTTATTTATTATCACGACATTATCAAGTTTTGTGTTAGAAACGTGTATTTGTCGCAAAACAACAACTTTTATTTTCCGCTTGAAGAGTGTAGTGGCTTTGTTATTGTCAGTGAGATCTATCGCTCATTCGCTTCTGCCTACCTACAGCTGCTGTTCTCGCTACTGCAGTAAACAAGTTCCCGCCGCTGTGATAATTACTATGGCTTGTCGCAGTTGTAAGAAGACGGTCGCTGTTTCTGATCGTATAGTTTGTCAAGGATTTTGCGGAGCCACCTTCCACGTAATCTGTGCCAAAGTCGACGATCCCGTGCGTGAGGCATTGGGTATTGGCGGAAACAATATATTCTGGATGTGTGATCCGTGTGCCGATTTATTTTTGAATGGTCACTTTCGCGCACTAGTAAATGTTTTTGATGAAAAATGTTCTTCGTTTATGCCCAAAGCGATACAATCGATGAAAGAAGATATTAATAAATTACACACTGCTTTAACTGCTCTAACCGCTAGAGTCGATGCAAAACCGAATGCAAATACACCGTATGCTACTCCCAGCCCGTGGCCTAATGTCGCTCGTTCAACTGGTCTGCAAAGTACACCAAAACGACGCCGGGGAAACAGTGGCAATCCTGTTAGTCCATCCTCTTTGCGTAATGCCAACTCGTACGGGACCAAAGCAGTTCACACAATCAGAACTGTTAATCTCGGCCGAAAACTAGATGAGGATATTGTGTGGATATATTTATCTGCGTTTCATCCTTCCACCACTGAAAATGAAATCGCCAGTCTCGTCACTGGATGTCTTGGGTTGGATGCTGGAGAGCCACCGAAGGTTATAAAACTGGTCCCTATGGGAAAAGATCCTGCAACACTAAATTTTGTGTCTTTCAAAATTGGTGTCAAGCTGCAGTTAAAAGAAAAGGCATTATGCTGCGAAACGTGGCCGGAAAATGTACGCTTCCGTCTGTTTGGAGACAATCGAACAAAAAACGCTGCACGAAGTGTGAGAATTTCGTCGAAGGAAATTTCATCAGGAATGCAGCCTACAATCTTAGAACCTGTCTAACTTGTGCAAGTGAACGAAAATACATGTCGTTTTTATCATCGTCAACACCGGGATGCACGCAGCACAGTATGATGGAATTCCCTCCCGGCCCCGTTACAGTCGAGCCATCAGTCGTCGTTCATGATTCTGCTAGCATCAATGAAGAAGTATCCTGCCTACACAGTCATCCCGGCCCTGTATCCGGTGGTTCGGAAGGGGTTTTCCAGCCTGCTATCTCAGGCAAGTATCCGTGCGCTCTTTCACCGCCCTGATGTTTTTCAAAATTTCAGACCCTCTGTACACAACATTGTTATACCTGAAGCACCGAACGCCGAGATAAATGCTGCTGCAACGGCATTGAACCATTTAAGAATTCCCGATGAGTCCTTCCGCATCTTCTATCAGAACGTCCGAGGATTAAAGTCCAAGATTTCCGGTGTTTTCCTGAGTACAGCAGAACTCTCGTACGATGTGTACGTCTTCACTGAAACGTGGCTCGATGATCGTATTGCCTCTCCCCAATTGTTTAACACTGATTATAATGTCTTTCGAGTTGATCGGGGTCCACATAACAGCTCTCGGCAACGTGGTGGTGGAGTCCTGATAGCCGTTTCAAAGGACGTCAATGTTGCTCCTGTAAACCTCTCCAGCGGACATACTGTGGAAAACTTGAGGGTGAAAATCACTATCAACGATAAGACTATTTTCCTCGGTGTTATCTATATCCCGCCAGACAAAAGTAAAGATTGCGACTATGTGCCGCTGCATTTGGCTACTGTTGATGAAATAATGAGCCGCTCTGACCGTGCCGATATAATCCTCTTTGGTGACTTCAACCAACCTCACGTTGAATGGAGTGCAGCTTCAGGCGGTTTCCTATTCGCTGATCCACTTTGTCGTACTTGACACAAGCTTGTCGCACATTACTCGATGGTTTGTCGTTTTGCAGTTTGCGACAACGTAACGGAGTTCGCAACTTCAGGAACCGAATTCTTGACCTTATTTACACTTCTGATTCTGTTACTACTATCAGGACTGCTGAAAAGGCTCTCGAATCCGTTGTTCGCCCAGATCCTGATCATCCGGCTCTTTCGCTAATTGTTAAGTTTCCTCCTGCAGTTGCTCATTACGACAACGATGTCGGTTTGGAATTGGATTTTCGGAAAACTGATTTCGATGCCCTAAATAGATTGCTCTCCCAGATTGATTGGTCGGACATATACTCAAGTGTGAATGTTGATGAAGCTGTTAGTGTCCTCACAGCCAAATTTTCTTTTTTGCTGCTTTTCTGAGGTGGTGCCTCCGTTCAGACCTCCAAAAAAGCCACCTTGGTCCAATGCGCGATTGAGAAATCTGAAGCGACACCGTTCGAAAATGCTCAAACTATACTGTCGACAGAAAAACCAATTTTCAAAACATCAATTTGAGGAAGC
The DNA here is from genome assembly GCF_029784165.1 of Wyeomyia smithii. NCBI lineage: Eukaryota > Metazoa > Arthropoda > Insecta > Diptera > Culicidae > Wyeomyia > Wyeomyia smithii. The sequence continues at coordinate 33,402,646 of NC_073694.1, forward strand.
GAGCCGTGTATACCGATGCTACAAACGACTGCTCTACAGGCGACATGTAAATCGAACAGAAAACAATTTACACAGGAATCCGAAACTGTTCTGGTCATTTGCAAACACGAAGCGGAAGGATTATGGTCTACCTACATGTATGAAGCTGGGAGATTTGACCGCTTCTACAGCTGATGAAAAGTGCGAACTTTTTGCATCACATTTCAGGGATGTTTTCAACTCTGCTACAACACGCCTTGATCCTGATACTAGTAACGCCACTTCTAATGTTCCTGTAGATGCTGTTGACTTCGATGTTTTCACTATCAATGCTGATATGGTTGTAACGGCTTGAGCGAAGTTAAAGTCTGCATCCATTGCTGGGCCAGACGGTGACTGACGGTGCGCTGGTGTTCTAGTTGAACCTCTGCGAGCATTTTTCAATCTTTCCTTGCAAAGTCGAACGTTCCCTACAATCTGGAAAAGCTCATGCATGACGCCAGTATACAAAAAAGGAGACAAAACGGATAAAACCAATTATCGTGGGATAAATTCACTGTCTGCTGGATCGAAATGCTTTGAGGTCATTCTTAACAAAGCGATTCTTGAAGCATGTAAATGCTATATCACGCCATCTCAACATGGATTCTTCCCCAAGCGTTCTGTTGAATCAAACCTGTGTGAGTTTACCTCCTTCTGCATAAACAATATGGACAGTGGTGCGCAAATTGACACGATATATACGAACATTGAAGCTGCTTTTGACACGGTAGACCATGAAATATTGGATGCCAAATTTCGACGTCTCGGCTTCTCGAGTAGACTATGTGACTGGTTGAAATCCTACTTGACAAACCGAAAGCTATACGTAAAGATAGGATCGGCTAAATCGGCAACGTTCAGTCCGCAGTGTGGTGTTCCTCATGGTAGTAATCTGGGACCAGTTTTATTCGCTCTTTTTTTCAACGATGTCTCTCTGGCTCTACCGAGCGGGTGTTACTGATCTATGCGGATGATTTGAAAATTTACCTCGCTGTTCGCAAGTTGGACGACTGTTACTATCTACAAGACATGCTCAACAGCTTTACCAAATGGTGCCAACTAAACCATCTTGTGATTAGCATAACGAAATGCTGTGTAATATCATATCGGCGATTAAAAAATCCTGTTCTGTTCAATTACTCCATCGACGGAATTATTTTGAATCGAGTCGAGCAAATCAAGGACTCTGTTGGATTATCAACTTACCTTCAAAATGCACTATTCCTCAATAGTAGAGAAAGCCAACCGCCAACTCGGCTTCATTTCCAAAGTTGCTGCTGACTTCACCGATCCACTATGCCTACGCGCATTGTACTGCTCTTTGGTTCGGTCCATTCTTGAATTCGCTTCAATTGTATGGTCGCACTATGAGGAGGTGTGGATTGCCAGAATTGAGTCAGTGCAGCATAAGTTTGTCCGATACGCGTTACGAAATCTTCCCTGGAGGCGCCCTCACGACTTGCCTTCCTATGTAGATCGATGTGCATTAATTAGCATCGAAACATTAGCCAATCGTCGAAATGCCAGCCAAGCAGTTTTTGGAGCTAAAATTTTACAATCTGAGATCGACAGTCCCGTGTTGCTTAGTCAACTTCAAATCTACGCAACTCAACGCATTCTAAGGTCCAGGCAATGGCTACGACAACCATCTAGGAACACTGACCCTATGATTAGTATAAGCCGACGATTCCAGGATGTTTACCATTTGTTTGATTTTAACGTGTCTACAAAAACCATCCATCGGCGTATTCGAGGCAGAATGTGATATTTTATGTGTTTTACATTAGATCATTAAGACCATGTGTAGTCAGATGATTTTATACAAATAAACAACAACAACAATTAAAACTTTGAATGAATCGATTTTTGGTAAAATACTTCTGCAATTCCACTGTAAAACAGAGATAGAATCCTTCAAATTAGCAGTTGAATTAGCCATCGAAGGATACGATCGCTGCAAGGAGGGGCCATTGGGCAGTCAACTGCTTCAAAAATGTTCTAACTGTTAGGAGGAGCGCTGTAAGAAAGTTTTTAATTGGATCAGGTATATTGAAATTTTCGAAAATCCAGTCCACAATATTAGAAAAATTCACCAATCCAGCATTTGTTTTGTGAACTGGATGTGCAAGAGGCAACTGGGGTTTTAGATGTTCCTGGAAGTGCTGGGAACTCCTTCTGAGACTTTAAATTGCCAGGCCCAGGAGGGGTTTGCTTCGGGTTTTCCGTAGCACCTTTAGTTTGGTTGTACTGTTTTTTCCACTTTGGGAAATCTTAGGACCTTTTCTGGGAAGCTTAGGGGAGGAAATATTTTTCCTCTTTCTAGACTCCCCAAGATTGGCAAAAGAAGTTCCCTCTAGTGGTTCGTCAGAGTCGGTTTCATCTGAAGACAACAGATCAAAGGGGTTCGCTGTTATGGTAGAAGTGGTCGTGGTCTTTTTGAGCATATCAGCGTAAGAACGCTTTGAACGCTCTTTGAGAGACCGTTTCAATTTATCCTTGCGCTGCATGTACACCGCGCATGTGGAGAGCTCATGCGGATTCTCCCCGCAGTGGATACATTTTTCGGCATTCGCACTAAAGGAATCGTCGGCATGGTTCTCTCCACACTTACCGCACCGTGCCTTATTGCAACAGTAGGCGGCTGTGTGACCTAACTGCTTGCAATTGGTGCAGTTCATTAAACGGGGTACAAATAAGCGCACAGGAATACGAACCCGGTGGATCAAGACGTGGCTCGGCAATGCAGACCCGGCGAACGTGACACGAAACGAGTCTGACGGAGTGTATACTTTTTTGTCGCCGACGAGCGACACAGATCGCAGTTGTTTGACCTCTAAAACCTTAACCTCAGGAAGGCTGCTGTTTTAAAACAGCCTACAGCATCCTTCAAGAGGCACTCGACGGACAAACTCGGATCGGTCACGACGCCGTCGATCTCCACGTCTCGGGCCGGTATGTATACGCGATACTCCCGAAAAAAGAGCTCGAAACAAGCTATTTCGTTGGCCTGTTTCAGGTCATTGACCACAACACGGAGCTTGTTTGGTCTGACCTTGATTATTTCAGACACGGCCATGAAGCATGACGTCAGGTCTTTCGGAATTTGTAATATGTTCAGGGATTTCGACTTAGGTCCTGCTTTTGGCCGGAAATATACAACGAAACGTGAACCTGCTGTTTCGTCAAGGTAGAGCCTGGCACGAGGGGGAACTGAAGAGTGAACAGCGGGGGAAGGAGCAGGAGGGACAGGGTCAGGAGGGTTCGGTGTCGGAGGATCGGGGAGTGAGGTATCCACTTCCATTGTGCTAAGGCTAGCGCCCTAACACCGACAAGAAACACGTACCTTTTCTTGATTTCAAGCGATGCTCCAGTTGTCTTCGACAATGTGGTCACATAATCGTTGGGTGCAGCAGCCGGCAGCCGGCAGCTGTGCGGATTCACACTTTCTTCTTTGTTTGTAGCTCTGGTTGTCTTCAACACAGCTAAACACCGAAACGATCGGTTCAGCAGCGGCGGTGCAGCTACGCAGCAACAAAGCAAACAATAGCGGATGACCTTCAAAGCGGAATTATTTTGCACTGCACAGCACTCGTTAGACCGGGACCGGGCAAGCGATGCCTTTTGTTCGATTACTTTTTGCGTCCCGATATATTCGAGACGACCGATAAGCACAACCGATACGCTTGGTTTTTCGACTCGGAATGATTTAAATCATTATGTAAAATCTAAAAATAAATGCTTCTTATATCTTATTCTACCTTGTTTGTGTTACCGACGCACAGTCTTGTCTCATTCGTTCTTAATTATTTAGCTTGTTACAAGAAATGAACTTTGAAATCATCCATCATCCATCTTCCACAAGTTGGAAAAAAATTAATATTTATACTATGTATTATTCTAGAAGACACCCGTGTGGTATGTGTGCAGTATAAAAATGCTGAATTTATTCAGAATTTTGAATCCCAAATTCTCGCAAGAAAACCCCTTATTAAATTCAAGAGGTGTGTTCTCTGTGGCATGAAATTAGCTGAATTACTTGGTAGAGTGTTCCGAGAATCGTTACTCGAAGCGAAAAAAAGTTCCTTACTGTGATAATGACGTGATTTTCATTCTATTGAGCAAAGTTGAGTTGAATCGAACGCTTCATTCCCTCTGAGGGGACCGTAATTGGCTGTGAAATTGCCCGTTTTTTTCTGCTAATTAAAGCAGAAATCCTATAATCGATGGACATAATCTAGAGGCAGTTTTAGATTATCTCTGTCGCCGTTCGAAAGCGTTGGGTTAGGCCAGACTGTTCATCCTAAATCAGCGATTAATTTAATTTTAATTCAAGAGAAACCAATTACAACATCCAATTGTTCAGTGATTGGATGGCATCAAGATGGTGGCTAATGCTGCGGGTGCTGACCGACACTGCTGGACGATATCAAATTAATAGGCAATAAGCACATTTACGAAAGCGTGCGTGTGAATATGCCGGCGGACGTCACAGTAAATGTCCTGTACGACCCGATATGCTCCTACTGACTGGTGGCACAGAGGCGGATGGGGTTGAATAAACGCGTCAATGCAGCAGCCCGATATGACGACGGTTTGGATATTCAATTTACAGTGTCAAATGTGAGAATGTGATAGAGAGCGACATGTTAAAAAATCACAGGAGGGTTGTGTGCAAAGCCACGACCGCAAGGTTGAAGTAGAATACTTTTAGAAGAGAGATAACCCGGCTGCTTGAGTGTCAGTCATTTTTTCTATTAAATAAACGTTGACTAATCAGATCAATCGGATTTTGCGCTTCAACAAGGATCGACCATTTTCAATAATTTAGCAATTTGCTTGTAATGCGAAAAATTAATTTTTATGCAGATAATGAAAATTTTTCGGATGTCGTGCTCATGACTGAAGGAAAAGGTAATTCAGTACTTTCTGAGACACGGAGATAAAGTAAAATTTATTACTTTAACAAATTTGAAAATGTAAATTAATTCAAGAGAAAATATTAACTATTCAATCATCAGGTTTTTATTTCATCCTGAAAAGGACAATTTGTTGTTCAATTCAATATCGGATAAGATACCGATCACATCTTGGCGTTATCACTGACAGTGCGAATAAAGTATTCCTTGTGATGTAATAAACGGTGATAAACTGATTTAAAACTCGAGACTAGACGGCTCATGTGTTGTCAAAATGAGGCAACTTTTCATTGGATGCATCTACTAGTGCCCGCTATCGCACAGAGACTGCATTTCACTGAAGTGCCTCACTGCATCAGCTGCTATTGATACTGATACCTGTTGCAACTGCTACGCTATCCGTAGCCGTGCCACAGTTGTGGCCGCTATTCGCTGCCATTGGTATCCGCTGTCCCTGCATCAGCTGGCCCAGCTGCTATCGATGCTGAGATCCACTGCAAATAGTGCGCTATCAATTGCTATGCCACAGCTGTGGCCACTATCCGTTATCGCTGCTACTGCTGCTGCTAAGGGAGGACTGCTGTTGTTGCTGTCTAGAACTATTATGAGCGGCTTTGGCTGAAACAGGCTCTTAAATAAGCCGAATGCCGTATTTTAAACTGCAAGGTATATGATTCTGTCGACCGTGCTTGGGAAGCAATAATCAAACGTCCAATCAGAGGTCGAATTTTTCGTTTTGACAAGGCTTAACTATTTTCAATAGTACAATAGTTTGAATAATAAAATTATGATTATCTTCATTTAAGAAAAATCTTAGAAGATTTTCCAAACTATTGCTGCAAAAACGAAGGAAATCCATCGAATACTAACCGATTTATTAGCATTTGAAATTAGACATTTTGTCCACTTTTTTCGGTTTTAGATTTTCATTTCACATCCCTATGTAGCCAAACTTCCTGAGAGAAGTATTCTACTTCAAAAATTGATGGCATAAGTGGAAAATGAAAACTGCGTACACAATGATACAATTAAGCATACACTTTAAATTTAATTCCGTTTGATCGGTAGCAGCGAACACAATATGTTCTTTGTATCTTTGATGAACTGTAAAGTACATTTAATTGATGTAATTCACTGTGCTCTAATGTATTCAATCAAAAGTCATTGTCATTAGTCGCTTAAGTATATCGCATTTGAACAATAGCATATGTTAGATTGCTCTTAATAAAACCTTTGCCAAAATACTTACGCCCATTTAGAAAATTACTCAAGACTTGAAAATTTGTTCACCAGTGGAAAAAATCAGTTTGCTTTGTTAAATACGTGTGCAGAATACGACGTGCCTATCATTACCTAGCTATTAATGAATCCAATAACATCCACCTAACTTTTACGCAGGCGAGTTAATGTGAATGCTTGAAGCTTGAAATTCTTGTGAACATTAAGTAGTAATTAATTGCTTGAGAAGCATGTAGCTTTTAGCCTAGATGTGCCGTCAGTATTATGACTCATGTGGTCGCTGTTTGAAAACCGCAACAAATTAGTGAAAATATACGAAGCAGAAAAGACATTGGCACAGGCATCGCTTCTAGTGAATGTTAATTACCAATCATTAACAAAATTTTAGCGAAAACTAAGTGGCTTGAGTGCCTTATAATCTCAAGTGGTTGCGAGGAAATATTTCGATAGCAACCTTATTAAAACAGTCCTGAACGACACATCTAATAATGAGCATGAGCATGAGCATGATTGACCGCCCGCGGTTGCTACTCCGTTATTTCCAGATCAGCCTCGAAAAGTTTTTTAATAAAATCTATTCATCACATCAAAAGATTAAATGTTTGACAACAATAATAAACGTGCACATGAATCTCTACTCCACAATATTTTTTTATTTGAACCCGCGCTCTTCAATATCCCTAACACAACTTCGTTGTGAAAAGTGGGTAGGTTTATTTACACCGTTTACCAGCAATAAACACACTTATCCAACCAACCCTCGGTCAGAAATCTGCTTTTACAACATTTTTATGATCCCATTAGCTCCATTACGTAATGACACAGGTTCGCTAAGCAGACGGAATGCAGGAATCGTAAGCACACTGACTCACTGACTGACCCTCGACGATCCCGCCCTCCCTTTCCTTCCAGTAGGATGATGGAACGGTGGATGTGACCTTCCCACCATTTGCTGCCATGTTCCGCACACTATGCGAAGGGAAATGATTCGGAAAATCGAAATTGAATGAAATCTCCAACGACTGAACCGTCTGCTGACTGGTGCTTTTCTTCCGGCTTTTCCGACAGTGTCTGCCTCACTGCCTCACGGTGGCAGCATTCAATAATGACCGAAATGGAGAACGAAAGTAGTACGAATTTCGATTGTCGTCCCACACACAGCTGCCCTGTCATAGTGAGATCGATGTGAAGGAAACGATTCGGATTTGCTTAGTACTAGACCAGCAAAATTTTAGTCCACATTTTACCCGCTGTGAACTCGTAAGCCTGGCATATCGCGAGTCGGTCGAAATGGTTGCGTCGTACGATTTCCGGGCAGCGGCTCGAAAACGGGACGACGATAAAGTCCCAGAGGAAGGAAAATTATGGTATTAGTCGTTTTCTCGTTTTTTTTCTGCCTCATTTTTTTCTCTTTTCTAATCGTTATTTCATTTGTGCTTGACTGCAAATCGCAAACCATGCAAATGAGACTGATTTAGAGCAGAGTACCTACTCAATAGCTTGTTGTGCTTCCTGGCCGGGGCAGTGGGCAGAACGGAATTGGCTTGACCTTCATTATCGAAGTTCGCATTGGAATGGATTACGCAGTGTATTTAGTGTAACATTCTCCCCCTCTATCAGGAATGAATAACACACGGACAGTACATATCAAAAACACAATTGATAAATTTAATTGGATCTGTAACTCAAACCACAAAATGCGTACTCGCAAAAGTTTTCCCCAACCTTCTGCCGCTCCGATACCAGTATTGCTCATAAAAATAACAACTTACAAGTTTGCCCAGCTCGAATTGAACGATGACTGACAGCAATTTGTATTGTTTGTGTTCGAGAATATAACGAGAATGTTCAGAGGAGAGCCCTTCTTTGTTCGCGTAAATTCAGCGAAACTAAAGGTATGGCTGTGTTGATATAGCCGGACGTTTATAAAACCATACGAAGCCACACGTGCATGGGTTTGATCCGATCCGACGACGATGGAACACATTAATGCCGACCATATACTGATGACGTTCTTGTTTTTATCGAATCGAATATGACATGACGTGGAATGTGGATTCCCACCTCAGCACCTTTGTGATGGAAATCGATTGAGGCTTGATTCACCATCAGAAGAAAAAAAAAAGAATTTAACCTGAGAGTGATGAGAAGAATCGGTATTAGCAGGGATTACCCGATGGTAATGGGAATCGAACAAAGGATGTTCGTGATAAAGGGATTGACGAACCCAGATTAACTTGTACTGCTTTCACGGAACGAGTGAAAGTTGTGAGTAACTTCTGAATAAATAGAAAAGTCGAACAGAAGTCTTGCACCATTATCCCAAACTTGCGCTGTGAATTGCAATTAACATATTTTATCACTAAATCTCCTTATCAAGCTCAATAACCAGCTAATGATGTGGAAATGATTTTTGCCAGCTACGATCTGCCCTTCGTGTCAACTTATGCCAACGGGGGAGATAGAGAAAAGGGTTGATTTATTCAACGCGGAAGGGACTGAGATTTTGGTGTTCACACCGAGAGCTGCCTTTAGCATATTACCTGCCACTTACTAAGAATGCATCCAATTATTACCATCTGCATAATATCTGCAGTACATTTTCCCAGGTATTTTCTACCGTATTTATTTACCCAGGTATTTATTTACCGCGCTATAAGCGACTTAAGTTATTATTAGAAAAGAATTATCTATTCTTAAAATGACATCACAGGATAAGAAGTTCAAAACTGCATGTATTTTTCAAAAAAAAAAAAACACCTTGATACTGAAAAGATATTAGGATATTCGAACGATAAAATCTCAGATAAAAATCTGTTTGGCGTGGGTCATCTTTTTTCACTATACTAGCGTATATTTAATGACAATTTAGACCAGTATGTAACGTTGGGAGGGAATGATTTGAAATGCTAAATGCTTACTTGCAATAGTACGGAATTAAATAATTTATATGTCGTTAGATTGCTTGAATGTACAAGATTTTCATTGCCCGATAATTTTCACCTCTATCATTGCGTGGTAAAAATAGCAAAAAGTTTCAAGGTCGAATATTTTCATGCATTTTCCATACGATTAGTTTATTTCCCTAACACAGACATCAATAAAATGGAGAAACATTCCAAGTACACTAAAGTTTTTTCTCACGCTGGTGAAACGTAGCGAGTAGAAAACTGCGTGAATTCCTGGTTCCGTGTAAAAAAACTCGTATATTCCGAAATCCGCGTTAAAACAGCATAAATTTCGAATTTCGCGTAAAAAAGACCTTAATGTATATTTTTGACTAGCAATGCCAACTAATTGGCATGGCATTGAAGTATAACTATTGGCGAAAGCCTTGCAAATTCAGTCTGAGGAGTCCTCTTATCAGCCAGAGATAGTTTTTTAATTTATTTTTTCTAGAAAAAAAAGCGACTAATGGTCTTAATGGTAAAAAAATAAAAAACTACAATTATCAGTTGAGCTTGGATATGAGATTTGGATTTGGTATTATTTCGGTACTTAAAAAATTGACCATTTAAAACCGTTTTCCAGTAACCGGAAATCCTACGAATGATAAATTCTAATTGCGAAAGCAATCAAATCCTAATAGTTAAAATTACAAATTTCTAGCAGTGTTGAGAAGTCACCATTTGTGATTGGACACACATACTCATTATTTACTAATATTTATCATAAATACTTAAAAAAAGTAACCGTAAATCAAAAATGGCACCTGTCGATTTCCAGCCTCTTATCATACTGGCTCTGGAAATACCCACATTAGATATTATTTAACCATCTCAGGCTTTTTCCCGACTCCGTAAGTCGCCATCTTAGTTTTCTAAATAACATCTGGAGTCCGACCGACCTCTGGGCATTATTTTGGGAACAGAAATACCAGTATAGAATGGTATATACTTTTTTTTTCTTCACATATCATTTATTTCTGATCTGATCTGATAGATCTGATGACTTCTAGAAGCAAATTTTTTATTCTCGCTGCCGACTACAAGCTGTAATTAAGTCTAACTTAAATCTAGCATGGATTTTTCAATCAGTGAATGGTATATACTTGATTTTGTTTGTAACTCTGATTGGTTTCACAAGGGACCTCAAAAAATTACTTAACTAATTAACACAGATTTAAATTTGTTATAAAAATATGTTGAAAATAAATGAAAATGGGGCAATAAAACATATTTTCATATATTTTAAATTTGGCTGAAACTTTACTCAGATAATTTTATGAGATAAAGATGTCATATTGTGCTAAAAGTTGTTTTTGAATCACTAATTTTTGAAAAGAGCTTATGCAAAAATTGTATTATAAATAACAGATATGTGCAGAGCCAGAACGGTTTGTTTGATCGGTGTGACGTCTTTGACAAGGTTGTAGATAATAGTTTTGTCCTTGCAAAAAAAGTACTCTAAAAAAAATATTTTCTTTTTTTGAAAATAAGTTAAAAGAAAAATTAAAAATTAATTAACTAAAAAAGCTCGTTTTTTGAAAATCCATTTTTTTATAAAAAATACAAAAGATTACTTAAGCAATGCAACCGGTCCGATCATGGAGAAATCAGGAAAAAAATTATGATGTTATGAAAAAAAAAAATTTTTTTTTTCACATGATAAATTTTTTTATGGAAAACAAAATTATTATCTACAATTTAGTCAAAGAGACTATGCCAATCGAACAAACCAGTTTGACTGTAAAAATATTTTAAATTTCCCATAGAGTGACCTATAAAATATGTATTTCTACAGCCAAAGCGGTTGAATGATTAGCTTTGGCATATCTTTGGCAAAGTTGTAGATAACAATTTTGTTCTTCCAAAAAAATATATGTTCCTTCAAAAAAAACTAAAAAAAATTTTTTTTTTCGAAAAATCATAACTATTTTTTTCTTGATTTCTCCATGAACGGACCGGTTGTATTGTTTAGGTAATCTTTTGTAGTTTTTATGAAAAATGGATTTTCAAAAAATGAGCTTTATTTGTGAGCTATTGCACACAATGGCATCTTTTGCGAATGACGTCTATGCAAATCGAAAATGGTCGATCAAATTTGTTGTCCGTTTCGTGTGGAATTGCCCTTCTGAGGGCTAAAACACGTTTGCGAAGCAGTGATAAATTTTCACAACTGCCATATTATAAAATGTGTGACCGCAGTTCTATTTATTCCAAGCGATAAAAAAGTGGCGTTTAAAATAGAATTGTTTCTCACTAAGGCTGATACAAATTTCGAATTCTTTTTATGTCCGAGGTTATCAAAGTTAGCAAAGGGGGTGGCAAAAATAAATAACACCGAGACGAAAAAAAGATACATCTTTGATCGAAGTTTGTGTGCAAGTTATGACGTTTGTAACTTGCACTCAAATAAATGTTGAAAATTAACACTTTATTATTATTATTATTTATTTCGCTTGCCGACGACACACTCGCTGTCAGTGGACTTTTTTGTTGCTAAACTAAGCATTTATGCTGTCGCAAAACCAATAAAATGAACGTAGGACTACGTCTAACCGCACTATATCGAGATACATTCTGAGGAAACTAAAAACCAAGATGTAACGTCGGAATGAAAGATTTCAAACGGTAATACTGATGTTACCATATGATGGATCACAGTAATCAATATGTCGTTGGATTGATAAAATGATGGACAATTTTGTGATTCTTCATTTATCATTGTTACTTAAATGTTAAATAGTGAAAATTGATGAAAAATTTCAAGGTCGTATTTTCACGAACAATGTACCAATCACATGCGAGCACGCCTGGCACAGACTTCATGAGTGGACACTGACTGCCTGCTATGACAACCTCTATATCAGTGCAAAAAAAAAAAAAAATTGACAGAATCTCCCCGTCCCAACAGGTCAACTAATATTTGCTTCTATGAACCTAGACTATTTTGATGTCTTGAAAGTGAAGTTTTTTCAGAAAGTTCGTAACAACCTCCTTTATCAGACAATTAAACGATCTGCCGTGAGAATGTTATTGAAACTGATGTCTTGAAGGAAAACATGCAGGCACAGGCAACAATACTGCACCGAGCGACGGTCGCTCGTCGTCAGTGCAGTAGCACTCAATTACCATTTGTGTGCAGTCAAGCCAAGTGGAAACAATGTAGGTGCGGCCGGGAATAAAATAATTCTGTACGCAAGAGTATATCACGATGTTGGATGTTGCATCCAATATGTGATTGCAACTGAACAGATTTTGACCACCAATGCTTTGATCGAACGACGAAGGTTGCCAAAGCTTGTGATACAATAATTAGCATATCATTGTATATTGTACATTGTGCATTGAACAGTAAATTAGTAAAAAGTTCAGTTGAAATCCACTTTTTCTAGTTCAGTTTCGCAGCTTACAACCAATCACGACCTCGCTTTATATAGCTGCACCAGATGTTTTCTCATTGTTTTAAAGTGCTTATTGTATTACTACCCCTGAACAGATTTCAAACACCGATGTCTTAATCGACAGGTAGAATATTGCGAAAGATTGTAATATAATGATTAAAATATCTTTTCAACAAAAGTTGTGTTAAAAATCGTGGACAATCTACTAATCAGAAGCTTGCTTCCCCGTTGCTCATTTCGTTTTGGTTGTCGTAACGAGTAGATGGCATTTGAACTGCAACCTATGCGAACAATCTGCGAGAAAAATGCATGTTTTTTCGCATAAAATGGCATAGCGTTTTTTTGGATCAATTACCATGGGCCTCTTTTCAAACATCAATCTTCAAAAAATTGACAGACTATTTTGTTGAAATTGTATCTCAATATATTGATTTGGGTTAAAATAACGAAAACGCGTTTTTCTCGTAATGATGGTATTGGTTGTTACGTCAACTATGTAAACAGGGGCAGTGTAGTTTTCGAGACTTCTGATTCATTTTATTTATTTATTTCGTCAAGCAAATGTAGACTACTGTTGTAATAATACAATTTTTTCTTGTATTCTATTCATTATTTCCAGTAGTTAGTCGTTTTTTGATTTGATTTCTGCCCATGGTGATGTCGATATGTTTGCAGTGCTGATTATAGTGACGCATCATGTTAGTTCTTTGAGAGTTTTCCGAAATTATTTTACGATTTCTTACGACGACTGGGTGCATAAATATTTAGTTGTGATAATAATTTAGTAGATTGCACGCGTTGAGAAATAATGTTATTGATAAAATAAAGCATTGAAAGTTCACGATATAAGGTCAAATTTCACCAAATTTCAACATTTGAAATTTGTGGAATTTTTAGCATCAATACACAAAAGTCGCATTTTACGCGGGGAATACGTGTCGCGTAAAAAGAAACCGCGTAAATTCCGGAATAGGTGTAAAAAACCACGTAAATTCCGGAATTCGTGTAACAAAAACCCGCCTAAATTCTGCAATCCGAGTGAAGAAAAACCGGAATCCGCGTAAGAAAAAATATCGCGTAAATTCCGGAATCCACGTAGATAAACCCGTAGATAGCTCTTTTTGAAATATCTAAAAAAAAATCAATAAATTTAATCAACTCTCAGGAAACTTGGTGTGTGAGATCTTCACTTCAGAGTTCACTTTCTTTGTGGGAGAAGTAAAATACGAAGTGCCCTGCCAGTCGATGCCATCCAGAGTGAGATAGGTCACGTCGTCGATCGCCAGCGCCACCTCGTGATTCGCCGGGAAAATCGACTTGACCATCTCATTCAGGAGTTGCCGTTGCGTCATTGTTTACAACTCTGAGACCAGCGGACGGAACTACCACTTACTAACATGTATGTCCAAGGCCGGTTTAAGGCTTGTGAGGGCCAGGGGTCCAAGTAACAAGTGCCATTTGAGTTGTCAAAATTTCAAAAAAGGAACATGTCCTACAGAAATCTAAGTTAAAGAAAGGTTATAGAAGGATTGTGTCAGTTCTGTTTGACTTTAATTTTTTTAATGTGTCACAAACTTTTTTTTGGTGTCGTTAGTCATTGGAATAAAGTGTGGGATTCAATTATGCAGCATGTATGGGTGAAACCCGGGGCGGAAAATTTTGGCGTCACCTTCAGACCCCTGGGTGTAATACCCGTAGGTTGCGGTCAAATGATCTTGCAATTAATAGGAGAAAGTATATAGAATTTTCGTGAGTGTCTCCTTTTAAGGATGACACGTATGGTAGTTGATTATTATTTTCATGAATGTCACCCTTCGCATGAACATGAAAATATTTTCATTGATGTTACAACCCCGGTTTAGGAGTCATCGGTTCCAAGTTTGAAAATAATTCGGAGAAGTTGAATTATTCCGATTATAAAATCAAAAAATGTAATGACTTTACAATTTTTTGAACGATGTAAAAAGTTCAAAAAGACCTAAAAAGATATTTTGAGAATACGAAAAATCATGAATTTAGGGTTTTATGTATAAATGTAAGATATGTTGTATCTAAAGAATTCTGAGAATAAAATAGTAAAGATCCCTATTGTGAATGTTGGATCTTTAGCTTTCTTATTCCGGATTAAGCTTTGGGAGTGCAACAATATAGAATTTAAGATCTCTTCATTTTCAGCAAGTTTTGCAACACTCACTTTGAATTTTGCAGCATGGAATAGGTAGATATCTAGTGTTTCTGATGCGTTACAAAGTTAAGGTCTTTAAACTTATTCAAACTTGTTCAGAAGGAATTAGTATCGTGTCGTATCTCAAGTTCTCTAATTTTTTGTGATAATTTGATTACATCTCTGAAGACAAAAACCTATGGTCAAAAGATTCCTCTTTTATCGATTTAGCGAACAATAACAGAAGAGCGAAGATGTACCACCCCCGCAAGGTTGACGCAGAGCTACATAAGGATATTTGTTACATTACTCGCATTTGTTGCATTCGAGAGTGATCGTAGTTGTTGAGTTCGAAGCGAAGTTCTCCTTTGAAATAATTTTTTGAATTATAAACGCTAAAACTACGATAGGCTATCTCGTATCAATATGGTTATTTCAAGATTTCTTTTATCAATAGTAGGTTTGGCACTCTTCTCAATAAGTGAGAAAAGCAGAGTGGAAAATCACCGTTTACTTCTTTTTCAACATAAGCGCCACCTGTAGCAACTTTTTGCCCTACGCTTTTATTTCTGTTTTGTGATGTGTTTCTGCTGCTCACAGAAAACCCAATACATTTACTATTACAGCACAGCACAGCTGAGCGAAACAAGAATGGTGAATCACTCTACAGAAAATACACAGAAGTACAACGCCGTGTGCAGGGTAGAGATGGGAAAAATGGTTCACTATAGTGAGCGGATCAGAAAGGTTCCGCTCACAAAGGTGAACTTTTTTAAACAGCTCACTCGCTCTTTTCTTTCAAACATATTTTTTGTTGACTATCAGTGTAGCTTATTATCAGACACCGCAAACCAGGCGCAAGGCCGCGCGCAAAACTACAATAGAACTCCCAGAAACAAGCTGCCACCGAATGTCTGCTCTGCTATGCATAACCTGCATATCCCTTCACCCATCCACCAGCCAGCCGCAAGAGTTCGAAAAAAATCAACTTGCCACAGTCCATACACAGGTACCTACACGGGTTGACTAACGCCGAGTACACACACGAATGGATGTGGAACGAAAAGAACGAAAGAACTGATTCACTGATCTTCTGTCAATCCGCTCGCAGGCTGACCAGAAGACTCAGTTCTTTGAAAGAGCGAAATCTTTCGCTCTCAAAAGAACTGAATCTTCCGATGGCTTTTCTGTTCAGCTCGCAGGTAATCCGCTCGCGATCAGAAGATTTCGATCTTTTAAAGAACTGACTTTCTGATCAGTTCGCGAGCGAATTACCTGCATAGATTCAAAAGATCAGTTCTTCCGCTCTTTTCGTCTCACTTCTTCATGTGCGTTCTTCCGTCGCTTTTGACGTAGGACTACGTCTTTGTTTTCTATTCTAGATTGCATTTTATAAAATTGAAAATGAAACTGGCAAATGTTGCGTCAGATTTCAAACGATTATAGCAAGCGAACGACTTAATGCATTTTAGTCATTTATATGTCGGTGGATAGATAAAATGTGTCACAATTGTTTGATTTAATGTTTAACATTGTTACTTTACTGCTTAGTGATGAAAAAAGGTGAAAAGTTCCAAGATCAAGCTTTTCCATACATTTTTCTTGCTATTCCTTTGTTTTCCGAGCACGGATAACAATAACATGGACGGAATAAATTCCACTGCCTACATATTCTGACTCAACAAAGTGTTTTGTTCCGTTTGACTTTCTCTAAGCTGCGTGGCCACGCCCTCATGGCAAAAATCTACCCTGAGCTCCATACATAAGACTGCGTGTAGAAAATTCAGCTTCAGTCTAGTGTGTCACACAATAGCGAGTGGAGTATAGCTGTTAGAGGTACGCGACATTAGGAAACGAGAGCTGCATACGAGTCAACTTCCAGGCACTGCGGAACATGTTACCTTCACTTCGCATACGGCAGCAACAGTTACCATCGTACGCTGCAGGATATTTTGCTGGCACAGCTATTGGAGGGCACAGCGGACAGCAAATTTTATTTTGCGCGACCAAGCCAAATATTCAATGCTACCGGTGGTGCGATCATCAGCGTTCTGTAGCACACATTTCGAGCTGAAGATTATGGAATTGGTTCGGTGTTATTTTGCAGAGCTGCAGAGATAAAATAATGTCAATCTGCCCCTTTTCGGTTATACTAAACCTTGTGAGGTGATTTCAAAGTTATCGCGAGTAGACTATATGTTGTATTTTTAACGTGCAAGTAAATCTCTCCCTCAAAAATAGTATGTCCAAAAACGCCCAAATACTAAAAAGTGCAATAACTCCTGTTAGACTTGATGAATTTTACTTCAAAAATTGTCAATAATTAGAGTCATCCCACTCTTCTCAACATCGCTAGAAAAAATATCTGAATATAGCGTTTCATAGAGCACTTCAGGAGCTTCAATTTCATATGCATAAGCCAAGTTTAATTTCACATGCATAAGTTAAGTGCACAAAATGGGGTAAAAAGGCCCTAGAAATTTTTTTTACAAAAAACCGTCAAAATCACTTCATTTCCTGCTAGACTTAGTAGATTTTGTTGAAAATTTGGATAATCACTCTACCTTGCTAAAACTTCATACTTTACTAGAAGATACGCCACTTGGGGTATAACGTTCCTTGAAGGATTTTTTTTTTCGAAAAATGCCGCCAAAATCACCAATACTACAAGTATTCGGGTTAGATTTGAGAGATTTTGCTGAAAATTATTGCTGATTATTACTCTAGTTGAATATAAGATTAAAAGCAAGGTGACGAAAGTGACAAATAAATATACATGACGAAAAAAAAATTTCTTGGAAAATATTTGGTGATTTTCGGGGTGATGTTCTCTCTACAGAAAAAGGTCCTTTGATTTCAAATTTGCTTTTAAATTTATTGTCATCGGTCCCATTCTTCGCACTCTTCGCTTTTTTCCAGAGTGTTGTCCAAAATTTATGGTACTCTGGTTGCTGTTGTATCAATAAAAATAAACCATCATTCAAATAAATTACGACTTCGAACACTAATGATCACAAATTTTTACTCATGATATTGTTTAACGTCCATCAAAGCACCATCTTCCTTTACGTTAAGTTTTGCCTGTATAAATTAGGGTAGCAGCGAAAATGTCAAATTTCTAAAATCGACCATTTACATTTTGTTCATTGGCCCCAAAAAATGATCTGTGCAAAATTTCAGCTCGATCGGACATTATTTAGGGGTGCCTAAAAGCGCTCAAAGTTGTGATTTTCCGACCTTTCGAAAAACGGCCAAGGGGGAGTACAGGATATTGGGAAAATCGATTTTTTTTCGATTCCAAATGTCTTAAAAATGTATAAAATGTCGAGATCTGGTGTTATCTCGATTAAAAAATAATTTAAAATTTTTTTTTACCGAAAATCGACCTTCTGGGACTTTCCGTCGTTTTCTGAGCAACCGGAGGCTTAATATGGAATATTTTCAAATGGGTTTCTTGGGACTCACAGCTCGGTCCAAACCAGAAACCATACTTTGAGCGCTTTTAGGCACCCCTAAATTTAATGTCTCTAGACGATATTAGTTTACTCAATTTTGATGATTGATTTTGGCCCTGTTTTTCCATGTTCAGTCGATTCAGCGAAAATTTTCTTCAAAAGTACGTTCTGCATGTCTACCGCAACAGAGCCATCTCTAATCGATTCAGCGAAAAATAACAGAAGGGTAGTGTGCAAAGTCAAAACCATAAGATTGACGTAGAACTACATGAAGTTGTTTGTTACATTATTAAGTTAATTTAACGAACAAAACTCAAATCCGATACTAGTCACTTCTAGTGTCCCCCAAGGCTTTCACTTAGGATCTCTTCTTTTCATCTTGTACGTTAAAGACATTTTCTCTATTTTTGAAAAACTATAAGTGCTAATTTATGCCGACGATATAAAGCTTTTTTGGGAATAAGCAATAAAGCAGACTTCAATGCATGCATTCCAGAATGAAATACGCTAAGGTTTTTACGCGGGGGATGCGTTCCAAATTTGTATGGGCCGCGTAAAAAATGACTTTTTTGAGTTGCAAATATAACAAAGAAAACCGTCCTAAAACGTTAAAACCTTGTTTGAATATGATAGTGGCCAATCTAGATACCAAAATTCAATATTTTAAATTTTTTATATTTACACCAAAAATTGTGATTTTTTTTGAAAACTGATATATGATCCCTTAGGGCCTAAAACGGAAAAAGTGATTGAAATGAGGTCGATATCTTGTACTGTTTTTGAGTAATGGAGGAAAGCGACCGCTTGAAAAGCGATCTTTTTGTATATATATTTTACACATGATGTAGAAAAAGATTACTAGAGCTAAATAAAAAAGAACGCAACTAAATATTATTCTGTCGCAAAAGAGCAATACAAAATATAAAAATATTATAAGAAAATCCATCTCTAGAAAATTATGAAAGGATTAGGGACTTAGGAATTGCCTCAGACTCTAAACCACAATAACCACAATAATAATAGTCTACAAATCTAATAACATGCTAGGATTGCCATTTAAACACTCTATATGGCCCATGTGTGATCGATACTGGAATACTACAGTATTGTATGGTCACCTTTGACTATCACACACGAAGAAAGGATAGAATTAGTGCAAAAGCAATTTCTATTGTATGCCCTTAGTTAATTAGACAGGACATAATTTGCTCTTTCATCGTATGATGCAAGTTGCATACGCATAATCATACAATCATTTCTTGGATTTCAAGATGGCGTCTGGAGTAGATTTCCGGTCTCTTGGTATCAACCTTAAGTTGCCACTTTGATTTCCAAAACTACATCTGGGGTCGATTCATGATGAAACCTCATTGAATCCAAAAATGGCCGACTTTGAGTCACCACTTCGAATTTTCAAAAGCACAAGACTCGGAAATACTCATTGCGAAAATTTTATTTTATGTTTGCTTCACCACAGTAAACATAAAATAGCATTTTCACAGGGAACGCATTAACTATTTCCGAGTCTTGTGCTTTTGAAAATTCGATGTGGTGACTCGAAGTCGGCCATTTTTGGATTCAATGAGGTTTCACCTTATAGCCTTTATGTATTATCTCGATTACGGAAATACTCATATTGGGTGTCATTTGATCATTAGCAGGCTGTTTTCCACCGGAAGTCACTATCCCAAATTTCAAAATCGCAAAAATACTAGAGGTTTCATGCACACTAGCACCATGCTGTGGTAGAGTTTCTAGCTAACTTTGGAAGTGGTCGGATTAACGAAATAAATTAAGTTCAAAATACTCAAACTGAACTTCGAATCAAAATATGCTCCAACTAACCCTTCGTCTCCTTAACATGCAGATCGAACCTTTTGGATTTCGGTTTATGTAGTGTTTGGACCCGCAACTCATATTTTTTCCAAAAGGATAGTTTTTATCTTACATTTTTGGAATTATTGGCTTTTGTAATTTACATAACAGAAATGGAAGATTTCCTGATAATTAGGCGTTTTTTAATTTTCAGGTTAACAATTATTCACAAATTTTAATTCACAGGATTTATCGTACAAAATAATTATTGACAGCGGATCTTAAAACTTTAAAAAATTTGAACATAGAAATAATTTCAACTTCTTAAGAATTGAGTATATTAAAACTAGAGAATTCAAGTTATTTGTTTTAAATATCTTCAGTAGTAAATATTGCGATTCTAATATGTTATTCATGAACTTCCCTTACATCTGAGGATTAAGAGAATATAGGATTGGAGCATAAACTAATGATTTTATGATATCGCTTGTTGCGTTAAAAAATCTATTTTCTTCTAGACTAATCGCATTTAACGAAACCTTTTCTCGCTTTCAAATAGCAAACACTCCCAGAACTCCCCGGAACAGCACACATCGTCAAAGAATTAGGCAATTTACCCGGAATGGCTACGTTCACAAAAAGGTTAGCCATCATGATGATGACCTCAGTCAGCTGGGTATTGGCGTCAAACATTTCCAACCGATCGAGCGCACGTACGCACCTTTCTAATGATTAATTCATCGGAATGACATTTCGATTCGGCAGACGAAACGTCACTGGCGGTGAAAAAAAAAATCGTATGGAAGTACTGATTCGTATCTACTAGAACCCCGGAATGTGTGGCACGTTCCAAAAGCCCTAAATGCTAGCGGGTGTTTGTCATTCCTCACACCGGCGGCACCTACCACTGATTCTATAAAAAAAAACCGAGGAGAGCTGACACGAACGGCGAAATTGAGTTCAAGGAAAAACTGTTTTTCCCTCGAAACGTATTCCGTCTGATTGGGTTCGTGGTCGCTTAGGTAAATCGTTTGCCTCGGAGAGCAACGTTTTTAATGAAATCTGATAACGGTTTATTCGGTGTTACCTGCTGGAAATCGCGGTTCGCCGATGGCGGCTGAGAATAAACAAGACACTAAATCGATGGATATTGTTGTTTTTTACCTGGCTTGGGGTAAGCTCAGCCTGTGCCTCATAAATGATGCTATCGAAAATACCTTTTCCATGGGACAAAAAAAATCAACTTGTTTCGTTTAATTCCATACCTAGTGGAAACGCGGTAGAACAGACGGAAAACAACTCTAACGATCTCCCGTGGTGTCATTCCAGACCACGCCGGTTCATGGTCAACTAAATTACCGTATAGTATTCAGCATTCCACTTTAATGGCCCTGGCTCTTACCACCACTAACCTTAGCTCAGTGACAAGGCCCCTGCATGTGTGTGTGTGTGCCGCGACATGCGACAGCAATCGTACCGGTCAACCGCATTTTAGCACGATTTTTCCCCGAGACAGGAAACTAATGTGCGAGTGATTAAAGCTGGCTTGGCTTCGTTGTCCCGTGACCGGCGGAAGTTTCATTTGATTGGGTTAGCTTAATATCGGGGGTCTACGTTTAATGTGTGGGATTGTGAGTGGGAGAACAGAAACAAGCTCTTTTCATGTTGTGATGTAGATTGGCGGTTGCACTTTTTGCTGGTAGATTTCATTCTCATCGGTGGTAATACAAATTATGTGCATCATAAACATACTCGAGTGCGTATTATTGTTGTTACTGTTGATATTTTTTTAAGTATCGGTAATTTGGCATATAGACAAGGTTCTCTAAAATAATTGTTTTATTTGATATTTATTTCCTCAATTAATTGTTTTTCTTTCTTTCTATTGCAGTCTCGCCCTTCGGTTCAAGGAAACGACATAACGTGAACAGCGTTCAACTTTGATCCAATCTAAAAATGATGACAAAGTGACTGGTAGCCTACTCCGAAAAAGAAAACCACAGTTCGCGGTTTTCGCGGTGCGAAGCAGGTGAAAATAAGTGTTAAGTGTATGTAATATTTTTCATCCCGAACGGAAACCTCGTGGGCAAACATGAAACCAACGGTGGTTCTGTTCACGATCGGTTGCATCGTGCTGGGTGCTTCCTTCGCGGAGAGTCAAAATGGGGCCAACAGTGACCCGGCACCCGGACGGTCTCCGGGTCCGCCCGGGATGCAACAGTTGCCCGATACCGAACACGGTGAACCGGTGGACGAATTGGCACCGACGTTTATTCTGACGCGCGATATCGAAGCCGAAAATCGGTCACCGCTGACGTCGAATGACGTTCTGGATGCACCGGATGTCGACGAAGGTGAGCTGGACGGTGGTGATCCAGAACCGTTCGTAGGTGACGTCAGCAGTGAATCGTCCAGTGTGGCTGCGGCGTCCGCCGAACGAGACACGGAAACGGATCCCGTCAACAGTCCGTGCTCTCGTAGTGTTGAGGATTATTTGAAACCTGCAGACGAAATAGTGATGGTGGCTGCAGGTGAAGAAAGTCTGCACATTGACGTCATCCATGACGTGTTCGATGCTGCTAATGGGATTGTGCCGGGAGTTGTCTATCGAGGTAAGTACCAGTCGCCCTTCAGGATAACCTTAACCTTTATTGATACTGTACGAAATTCATGTGGCAGGTAAAATTGATTACCACAGCAGCTAGCTAGTAAATGGGTTGGTTGAGTTGAGTTGTGTAGCGATTGAACGGTCAAACTATTGCACGAAAGCATCTTGTTATGTCTAGCTAGAGTCATCAAAAAAAAAAAAAAAAAAAAAAAACAAACAAACAAACCCACTGGCAGTCTCTGTACACAACATATTCTGTTGATCGATTCAATTTTCATATGTCAATAATTAATTTTTCATGGGGCCTCTCACACAGAATAATGTCCTTTCAGTAGCGGAACGACACAAATAAATTATTCAGTATCAACGCAATCTGGTTGTGTGGAGTGGCAGAACGAACTTCTCGTATCGAATTTTCGTGTTGATAGTACGATCATCCGGCCGGTAATGTCGAATGATGAAGAAATATTATCCTTAATAAATTACCGTGAGCCAGTTCCCAGATTCATTATTTGAAACCAACATGTCTATTAATGCTTGTTGTGACGCTACTGTTTTAGTGGGCCATTTGGGGTACCCCGATGGCAAAAACAAACCACATTCGAGCAACATGTCCTTTCGGTTGGCCATTTCTTGTTTGCCATTAATTTCACTTTATGTGTTTATGGTAATGAAGCGATAAAACGAGTGAACATTTCAGTGTATTTGCTAGCCTGGAGTTTTTCGTATGAGTTTTTAATTATTTGCTAAATATTTGCTATTGCTTTTGCTAAATATTTGCTTGGTACTGATGATAAAACAATATTAATGATAACAAAACATGACTAAGTCATACGTTGGATCCAAATGACGTTGAGTCTTTATATACAACAATTCCGTGCAAAAAGACCTTTCACAATTTTTTTTTCCTATCATACTTTAATCCACTGTAGTTGTTCTCTATAAAAACTTATCGACCAGTATTTTTTTTTGTTTAACTTTCGAGTGACACTTTCAGGGTTGCCCAGAAAATAATTTTTTTTTCAAAGTTCTTAATTTCCAAAAAAAAATCAATTCTCTAGCCTAATCTCCTAGGAATCTTCCTACCAGAAGATTCCTAATCTTCTGGTATAAAAGTAAAGGTAAATTAAATTAGATGTAAATAATGGAATCGCATTGAAATCAAAATATTCACAAATATAAAAAAATTAAGAATTCCAGAGCTACCAAATTCTAAACTTTTCAATATTCACAGCAATTTATTATATTCACTAAATAAAAGTTTGCTCCTTGGAAATTCCAGTATCCTGCTTAAATACCTTTCAAAAAGTATTTTCAAACAGTTGAATGCCTGTTCTCTAGATTAATCACATATGTGCATATGTGCATATGTGCAGTCGGTTCAACCAAATTATTCCATTTTCGAACATAGTGCTTCGAAAGGTCTTCTTGATAATCCATAGTTGAAGATGTCTGCGGCTTGCTCGGTAGGCCCACAAAGAACCTCGAAAATTCCACCCGGTATCTTCTCGCGGAAGAAGTTATAACATGCTTCATTCTCCAGGGTATTCTACTGTCAAATTAATTCACAGTAAGCTTCCGTTGAAGACGACACTACAATGTTCTGCTTCCGGGGCCTTAAACTTGGAATGTGTTACCGGATATAGATCGGTAGTCTTCCAGGTTTTTGCCCCAGTCTGCTGAAAAATTTACACCTGTACTGATATCTGGTCTCGATGATAGTATTAGCTACATTGGACAATGGATCAGCTCTTCATAGGGTTGCTAGGGTTCGCGGTATCAACTTTTCCACGACTCCATTCTTCGACTCCAGAAGGAATACCACCATATGAAGTGGCTATAGTCGTCAATGGACGTCAAGTTCCACGTTTCCGTTGTTCTCTAATCAACGGACCAAAAAAAAATTGCATTGCAGATCAGGTATATAAAGCAACTCCTTGATGATGGACAGATGATTCTCCCTGGACCGTTCCGGCTGACTTGAAACATAATTCAAAATCAAATCATAATCACTTGTTGCACTAATGAAATTCTGAAGTTTCAAAAAACATCTCTTATTACTACAATGAAATTATAAAGATACACGCGACAGCTAAAGTTGCATAGTTGCTTCAAAAAACATTACACCAACAACGTAATTCGCTATGTGAGGTTTGTTGTTAACCTTCACTGGATAGATCTAATGGGCGGAGCATATAAGTTACCAACGTGATGCTTGCGAGGTACACAAAACAAACACTTACTTATTTACCTAGCAGGCTAGAGCCGGGGTGACTCGTGCTGTATCAAGAAGTCGTCTCCGTTCCACTCGGTCCTGGGCTGTATGGCGCCATGCTCCCAGGCGTCTTATCATTCGAAGGTCACTTTCAATCTGATCAACCCATCGTGTACGCTGTGCTCCTCTGTTTCTGGTGCGGGAGGGGTTACTGAAGAGAGTCGTTTCAACCGGGTTGTCGTCCGGCATCCTTGCGACGTGTCCGGCCCATCGCAATCTGTTAACTTTGATCAGATGTGCAATGGGGGTCTCTCCTAGCAGCGCGTGCAGCTCATGGTTTATGCGTCTACGCCATTCTCCGTCTTCAGTCTGTACTCCACCGTAGATGGTTCGCAGCACCTTCTATTCGAAAACTCCAAGGGCGTTGAGGTGAGCCCATAGAGGACTATCGGTCTAATTAGTGTTTTGTACAGCTTCAACTTTGTACGGCGGCGCACTAGATTGGATCTAATTGTCTTACGAAGTGCAAAGTAGGCACGATTTCCCGCTTGAATGCGTCTTCGGATCTCTTGCGTGTGTTGTTGTCAGCGGTCACCAGCGATCCTAAGTACACGAACTCGTCTACCACCTCAAGCTCGTCGCCGTCTACATTGTTCTCCTTGGAGCCTCTCACCTCCATACACTTAGTTTTCGACGCATTGATCAGCAGTCCAATACGCTTAGCTTTCGCTTTTAGTCTGGTGTAGGTTTCCTCCACCGTCGCAAAGTTGCGTGCGATGATGTCGAAGTCATCAGCGAAGCTGAACCCGTTTCGTGAAAATCGTACCACTCGTGTCGATGCCCGCTCTTCGTATAACACGCTCGAGGGCGATGTCAAAAAGCAAACAAGAGAGTCCATCACCTTGTCTCAATCCTCGGCATGACTCGAAGGGACTCGAGAGCTTCCCCGAGACACGCACGTGACACACCAAACGGTTCATGGTAGCCTTGATCAGCCGCGTCAGTTTATCCGGGAAGATATCCTCGTTCTCGTGCATGATCTGCCATAGCTGTTCTCGATCAACTGTATCATAGGCTGCCTTGAAGTCGATAAAAATGTGATGCGTGGACACGTTGTACTAACGACATTTTTGCAAAATCTGTCGGATTGAAAAAAAATGGTTCGTGGTTGCGCGGGCTCCCATGAAACCCGCCTGGTACTGCCCCACAAACCTCCTTGTTAAAGGTGTTAGACGTTGGAATAGAACTAGATAAAGAGTATTTAATATGCAGCGTTGATAAGCGTAATGCCACGATAAACGCAGCACCCCAGCTTGTCACCCTTCTTATAGATGGGGCAGACGACTCCCTCCATCCACTCTTCCGGCAGTTTTTCCTCTTCCCAGATCTTGGAAATGACCTAGTGCAGTGCTCTAGCAAGTGTTACTTTACCATGTTTATAGAACTCGCCCGGCAGGCCGTCTTTGCCGGTGGCTTTGTTGTTCTTCAGCCATCCAATCTCCCGCTGAATTTCGTGGAGGTCGGGGGCTAATACCCGGTCATCTACTGCTGGCACTCCCAGGTCCGTTCCAGTTCCGCTTCTGTTTGTTGCATCGCGATTCAGCTATCCATCGAAGTGCTGCTTCCACCTGTCGACCACCTCGCTATCGTTCGTGATGAGATAACCTTCCGGGTCTCCTACGAAAGGCAGAAAATCGAAAGGCAGATTCACGAAAGGCAGAATCACGAAAAGCAGAATTACGAAAGGCAGAATATTTCATAAGGCAGAATAACGAATGGCAGAATCACAAAGAGCACGAATGGCAGAATCAAAATTTGGTCTATTTTCTTTTTAACAACACACACTCGCGGCCTTTGGCCGCTCTATTGTCCAAATGTATGCTGTCCTTACTCGCTACCGCTCGTTCGGACTTAACTAAGGGAAAGAAAACCTGTTTGAATAATCCTAGAAAACCAGTAGATTAGTTGTTTGTATGCGAGAGGCCGCCGCTTCCGACGGCGGGTCGGCGGCCGGCTCGGACCGCGGAAACCACGGCGGCTTTGTGCCGCCTCGGTTCCTTGCCCTCGATGATGCGTCTTCGCCGCATGAATTGTTTTATGTTAATTATAATCAACAAGCCGTTGAGACTAGTGTAAGTAATACCTACCATCGAAAAATTACTCCCCGCGATGCCGTGAGACTCTTCAGGATCTGAGCCAAACCAGTTTGCGCGTCTCGGATCTAATAATTAGGCTTTATCTGCACCTCTCATAAAAACTGGTCATCGCTGTGTGACCAGTTATTTTGTCTGGTTACCAAATAATATTAAATAATAAATGTAGAGTAGCAGCTTTGATACCGTGACCAGCATTCGCACCAATTTACCATCACGCACTTGGCTATCGTAAGTCAGGTTCTGCTACCAGTGATTCTGCCTTTCGTGCCCTTCGAAATTCTGCCTTTTGAAATATTCTGCCTTGTGTGTACGGTCATAGAGTTCTGCCTTTCATGATTCTGCCTTTCGTGATTCTGCCTTCTGTGGCGAACCCTAACCTTCCATATCCTTGCAAAAGTCGGCTCGCGGCACATAGCCTTCACGGGATTGGTTAACCTTTTCGTAGAACTTTCGCGTCTCATTAGCAGTGAACAGCTCTTCTAGCTCTTCATGGTCACGATTCTCTTGCTGGCGCTTTTTACGTCTCAGGATCGTGGTCATGTCATTCCTTGCCCGTCTGTACTTGACTAGGTTCTCTCTCGTCCTTACCCTCGGGTATTTTACCCAGGCCTGGTTTTTCTCTGTCACCGCTGCCTGGCATTCCCCATCATACCAGTCATTTCTGCCACTCGGCGCCTCTGTTCCTAGTGTCGTTGTCGCGGATTCCCTGATGGCCGTGCGGATCATGGTACAGCCATCCTTGAGAGAAGCTGCGCCGAGCTACTCTGCCGTGGGTAGTGCCGCTTCAAGCTGTTGCGCTTAGACTTCGGCAGCTTGCGGGTTCCGTAGCTGCTTGATGTTGAGCCGCGGGGATCGGCTCTGTCGTGACTGGTAGACAGTCGACAGTTTTGAGCGCATACAAACCGCTACTAAGTAGTGGTCCGAGTCAATGACCGCACTTCGATAGGTGCGTATATTGGTGATGTCCAAGAAAAACTGCCCCTCGATGAGCACATGGTCAATTTGGTTCGTTGTTTGTTGGCCAGGTGATTTCCAAGTGGCACACAACAATACATTAAGTTTCGGCTTGGCAGTTTTTCATCTCAGTATTTAGAGCGAAGTTATTGTCAGTGTCCAGATTTGGCCACATTTTGGATACTGGGTTCACCGTAGAGTTGCGCGAGCTCATGGTTCGTTCTCCGTCTCCTCACTCCGTTCTCCTGCACACCGCCATAGATGATTCTTAGTACCCGTCGTCCGAAAACTCCAAGTACCCGCAGGTCCTCTTCAAGTATTGTCCACGTCTCTAATAAGCGTTTTGTACAAGGTGTACTCTGCGCGGAAACCTAACGCCCAGTTACACACACGGCCTAATGACGCCTCCTCCATACGGAATAGAAGGCGCGAGGGTGATCACGCCTTCTAACGTTTGCGGTGAAAATATGGACTTTTTTCAGATGGACTTTTTTCAAACAGATAATTTAATTGGATAAATTTTCCACGCCCTTTCCAGCGGCCTTAGAAGCGGCCTTCCGGAAGTTAACTGGAACATTCGCCATGGCGGACGAGAACATGCGTGTAGGCATGGTTTTAAGCTCTTTCTTCGTTTTTTTTTATTAATTCCTCCTCCGCTTTCGTGACAAAATTGTTGGAGTAGATCTTGCGCTTCAAGTTTGCCCAGAAATTCTCGGATTCGCCGACTTCGGTACCACATCGATATTCAGCCGCTCCATCTTCTCCAACGATTGCTTCGAGTAGTGGGCTGACGCCAAATCTGGCCAGAACACCGTGTCTTCGCCTTTATGGTATTTCTTGATGAACGACGTAACTTCTGGCAGGCACTTCGTACTATAAATTTCCCCGTTAACGGCCAATCCAGAGGAAAAAGAGCGCGGCTGTGATATACGCTTCTCGCTGATTGTCAGCCACAGCAGCACCTTCTTGGAGAACATGGTGTGTGAAATAAATTTCACCTCGGAGCTCACTTCCTTCGTGAGAGAAGTGAAATACGAAGTACCCTGCCAGTCGTTGCCATCCAGGGTGAGATAGGTCTCGTCGTCCATCACCACTGCCACGTCGCGATTTGCCAAGACCATGCGACTTGACCATCTTATTCAACCGCTGTCGCTGCGTCATTGCCGGCAGCTCCGAGACCAGTTGACGGGACTGCCGCTTCCTGACATATATGTCCATGTTCTCCAGATACTTTTTCACTGTTTTATCGCATGCACCAACCTCCCGACCAAGTGCACGCAGCTATTTAGCCACTTTTCCCTCGGTCTTCTTCTTCAGCATCCTTTGAAGTTTCTTGTCGCTCAGTGTCGTTGGTCGTCCGGAACCGGGCTTTTATTCGATGCTTTGATCGTTGTCCAATAGTGTCAATATGTTGTAGATGCCGGAACGGGCATACCCGGCGTCCTCAAAGTGCCGCACGTTGTCCGTTTTTGACGCGGCGGGGTACCGTTCTTTAAACGCACACACTTCTGAACGGAGTAGCTTCACTTTTTTCGCCATCACAGTTAGAGTTTGACTGATAGAGCTGTCAAATTTTTTTTTTGCTTACTCATGGGTTACTACGATCAGAGTAGGCAGTGTGACTTTGCACTCGTATCCAAGTGAGTTTTAGAACTCGCTTGCACATTTAATTTCGGTTTGCACGTAAACCCTACTAACAGTGCAGTACACTTGAGATAAATCTAGTTTGAATCCTGCACAACAACAATTGCATAAAAATCGAATTGCGATGAAACTCGCGCCGCGTCTGCTGCAATAGTTTGTAGCATTGTCCTTTGAAAGCATGAATTCGATCTGGAAATAAAACTCATCGCGTTACATCATCGCTTGCATCGTTGAATAAATCGTGCACTGCATGCATTGCACGCATTTAAACTCAATCGATCAGAGTGTGCGGTGCAAAAAAACTCAAACTATCGAGAGGAGGCAGGTTCAAGTTGAATTCAAATCTGGAGAAGTGTTACTCAGTTCAACTTTGCACGAGTTCATGCGATTAATGATGCATGAATAGTTTCATCAGTGCGATTAAAGGTAAATCCATGAAAAATCGCATGGTGGTCCCCGTGGTTCTGTGGTTAGCGATGTCGGTCGGCTAAGTCTCCCATACGGTTGTGATATCGAATTCGATTCCCGATCAGGTCGAGGAACTTTTCAGGCTGGAAATTTTCTCGACTCAGCACTGGGGCACGGTGTATCGTTGTACTTATCCTAAAACATGCAAAATGTGCCAAAAACAATATCGATAACGAATTCTCTCAACTAATCTAGTTGATCGAGACCGCATTAGCCTCCAGGCTAGCTTGCGATATTGTTTTTTTTTTCATGAAAAATCGGCCATTTTTGTCTATTTTTTTCACCGCAAACGTTATTTTGTATGGTGAAGGCGTCATTACGCAGTGTGTGTAACTGGGCCTTTAGACGCTTCGACCGTAATTTTTTGTGGAGCCTACTAGTCTCACGGTTGGTATCATTGTTCTAAGTCACCATTGAGCCAAGGTACACCAACTCATCGACTACCTCAAACTCACAACACGCGTGCTTGCCGTGTTCAGCCCCACCCTCTAGCATGTACTTCGTTTTAGACCTATTTATCATCAGTCTAATTTTCTCTACTTCACATTTTAGTCTTGTGTACTGATCTGCCACCGCCTCAAATGTTCTGCCGACAGTGTCCACGTCATCCGCAAAGCAAATTAATTGACCGAGTTTAGCGAAGATCATCTTCACCTTTTAGCGCAATATTAAACAGCAGGCAGCAAGGACCATTACCTTGTCGAAGTCCCTCGTGGGATCCGAATTGGTCAAGTATTCTCCATAGTTCTTCACGATTAATCGTGTCATAAGCGGCTTTGAAATCGATGAAGAGATGATGCGTAGGGACTCTGTTTTCGTAGCATTTTTGGGGGAACTGCCGCAGAGTAAAGATCTGAACTGTTGTGGACCGACCCTCCATGAAGGCCTGGTAACTTCCCACGAATCTGTTGGTTAGTGGTGACAGTCGTAGGAAATTTTGTTGGGATAGCATTTTGAACGCGGCATTCAGTATAGTTATCCCACGGTAGTTTTCGTAAATCAGCTTGTAGATGGGGTAAACAACCCCATCCTTCAACTCCACCAGTTGGCATTCCGTTTCCCAGATCTTAACAATCAGCCAATGCAGACAACTGGTCAACTTGCCCGGGCCCATCTTGAGAAGTTTCGCTCCGATACCGTCCTTTCCAGCTGCCTTGTTGTTCTTAGGCCGCTGGATGACATCATTAACTTCACCACACTACAACTACACATTTCTATCGCTTGCTGCACCGACAGAGTCTCCTGCATTGCTGATCTGGTCTCCTGCCTGTACGTCATTCAGATGTTCATCGAAGTGCTGTCTCCACCTTTCGATCACCTCATGATCAACCGTCAAGATATTCCCATCCCTAGCCTTGAACATTTCGGTTCGCGGAACAAAGCCTTTGCTAGATGCATTCAACCTCTGATAGAACTTTCGTGTTTCATGAAAAGTGGTACAACTGTTGTAGTTCTTTGCACTCCTCCTCTGTGTTTGCTGTCTCCGTATCTATTTGTACCGCTCCACGTTCTGATTAGTGGCTCTTCGCAGCATTGCTGCCCGCACTGGGTACTTTTCATCTAATATTTGCCGGCATTTCTTGTCAAACCATTTGTTATGTCGACTCGGTACAGCGCGACCAAAGACGTTCTCCGCTGCACTGCTGATGGCTGACTAGACGTAATTCCAGCAGACCTCTAGAGGGGCTTCTTCCAGTTCGTCCTCTTCTGGCAGTGCAGCTTCGAAAGAAAGCGTGTAGTTCTCGGCGACGTCGGGTTGCTTCAGCCGAGCGAGATTATATCTTGGCGGGCAACGATACTGTTTGCTGTTCACAACGGATAGTTTTTGGTGTATCTTTACCATCACTAGGTAGTGGTCCGAGTCAATGTAAGCGCCCTGGAGTGTCTTGACGTCGATAATGTCTGAAAAGTGCCGACCATCTATCAAAACGTGGTCGGTTTGAGTTTTGGTTTGGTTAGGTGATCTCCAGGTGTACCGATGTTGGAGGCTATGCTGGAGAAAGGTGCTACGTATGGCCATGTTTTTGAGGGCGGCGAAGTCAGTTAGCCTTAGGCAGAGCTGCGGAAAGTCAATATCATACTACTGACATTACGCCAAAATGATGCAACACCAGAATCAGCCAACTACGATGCATGGTTCATTACAAAAGAGTTTGCAATGTTACAATGATTCTCTTAGCGTCAACTCTCACTCTTATTTTTTTCTTGCTATCTTTCTCGATCATTCGGGTATGGCTGTACTGAGATTGAATCAGCAGAAATATCAAGTTCATTTTGACAGCATGATGTTATGAGGATAGCAAACATAAAATCAATGATTTTTCTTCAATTGATATGTATGATATTGATATATGGTCGGCGTGCGATCAGACCGAACTAAGCGCCGTTTTCTCAAATTGTGTTATTGGCACCCAGTGGATAAGAGAAGTAATAATCTATCTATTATTAAGTAACGAAATCGTTTGAGCATTTGATAACGATATTGTAACAAAAATTCTCTGTAACAGCTTGTACACAGCAATTGCGGCGATAAATGTTTTTCGACGCTTGGTTCGGTTTGGCTGCAAGCCGACTAAAAGCATTGTCAATAAACAACCATTACTTCGTTTTGTAACTGAGCGTATTTTAGTTTGGTACATTTTGAATCTGTTAGATCATTCATTTTTATTCTCAGTAGAGAATATGCTTCTTCATAACACCAATTGGAATAAAAAGAATTCTATTAATATTTTTCAAATGATCTCATATCTGAAAAATAATATTGCATTTTTATTTGTTTTTTGACAGCGTGAGTTTATTAATTTGATTCTTGAATATTGTGCTTGTTGTAGGTTAAACTAAAGACAGTGTTAGTTCGCGGCAAAAAATGAATCGCGGGTGGCAAAACGAAAACTTTTAAATATGTATGGGTATGTATATTTATATACAGATCCTGTTAAATTTTGGCACGGTTCAACTTTGAAACTGTTCAATTTCGGTTCGGAACGGTTTTGCTTTTCTCCTAGTTTTCATTCATATTTTCTTTTAACGAAGAGGATGGCCGGAGTTAATCGACTGGTTTCGGATATATGGCCGGAATATGTTTCAGTAACATGGTAACGATGATCAAAGCAGTGCTTAGAAGTGCTTGAAATCCTACCATGCCTCTAATTGAAAAATGTAAAAATGCGGACCTGTTCCGGTTATGTTCCGAATACTCTGGGTTGTTGTGCCAGCCCATCAAGCGACACCTATAACCACTGGTTTGAAATTATAAACCTAGTTCATTGGTGGCCATATCTTGAGTTGGGATCATCACGGACCGCAAAGCAGATCAAATTTAAAAAATTCTGATAGCAACAAACTTCAAGCTGGCCTTGACATAATCACGCTACTGGAACGATTTTTGATATTCCAAAAATCACCTTGATTTGCATTGCCGTGATATTTCCGAGTGAACTCTGTATATTCACGACGATTGACAATTAGAACCCGAAAATGGCAACAAAAGAGACAAGATATTGAATCACTTGTCGGATCTCCACGCTTACTGTGATGGTTGCTAGCTATTCATGAGAGAAAGAAATGAGTGCGATGATATTTTCTCTCTCGTCATAGTCAGCATGTTGCTTGGATTAATCGCAGCTCTGGCCTTAGGTCATTTTCATTTGTCAGCCGGTGTGCGCTGAATCGTCCAATTACCGGTCTAAATTCCTCCTCCTGACCGACCTGAGCGTTGGTATCCCCGATGACAATCTCAACTGCGCGTAGAATTTGTCTTTGTCATCATCAGTACTTCTGAGGTGTGCACGTTATGAATGATAATGTCAAAGAATCGGCCCTTGGTTCTCAACCTGCACATTCTGGAGTTAACCGGTCACCACCCGATTACCGGCTACTGCATCTCACCCATTACTATAAAAGCTGTGCCCAGCTCATATGTGTCACAACAATTCTGGTAGATGGTGTGTCCATCCGTATACGTGCGCACCACCGTCCTTTCCAGCATACATACCTCCTGCAGCGCTACGATGTTGAACTTGTGGGTTTTCAATTCTTCGTAAAGTACACGGGTACTTCCTAGGAAATTGAGAAACGGTTCCATGTTTCGAGTATCGTTAATCGTTAGTCCGTTTTCGTCGCCTGGGTTTTTGCCGATTGTTCCGGTTCGAATTTTCTGTTATAGCGTTCGGTGCTTTTGTTTTTCGCCGTGCGGGTTTGTAAGGCCCACGACCAACCCCACTTCCTCGCAGAAGGACCGACGAAGTGCAACTGTTTTGAGTCCCGAACTCAACCAGAACTTCTACATAACGCTTGTGGGTGCATCACTTAGGGCGCTTGTGGTGGCGTTACATGTCCACGAAACTTCCTCCCGAGAAAGGAAGCCCGCTGCCGGTCTTCTTACTAGTTACTCGTATCCCGGTTGGCACCAATGAAGAGGTAAGGGTTCGGTAGCTGGAAGGCTTATGGTTCGCATATGGAAACTACATTGCCTTTGGTTCAGTAATTCGCCAACTCCAGCGTCAACTAGTCATGCTGGATTGTAAGCACTAGCACTAAACAAACTAGTCATGCTGGATCGTTTCCAGCGCCGTAAACAGCTCATCGTAAACTTCGGAATCGCCAGCAGCAGCTTCGTCCATTTTACTACAGCAACTCATTTCAGACGATTTTGAAAATTTTGAAATATTTACAATTATAATAATTTAGATAGTTTTGGCAACTTTGATAATTACCTATCTCATAAATAGTTTTCTGATTTTTTTATACTCATTGCATCATTGTGGTAGGGAAGCAACATTTGAATGCTTAATCATATCTTGAAATATTTTTTTGTTTTCAAATTTCAAATGTTGCAGTCAACTGATTGTATATATATTTTAATATTCCATTCATTTCGAGTTACTGTTACTGCCGATCATGAACATATGAATAAGTGAAGTATTGATATTCAATATTTCTATTTTATTCAAGTACCACTTTCTGTTAGCCCCTCTTTGCATTTCGCACCATTCGTCGCACTCGAGTGGGGGATTCTTTCTCTCTGCGTCACGCTTAAGAACTCATCGATCCCGGGGTATCGCGCGTTTGAATGGTGCTGTGTTCATGAAAGGATTTTGCGATTTCCGTTCAGAGTAACAATGCTGCTCTTCAAAGGGGGCGAGAGAGGTGGCTCACACATTGTCCGCGATTGATTCGCCTACGCCTACGCGGGTGGTTTTCCACGCTTCCACATTCTACTCACTGGCTTCTACTGGCTGGATTACAACAGACAGCTCACACCGCTTCCGTCTGTAAGTTTTGAAACCGACAATACAACAATAGGTGGAGGCAATGATCGTGCTTCTCATACAAATGCCAGCCAAACCTTGCATTAGAGGCGTATTACAGCAAATCAAAAGGAGGGAAATATAAACCGTGCAAGCGTACAAGTTCAGACCGTCACTCTATGTTTAGGATTCCGGGTAAGTTTCTCTTACTAACAGAGTGCTTTTATGCGTCAGCAGGGGGGATGGTGAATAAACACAATCTTTTGGTTAAAAAAAACTAAACCACAGTGTAAGGTAATCACGCTGATTTTTTTGTCAAGTTGATACTATAAGTTCGCGAAAAGCTTTGGGGTTTCGCTGGCAAACTAGATAGGGAAAGAAAAAATGGAATGAAATATTTCCCCAATATTAGGCTTATAAGAACTTCGGAGTAACAATTTTTTTCTAACCGTTCCACTTCAAACTAGATTGCGTGATTCTTTTTTGAATTTCACTTTTCGGTCGGTAAACAATATTTGACTGAAAGATATTTCGGCCTGTTTGTTTACTTTTCGCTGTCTACGTAACCGGAATTTAGGTTTCTTAACGGTTGAGCAAAATTCAAGCATAATAAGGTCCTGCTTTGCGTTGGCAAACAAAAAAAAATAAAAAAAAAACCTTCATCAATCTTGGTTCAGATATTTCCACGTTGTATAACAATGGCTGACAGGTTTCAGCAGGGAAAGTATCTCTATTTGAAAAGGTGCTTGGGGCAGTCGCAGCGGAGCAAATTTTATGACGCACATTCTCTCGCACGCACAGAAAAATGACCGCAGGCCTGAAATTTCTAACAAACGAGCAGGAAAAAAAATACGATTCAATAAGTTTGAATTCACGTTAAAAAGCTGATTTCAAAATTTTCTGGTTGAAAGGAGATTTTTTAATCCCTTTTTCCACTAATTCGTACGTTTGAATTCAAAATCAGATGAAAAAGCAGCTAGTCTGCAAAGTACTTTCACTTTTACTTCCACAAGCAGCGTTGCCTGCCAACAATAACTAAAAAAAAATACGACAGACCGGCCGCTGCGCTACCCACTCGCGTGGTGCCGTTCGTGGTCTCAGTTGATACATTGATAAACATCGTCACACGGGTTTAGACCGGCTCCGGGTAGAGTAAACTGTGCGCTTTTCAAGAAAATTACATTTTCCATTATTGATGGTGGACGGAGAACGACGGAGGATACAGTAAAAATAGCTGCCAGCCATGCTTCACGTTAAACGGCTGCTCGTTGGAACAGATGCGGCTCTTTTCTGGCATAACAGGATACTGTCCGGGAGGCGGTTCTGTGCTTTGTTTTTTGTTGTTGTTTTTTTTTTTCACTTCGTGAAGGAATTCATCAAACCGCTTCCGCCAAAAGGCACGTTGGTGCAACTCAATTTGGCATCTTGATCAACGTACCTTTCCAAAACTGAAGATGTGTAACGAATTGGATGAAGCAAATTAACTTTCGTTTCGCTAGGAGCCATGGTGAGTCGGGAATGATTTACCTGTGTTTTAGCTTTAAAGTTGAAGGGTAGGTTTCAGAAAATGTTCAGCAAAATTTAGTTTACTTTCATTGAAAGTTTCACTATTGCACAAAAGGTTTGTTTTTCGCCAAACCTAGAACGGACAGTTAACATTTCAGCAGAAAATCCGAGATGATTACTTCAGCTTCAGTTCCCAGCTCATATGCAACTTTTGGTGTACACAAGCAGGAAGTTAAAACTGACAATTATTTGATTTACCCATTGTTTGCGCTCATGGACCGTAACAGGCACAGATTACATCGGTCCGACCGTCCGTCCGTTTGTTGATTGTTGTTCTCACGGCGCTGCCTCGGGACGTCGCTGCCCAAACAAGCGCTCGTTCGTTCCGAACCATTTAGTCCCAAGATGAAAGTTCACATCACATGTCCCGCATCACTAGTAAGGAAGTTCTGCCTGCCTGCGATGGTAACACATTTCCAGCGGCAGAGAAAATGGTCGAAAGCTCATTCGACCGCACGTAAGACGGGCGATACGGGCAATTGTAACCACAAATGTGTGAATTCCTTGGAAATTAACACATCGTAGGCGAAAAAGGTGGAAAGCCACGTGCTGTGTTTCGAGTGAATATGCTGGTCATCATGATGTAAGCCTAGTGAATGAATCCGTCAATCAGGAACAAAGAAAAAACAGACGCGGTTTATTATATTCTTTTACAGCAGAGAAAACATAAGCTTGGAAAAAATATTTGGCATCACTGCCGTTTACTGCTATTGTGTTTCTACGCTTGGTTTTTATTTCTTCGAAATCACTGTGTTTTTTAAATTCATTTACCCATCAATATTGACGAAAAGATTGCCAAAGCATTTCTGTGCTACGTGAATGTGAAGTTCTCTTCGGATATATCTATCCAATACCTGATTTCACGAAAAGTTTGTGCTGGTGAATCTGCTTGAAATAAACAATGGAGTTGGTATGTGATAAGTGCGCCAAACCAACAAAGGAGACTGATTATATCAAATGTCAGGGCTTCTGTGAGACGGTGGCTCACTATAAATGTGCTGGGCTAAACAATCAGCATTTTACAAAGCTGAAGGCCTCCACGGAAAATATTCTCTGGCTTTGCGACGGATGCCTAAAGTTGATGAGATTCGCTACTTTTCGCCCTACGGTCGCCGCACTTGGCAATACCATTGCTGAGTTGATCAAACAGCAAACA
The DNA here is from genome assembly GCF_029784165.1 of Wyeomyia smithii. Classification (NCBI taxonomy): domain Eukaryota; kingdom Metazoa; phylum Arthropoda; class Insecta; order Diptera; family Culicidae; genus Wyeomyia; species Wyeomyia smithii. Next base: position 33,440,618 of record NC_073694.1, read on the forward strand.
GCTGCCATCAATGAACTGAAAACGGAGGTGCGAAAAGAAGTAGCAAAACATACTACACGCAAAAGTTGGATGGTGCGAAACCAGTACAAAATTGTGCGTTTTTAGCGCAATTGTTGATGTAATTCGGAACCAGTACAAGGATTGCGTGTTGGGCATAACGCAATTAATGCTCTAGCGTTTCTCCAATGTATTTGGCAGCTCCAAACTACTACACCTAAACAGTTTCAACTGGTATCAAGCAGCATTGCAAAACGAGCGAGAAGCAAAACCATTCTCCTCCTTTCTGCTTGAGGACGAGACATATGCTACGCTTTTCAAGTCTTTTGCACACACGCTTTCGAGATACTTTTTCTTCTTCATGCATTCCTCTGAATAGGAGCAAGCACGCACCGACAGTAAGAGTGAGAGACTAACAACACTGGTATCAAGTAGGTACAGCAGGGGTGTCTCGCTCATTTCGTGAAGCAACGAGATATCGCCTTGCGCGTCGCAATCCGAACCGAAAAAGAAGCGAAAGAGCAACCTGCAAATTGTATGTGACGTGTCTATGGAAATTCTACGAGCGAGAGAGAAATTTCTCTCGTCGCTTGAGAAAAAGCGCGTGCAGTCACTTATACACTCGACGTGAGAAATAAAGTGTCGGTATATGATACATATTCTTATTTCCATATTCATACATATTCTTATTTCCATATTCATATTCATATTTTACATATTCTTATTTCATATTCGCAGTACAACTGTTGCGTTATGGGTTTCACACATTTATTGTGCGATTTCTGTGCAAAATTTGTGCGAATCGGGAAGACACAATGATTGTACAAGACTTCAACTTTTGCGTGTAGTGTTATTGATAAAGCAGAAGCTACACCCCGCGGCTTTCACAGCAACTGGCCAATTTACCGTCCTACGCCAAAACGTCGCCGTGAAGATCAGCCCAATTCTAACCGAGACGTCATAGTCGGAACGAAAACCAACCTAACATCAACTGTCGTTACTGTTCCTGTAGCAGAGAAATATTTTGAGTTTATTTGTCTAGAATTCATCCAGACGTTACCACTGATGACATTCAAACTATGGCAAAAGAATGTCTACAGTGCAACGAGCCACCCGATGTTGTGAGATTGGTTAAAAAATACGTGGATATAAAGTCGCTGCGCTTTATTTCATTCAAAGTGGGCATTGATCCCAAACTAAAAGCGGTTGCGTTGGCACCAAGTACTTGGCCCGCCGGTATTTTCTTTAGAGAGTTTGAGGATTATGGAGCAAAAAACGAACGTGGTGTAGCGGCAGCTACACCATCGGTAATCACACCGGTTATTCCTTAAACGAAATTGGTCTGCCACCGGGGGATATTGGGGGCCAGCGGGCTCCCTGTCCAGTTAAGTATATGTATTCTAACCGCTTACCAAAAACCAGACTTCCTGAAATCTCGCTCGCACAAAGAAGAGACAGTGTGCTTTGCGCTACTAGTCTCGTTTCTCATTCAGTCGCTTCGTGCTGTGTGCAGCGTGCGAGCGAGAAAACTTACCATTCGTACGAGCTATGTCTCGTCGCATGGGAATTTTTATTGCGACGTACACGAAGATATCTCGTCTCTCAACTTAACGAGTGCGGTGCATGGGCGTCGCGTACTTGAGACAGCTTGCGTGCAAATTCTCGTGAGCTCGTCTCGCGAGCTTGCCTCGCATGTTGCTTTGTGCTAATGGTGCGAGAAGGAAATTGATTTTGCGCAGAAGGAAACAGGCAGGGGATTTTATGTTTTTTTTTCATTTACGGTGTTATAGCAGCATGCATCAAAACACCGTTAGAATTATCAATCATATAACGTAGTTCATTCATTTATCAATTCAAAATTCTATGATTAATTCATCCGACTTTTGTTAACATGAAATAAGAACGTTTTGTTACTATACTTATTATGCTAACGGTACGAAAATGCACCGGATGCAGAGTGTTACGTTGGTTAACAGAAGTGTTCCTTTCGTCGGTTTAGATGTCATTGACTATCTTATGATAGAACTCTGTTTTGTAGTTTTAAGGATAAAAAATGTGGTTTGAAATTACAACATAAGTTTTTCGGGAGTTAAAAATAGTAAAACCATTGAAATTGTTTATATTTTCTAGTACATGTTGATGTTGGATAGAATTTTCGAATTGAGTACACTAAAGTCGCTTTTTATGCGGGGGATACATGCCGCGTAAAAAACCGCGTAAAATCCGGAATCCGCGTGAAAAAAAACCCGTGTAAATTCTGCAATCCGAGTGAAGAGGAACCGAAATTCGCAAGAAAAAAAAATACCGCGTAAATTCCGGAATCCACGTAAAAAACGCGTAAAAGCGACCTTAGTGTATAGCTATTGCAAATCAGGTTCTGAAGGTTCGTGATAATCTGATTGTAGCAATATAGTTTTATGAATTCTTCCGATTAATACACCTTCAGAAGGGTCTGACGGCATATATCGTATGTAGGTACGGTAGGCAGCCTATACACCAGAGAGACGCAGAGACACTCACCGTTAAGGCAACTGTCAACATCAAAACGGATAACGGCAATGCAAAATTATACAGCTCGCCCGTTTTGATGTTGACAGTTTCCTCAACGGTGAGTGCTTTGTCATTTCTCTAATATACAGTTTCACTAAGATACAGTACGGGCGTCTCGCTCAGTTCGTAAAGCGATAAGACAACGTGTGGTGCGCCGCAGTCTCTTACCGAAGAAAAAAAAGAAAAGAAACCTCTCGTCGTTTCAGCGCGTGTACAGAAAATCTGTGTACACGAGAAAGTCTCACGAGCTGTAGCGCACGAGCTGTATCAAGTATGTACAGTACGGGCGTCTCGCTCAGTTCGTAGTGCGATGAAACATCGCCTTGCGCATCGCAATCCGAACCGAAAGAGAAGCGAAAGAGCAATCTGCAAATTGCATGTGACGTGTCTCGTCTCGTCGCACATGCATGGAAATTCTACGAGCGAGAGAAAGATTTCTCTCGTCGCTTAAAAAAAAAAAACGCGTGCACGGGAAGTCTGCCAAAAACTCAGAGAATGTGCGATTTTTCTAGCCAACTTGATCAGATGATTGTAAATGAAGAGGCCAGTACATCTTTAACTCACACAACCTGCAGTCTAAACTCCAATGAATGCTATCAGATAGGCGCACCCTGTTCATCCCCGCAAATGAAAGATCACGGACACAGTAACTCTTTTCCTCCAGGTAAACACCAAGAACATATATGTTCACTTGAAGCTAGGTGTTCGGATTCTGCTGTCTTTGAAAATCAATCCAACTTTCAGGCTAATTCCACAATTGATGTTTGTGCCGATACCGCGCCATTGGATTATGACCCACACGACCATATTCATTTCTACTATCAGAATGTAAGAGGGCTACGCACGAAAATTGACGAGCTGTTTGTTGCCGCTTCGGATGCTGAATATGACGTAATCGTTTTTACCGAAACCTGGCTGAACGATCAAATTTGTTCTCCTCAGCTTCTTGGACCAAAGTACACAGTGTACCGAAACGACCGCGACTTAGCATGTACAGGTAAATCTCGCGGCGGCGGTGTCCTTATTGCCGTATCTAACAGGTTACAGTCTAGGCAACGATCGAGTCTAAGATCTGATTTAGAACAGTTATGGGTAGACGTCCGCATTCATGGTGCTAGTATTTGTGTAGATGTTGTATATATCCCGCCTGATATCGCCGATAACACCTCTGTCATTCAGAACCATATCGACTCGGCGCTTGAAATTTTGAATTCACTGGAATCGCACACTACTCACTTGCTTTTCGGGGACTACAACCAGCCTGGCCTTGCTTGGAAAGCCAGCCGCCCTGGTCGCGTTTTTGCTGATCCTTCTGATTCGAGTCTTAATAGTGCAAATATTGCGCTGTTGGACGGCATGTCTTTGCTCAACATGACTCAATTAAGCGCAGTAAAAAACGGGCGTAATAGGACTCTTGACCTCGTATTCGTCAATGACGAATCCGTACTCAACTGTGCCATTGCCGAAGCATGTGACTCGTTAGTTGGTATCGACCCTCATCATCCACCGCTGTCTGTCTCATTAGCCTGTCCTCAGCTGATTCGCTTTGAAGAATTGTCTGAAATAAGGCAACTCAACTTTAGTAAAAGCGATTTTGAAGGACTTCAAAGGGCTTTACTCGCAATCAACTGGAAAAATTTGTTGAACCGTGCAACTGACGTAGACAGTGTTGTAGAGATATTCACGCACACAATGAAACAGCAATTCACCAACTTCGTTCCGTCGTTTCACCCACGGCCGAAACCTGTATGGTCCAATCGACGGCTTCGAGAGTTAAAACGACAAAGGGCAGCTGCACTTCGTAAGTACGTCAGACGACGAAACGCAATGACTAAGTTGTCGTTCACCACTGCGAGTAGTCATTACAAAACTTACAATCGCTTTCTCTACGCTCAACACGTGCTACGTACCCAATCACAGCTCAAACGAAATCCAAAACGCTTTTGGTCATTTGTAAACAGTAAGCGGAAAGAAAGTGGACTTCCTTCCAACATGTTTCTTGGAAATGACAGTGCTGACACACTTGATGGTATTGGTTCTTTATTTCGGAAACATTTCTCGAGCATATTTAATTCCTCTTCTGCAAATACAGCTCAAATACAGAGTGCCTTTCGCGACGTTCCTCACAACGTTGTAAACCTTAGTAATATTTGCTTCTCAGATGAGGATGTTCTCAAAGCCACAGAGAAACTAAAACCTTCTTCTTCGGCTGGGCCTGACGGTATTCCAGCTATTATTTTAAAAAGATGTGCCATCGCGCTTTGTGTTCCGCTAAGAATAATTTTTAATAAATCGCTATCACTAGGGGTTTTTCCTGATTGCTGGAAGAAGTCAGCTATGTTTCCAGTTTATAAAAAAGGCAACAAACACGATATAGTGAACTACAGGGGAATAACTTCGCTATCGGCTGGATCGGAACTATTCGAAATTCTTGTCGGCAACGTTTTATCTCGTGAATTTAAGCCATATATGTCGACGGCCCAACATGGTTTTTACCCAGGTAGATCGACTACGACTAATTTACTTGAGTTTTCATCGCATTGTATAAAAAACATAGAGAAGGGGCTGCAAGTGGATACCATCGACCGTGTTGATCACAATATTCTGTTGGCTAAAATTGAAAGTCTTGGTGCATCACATCACTTCAGTAAGTGGTCAAAATCTTACCATGTAGACCGAACACTGTTTATTAAACTAGGCAACACAGAGTCAGATAGCTTCGTTAACCTGTCAGGTGTTCCTCAAGGAAGCAATCTCGGACCACTGCTTTTTAACCTTTTTTTCAATGATGTTTGTTTCGTCATCCCACCTGGCAGTAAACTCATCTATGCTGATGATTTAAAACTATTTCGCATCATTCGCTCCACAGAGGACTGCAAAGAATTGCAACGGTACCTTGATGAATTCTCTAATTGGTGTACCCGTAATTTGCTGATAATAAGTGTTTCCAAATGCTCTGTAATTTCATTCACACGAAAATTGGAGCCATTACCTTGGAATTATAGTATATCTGGAGAAACTTTTGAGAGAGTGTCTGTGATTAAAGATTTGGGCGTACTGCTTGACTCACAGCTTTCCTTCAAGCATCACTATTCTCATATCATTGCACGAGCGAACAAAAACCTCGGATTTATGATGAGAATCGCCAAAGAGTTTACTGACCCGTTTTGCTTGCTATCGCTATATGTCTCACTAGTTCGATCTATTTTGGAAACATCAGCCATAATATGGAGTCCTTACACTGATATCTGGACCAACCGGATTGAATCAGTTCAAGCCAAGTTCCTTCGTTTTGCTCTGAGATCTCTTCCTTGGCGTGATCCTGTCTAATTACCGCCCTATGCCAGTCGATGTCGCTTACTTGGCATTGACACACTAGCAAAAAGAAGAGACGTATCCAGGGCCGTATTTGTAGGAAAACTGTTAACTGGCGAAATTGACGCTCCAAACATCCTTTCTGAAATCAACATAAATGTGCCCTATAGAAATTTAAGAATGCGAAACTTTCTGCGCCTCTCGTTTCATCGTACAGAATATGGTCAAAACGAACCCATCAGGGCGATATGTGACGTCTTTAATAATGTATTTGACTCATTTGACTTCAATGTATCAAGTGTTACTTTCAAAAATAGACTTAAGCGAATATTATAATTTGTTAGGATGAGGTTCGATTTTCTGTCAGAGCTAAGTTAAGTAGTTTCATGTGTCATCTGTAATAATAGTATGTTGTATTGTTGTTAGACCTAATTTAAAGCATGTAATACTCGATCAAAAGATGGTGGGGTTTTTACCCGTATTTGGGTGTTTCGCAAGGAATTTCCCAAATGGGCTTTTCCCCACCCTCCCCTAAATTTCATTAAGACCAAAAAGGTCAGATGATATAATTAAATAAATACAAATACAAATACAAATACAAATATATTGATCAAAGCAAATACTAATCAAATGTGTGCTGAGTGTCTGCAATTGTAAGATTAGTTCATTATAGCGATGTGACTGTCGAAAAAAACAAAATGTTAAGGTAGAGAAAACCCAATTAGAACCTTCAGTGTCACTACTGGTTTGTTTTTCTTTCTATCTTTGTTTTCCGTTTATTATATAAATAACGAAGGTGAAAAAATGGCCAAAATTCGCAAAATCGATTTTAGTCCCTAGGGGTTTTTTTTTATTCACACAAAGTCCCTAAGGGTTGATGTTTGTGTATCATATTAAGTGATATATCTAGATATCCCAGAGAATCGAGTTTTGGAAAAATGGTCTGGAGTTTTTTTGTATATTAAAAATATTATTTGTATTTGTATTTGAATAATCCATCTGACAATTAATAGTCTTAATGAATAAATTTACTAACTAATTACAGTTTTGAGTCTACTTATAAAATATCGGGTTGGTTCGTCAAACTGGAAAAGGTCTTCAACAGCGGTAAAGCCACGAACACACGCTGTGAATGGTTTATTTTTTCCGAACAAAGTGCGGTGAAAAACAGGTTGCAGTAATATTGTGTTTCGAAGATTTCTGTTCGGGACACGAAAATTTAACATTTGGAGCAGTGCCAGAGCATCTGATTCTCCATTTAGTAGCTTAGCGATTAACATACATTGTTATATTTTTCTTCAGCGTTCCAGAGTGTGTAAGCCCAGTAGTCGGCATCTATCAGGGTATGGTGGCAAGTTGTCAGGGTTTCTCCATGGTAAGTTCCGCAGTGCCAATCGAATAAACCGTTTTTGAACCCGTTCTATCCTAAGATTCCACGTGATCTGGTAGGGGCTCCATACAATACTAGCATTTTCTAAAATCGGTCGTACAATTGCAAAGTACAATGCCTACCAACAGTGCGGCTGAGAAAAGTCCTTAGCCACCTTGGATACAAAGCCCAACTGTCTTGTTGCTTTAGAAATCAACCTTGAGCGGTGCAAATCAAATGTCATTTTCGAATCCAACAGGATACCCAAATCAGTCACTTCGGTTACTCTGGTGAGCGTAATGCCGTCAATATTATAATCATGGATAATTGGTTGTGATTTACGATGGAACGAGATGACTTGACATTTTTCCACGCTAACAATCAATTTGTTTCTGTGGCACCAATCAACAAACAAACTTAGACAGGTTTGTAAACGGCGACAGTCCTCCTGCGTTTCTATAACAGCATATAATTTCAAATCGTCAGCATACACCAATTTAAAACAACCTCTATTCAAAATCAAAGCAGCATCATTGAAGAATAGAATGAATAGTAGCGGACCAAGATTACTACCTTGTGGGACACCGGAATTGTTTGTAAATGCCCTCGATACGCAACCATTAATCCGTACCCGAAGTTCACGATTCGTTAAGTATGATTCTAGCCAGGACTCCAATTGAGTAGAAATCCCAAGCCGAGACAACTTGCTAAGCAGCATTTGATGGTCAATTTTGTCAAAAGCTGCCTTTAAATCTGTATATATAGCATCGACTTGCGTTTTTTTCTCCATATTAATTATACATTCTGACGTAAACTTCATTAAATTCGTTGTAACCGATCTACCAGGCATGAAGCCGTGTTGGTCAATTGAGATATAGCTTTTCGTGACATCGAGCATAGTTTCACGCACTATAATTTCCAACAGTTTTGAGGCTGCGGATAGGCTCGTGATCCCTCGATAATTAATCACATTGTAACGATCACCACGTTTAAAAACAGAAGTCATAAAAGACTGCTTCCAGATGCGAGGGCATTTCATCTGCTGGAACGAACGGTTGAAAATAATACTCAATGGTAGCGCTAAAGAGGCAATACACCGGCATATCACAACAGCTGGCAGACCATCAGGACCAGGAGCGAACGATCGTTTCAATTTTTTCGCTCAGTCAAAACCGTTTCTACATCCACAGCAAATGCGTTGAGATCGATTAAATCTGCGGGAACATCGCGGATGGCGTCACTTATCTCCGTACTTGAAGCAGGATTCTTTGAGAATACTGATGCAAAATGCTCAGCAAACAACTGGCAAGAATGCGTAACATCAGCTGATGTAGTCTCATTGAAATAGACATTCTTAGGTATCACAGGACATTTTCGCTTGGAATCAATAAAACGCCAAAAATCACGTGGATTTCTCGTTAGGCTTATCTGTACTCTTAGTACGTATGATTTGTAGAGACAGGAATTCATAAGTCGATATGCTTTACTAGCCAATTGAAACTTCTTATGATTGCCAGGATTTCTGAAACGCCGTAAATTCCGTTGACAAGTATTGCGCGCACGTTTCAATTCACCTCAACGGTAAGTCCCCCAAGCGGGTGATCTCGGGGGACGGATTCGCGGAACATTCGCAGTCAGCCAATTGTTCAATATAGAGCAAAACGATTCTGCCCTTTCATCATCATCATTCGGTAAAATCGCATTCCAGTCAATGGTGGTCAAATATTGTGAAAGAGCCGCAAAATCTATTTTACGAAAGTTCAAAGGCCGCTCATTTCGACTTTCAACTGATTCTTCACATACTGCTTGTATTGGAAGAATTATCTCGAGCGGGGGATGATGTGAGTCAACGGGTAGAAGCGGAACGGAACAGTTATGAACAACGGCTTCACAATTGGGCGTACAAAAAACTAAATCAAGAGTGTTTGGTTGAAAAGGTTGATTAAGCACTACTAACTCTTGAGTCCAATCGGCAGTTGGCAGAGAAATTACCTGAAAGTGCCTGAAAACGCAACAGTCAGCCGATAAAGTATTGGCCTTTATTTTTGAGATTCATCGACTACCTTGAACATAGAATAACGGCAAAACGGCTTGATTTGGCAAAGAAAACAGTGCTTTTTCTCCAAGACAACGCTCCCGCTCATTCTGTTCGATCAATACGACCGATAAATTGAAAGAACAGCGCTACGAATTAGTTCCCACGGTTTTTTTTTGTTTTCCCGGTTGAAAGTGTGGCGCTCTGGCAAATGAAAAAAATATAAAATTCTATCAACAGGAGATACAAATAACATATATCGATACGATTCTGTATTTTCCCATATACTTTTGATAACAAAATTGAATCTGAAAGAGTTATAATAACAAAGCCTGAAATAAATAATTTTTCTGAAACAAGTCTAACAAGTTTTTCGTCTCCATCAAAAGCTGTTTTTCTAACAATGATTGTTTTATACTGTTCTGAATGCTATCTTATTTTGTTTGAAAGGTGGTAACAAAGTTTGATATGGATTTGATACTAGCAGAATCATATTTGTTATACTTTCTGTTATTTTAACACCTAACGGGATCAAATTGAAAAGACATCCTGATAGGTTTTACTCATAACAACTTCTGTTACATTTTTGTTTTTTGAATGAAGTGAAAGAGTAAGAAACAATCGACCTTTGAAAAGCTGTATCTCAAACACTTTAATCTTTATTAAAAGGTTACCTAAAAACGAGTTTAATGTAATTAATCTCCAGACTTGGAGAAAATATACCCCGAAAATAAGAAAAATTATAATATAATCTTGAAAGTTTCAAGAAAGAATTTGATTTCTACCAACAAAAATGAAGCAATTGAATCTATAATGATTGCTATGAATATTGACAAAATCTTCGTATTTGACCTCACACTGGAAATATCAATAAGTTTCAGGCAAATAGGGGAAAGAGAAGAACACAAAAGGAGTCCTCGGCTACATTAATTCAATAAAGTTGGTCTAGCTTAACGAGATATTTTGGGTATATCCGACTTACTGATTCCAAAATTATCTCAATTTCCCCATGTTGAGCGGTCAGAAAGCTTATTTTAAACAAAAGAGAACAGGAGAAAATAGAAATTATTGTTTAGAGTTGAAAATTTCTGTTATGTAGTTTTTACTGTTTGCTCCTTCGAAGGTTCCTAGTCTAGGCATAGCATTCCATTATTCGCCACTCGGAGTATTTAAAACTTGATTGGAAATACGTTGATAAACCAAAAACACAAACCCATCAAACCTCTTATTAAACGTCGTCCAAATCTACAACACACAATGTCAGAAGTTCGTAAAAAAGGTTCTAATCTTTCACGATTATGTAAAAAACCACAAAGTTTGTTTAAAAATATTAATATGAATAAAAAACACAGTTGGGAAATTCTTAGCAAATTGAAACATCGTCCCTCAAAATTGAATAAAATATCGCCAACCAGTTGTGAAAGGATGCAAAAATGTGAAAGGATGCAAAAAACAATTTACCGTCGTTAAAAGATTATACTAATCAACATAAGCAAAAAAAGTGCTGCCCTAAAGCTCTAAACAGCTGCCCTTGAAAGATTGTAGCTTTATAACCATTCCTGTGAATTTTGATACCCCTAGTCAATACCAAAACGCGGCAACTTACGTGAGGGTTAACGTGGTAGTTAATCGTCGGGTTCGTCGCTTTAACGTTATGTGTAAGAGAAAACTCATTTAAGTCTCTGAAAAAATCTTGGTGGCTGAGGTCTTCAAAATTCACAGGAATGGCTAATAACCTATAATCTCTCTTTTTTCAGTTTTAGATTAAGGGCCACACCTGTGTTGACCAGTGTTATTTTACAATGTCACCGAAAATATGCAAAACAAGTTTTCGAAATTGTGAACAATCGAGAACAAACCATGGAAGATATCAGAAAACATGTGAGTGATAAATCGTGAATCGTGTCGAAACAAACAACAAGAAGTCCTTCGAAGTTATAAAAAATGCTCAAATGTCATAAATTTCAAAATGTTCATCCGAACATTCCTTAAAAATGATTGAAAAATGATCAAGATCAAAATATTTTTTTTTTACATCATCGCAAAATTGCCGACATTCAGAAGCGATCAACTAAAAATCAGTGCTGCTTAAGCTGTCCGGTGCAGATGGTCGGGTTTAATGTTTTCGAAACACGCACCCGACCCGAACCCGATTTTTTTTCTCGGTTGAAACCCGAACCCGAGATTTGTTTTTTAGGATTGATTTTTATACCAATTTGAGCCTGCCCTAGAGCTTTGAACTTCGAATGGTTTTAGAGTATTAGTGATTTCCTTATCTTAGACATCATTATCTTTTAATTAAGCTTATTTGATGTAGTAGGGTCTCGGGTTTTATAACCCAAACCCGACCTGAACCGAACATGAATATTCATTTTCGCCAAACTCAAACTCGACCCGTAATCGACAATTTAAAAAAAATCAAGTCCATGGTTTGAAAACCCGAAACCCGACAATGTCTATTGTCCGACAGGCCGGTCGTCAGACTTGTTATTTCTACTCAGAGAAATAGGAAAATATCTCACATTGCGAAAACAACTACTCTCACACTGGTGAGCAAAGCGACGAACATGCTTGAAAAGAACAGCGAATTGTGTGTATCTGAGGAGCTCTCAAAAAATGACCACCGCGTGGAATCTGATATATCTCTCCAGAGAGCTAATAAACTAAATAGCTATGAGCTTTCTCACACGAAAGGACATTACGCTCAACCACTGCTTTTACTGTGTGTCTCTTGAGCATATATCAAATGAGGAGAGCATCGAGGTAGGAAAGAAGATTACGTTGCTTATTTCAGTGTTGTTAGTCTCACTCATGAACAGCATGCAGCACCTCAAGTGAGGTTCTCGTAACTGCCGATACACACACTGGAGTTTTCTCCATTGAAGCTATTTCTCGTTATTTCTCGTTGTCTTCTTTGCTTGCATTCGCTCCCGAGATCATATGCACACACGCGCGCTTACTGTTTTACTTGCGTGTAGTCCCCTTCTCGCGAGCACAACCAGCCGCGCACAATTGTTTCAAGATGCATTACGATAGTTGCGGAGGGACATAAAAAAAATATTTCAAATAGGGTAACGGACTACTTCGGCAGGTTTTGCATTACTCTGCTATTAACAATTTACCAAATCAGTCCGATACCCCACACGTTCCAGTATGCGATACATTACAGATTCTTTTCCTCACGTTCAGCTGGCGGTGCACGAAGCAAAACCGGGTAGACGAAGAAAACATTTCCGTTTTCGAGCACAGTTTTTAAGCACTCCTCCTAGTCGAGCAATTTAAGTCGAGTACTCCTACTCGCTTGCAGGAACTCGCGTACTCTTTTACTGTCGCTGAGTAGCAATACAAAAGAGTTTTTCGTGTCGATGCGTGCTTGCTGCTACTCAGGGGAATGCATGAAGAAGAAAGAGTATCTCGGAAGCGTGTGTATAAAAGACTTGAGAAGCGTAGCATATGTCTCGTTCTCAAGCAGAAAGGAGAAGAAAGGTTTTGCTTCTCGCTCGATTTACAACGCTGGTTCATTTTGCATCTCGAAACTGAAAAAATCCAGCCGTCCGTAACGCATGTTTGCTCTTCGAATGCAGTCACAGCGTAGTAGAACTCAGTAGAGTGATTCACTATTCTTGTTTCGCTCAGCTGTGTTGTGAGCAGAAAGTGTATTAATATTTCTGCGAGCGGCAGAAACACATCACAAAGCAGAAGGAAGAAGTGTGGTGAAAGAAATTGCTACACACAGCGCATATGCGGGGCTAGAAGGGAGTGGTGAATGTTCATTCTGCTTTTTCCACGTATTGAGGATAATAACAAGCTGTTCGTGTTTTCGGTTGCTTGTGGATTGATCTTTGACTAGGTAAGGTATGTTTACATCAATCACTTTGAAGACTACCTGTTCAAAATGTGATGTTTTGTTCTCAACTGTTTTTCGTAGTACCTGAAATGACTAGGCAAAAAAATCCCGGCTCACTTCGAGGAGAAAGAGGGAAATTTCTTACTACGATACATCTTTGAGAAACGAAGGAGAAGCTATTGGGATAACCATTGCATTTAAATATAATATTTTTTAAAAGGCCGCGACGTTGAATCGAAATTGTCTCATTTAGTCACGCAAGCTTTTCCTTATTAGTTTGAAAGAAATATCGTAAAATGGACCTTTAAGTAACACAAATGTACTTAAAAAAGTTTTTCTCCCGTCCAGTAACAACATTTACTGCAATATATCTGGCACATGTTACGGAAGTACGACTATCTAACAATGGACGTTTCAACCACATGCAAAATTTTCACTTGTCGAAACATGCTTCCTATCCATCTCCAGTCAAGAAACAACACATACTGTCTCATATGTTGCACATATTACTAGTTTCTTCTATTTCCAATTCATCCGGTGTGCGTATATTAGTTTGTTCCCGTCGTCAATAATGCCAACGTCGATGATTCTAGAAACTTCGTATGCGTCTTGAAATCACAACACGATCTGTGCACTGCGTTAGAGAAAAACACAAACATTTGCTTTCTTGCAAGGGGATACAATAATGTTAAAAACACGAACTCATTGCTTCACGAAACTCATTTGACTGACAACATTCGAAACTCCGGCAACACTGGTCACACGGTATTACATATTTTCATTTCAAGTAAACACTGAGGAACGGAACAGTGCTGCAGTGGTGTGCCTAATTTGACATTCGAGGTTGACGGGTGAGATTCTGCTTATGTGTGAATAAAGCGGACAGAAATGAACCTGATCGTTGCATCAATACTTGTATGTTCTCCTGCAGAAACACATACAAGCGTGTAGCCGTCAATTATTTTGTTACTTTTTGGTTATTACTTTTTTGTGTCTAATGCGCGGTCATAAGACACAAAAAGCAATAAAATGTGGCTCAAAAGTAACAAAATCTTCCCCGTTTGTGTTGGGTGTATTAATTTGTTTGCTTCAAAGCTATATCCACTTAGAATCCGGAATAATAAAATATTCTGTATCCCGGAAACGTCACAAAAGATAAAAAAATTTATCACAGTGACGGAAATACCCCAAACGGGAAAAAATTCGGTGACGGATTGACTCACAAATAAGGTTAATGCTTGAAAACAGAGGTAACTCACTGTACTTTAGGGAAAAATACATCAATACGAATCATTTCTCTTCGTTTCTAATGAAAATTCGTACTTTCTTATTCCTCCCATCAAACGTGCACACCTCCGGAGTCAACTTCCTTGGCACATTTGTTCAACAATTTAGTCATCTCAGTCACGTCCTGAGCCTCTTTCTCCTCTTTTCTTAAGCTTCATTATTACCCAAAATCATTCGATGGGCCGGAACTGCGGACAATTGGGTGAATTTAATTTTTTATAGATGAAATCTACTTTATTAACGCGGTACCACTGGATAAATTTCCGGCTATAGTTACAATTCGCCAAATCTGGCCTTGACTTGACGGGACTTTCATGGACTTTAATGAAAGGTAGTACGCGATTTTTGATGCATTCTTCCTTGTTCAACTTTGAGTCCATCGTCTTATTCGTCACGAACTCTTTGGTCTTTGCTCCGCAGCTGCATATCTCTTGCCAATTCATTAGCTTTTTGACAAATTCGTCCATAAAAGCAAACTTAAATTTCGCAGGACCATCTCCTCTTGTCGTCGCCATGTGGCAATTTTGGACAGGAAGCTGTGCGAAATCCACTTTGACGTAGGTTTCATTGTCGATAAGCAGGCATCCTTGGTACTTCGTCAAATCCTGCTGGTACAATTTCCGAGTTTTGGTGACGAAACTTTGCTTCAACGTTCTACAATGCAGCTATGCTGGCTCGATAAGAACGATATCCTGCTCGTAAACGAATTCTTTGAACGGCACTGCGAGCAGCAGCGTATTTTTGTGCGATTCCTTTATATGATAGTTGAGAATTTGCTCTGACGGTTCTCCACAAAAAATAGAAAAGCATAAAAAAAATACTCTTGACAATTAGGAGATTGAGTTGAGAGGATTTCTTGACATTGATGATGCTTTTTACAGCACGTCTCACCGCGTAATAAAAAATTCAATGGAAAAGAGAATTGTGATTCCAAGATCTTGCTTTGTATCATGGAATTGCCGAATTAGAAAAAAATTCTTCCGAATTTTTATCAATAACAATGAAATCCACAATGATGGCCTCATGTCTTCAAGGTAGAGTGCTGCTCTCCTTAACTGTGTTCACTCGATGTCTTCAACTTTGCTGATGATTTAGTTATAATAGCTCGTGAAACATCTGACAATACAGTCCCAGGCAGAACGTAATCTATATTAAATTGCAGGCTTCTTCCGTTCTCTTGATTTTTGCCCAAATTTCCTTTTCTACCTGCCAAACCCCTTGGAGAACTAGACTTTCTCTCACACAGAGTGAGTAATTATCCACATTTAGGCGTAGAGTATTTCAGTCGCAGAGTTCCTTTTCACTCTTCATCATCACGTGTTAGGGATAAACATTTATTTGCTCTCTCAGTTTAAGAGGGAGCAGTTTTCGTTAGCTTCTCCTTTACTAGAAGAGAAGTTGGCCAAATATCAAAATATTTAGGTTCACATTGAAGCCACATCCTAACCGTTTTCGAATTTAATATTATAGGAAGATTCACAACTCACCATGGGTGCGTATTCTGCAGAAAGTTCGATTTTATACTGTTTTCGACGCACCCCAGAACGATGAGAACGGTAACGCAATGCTCAGTTGATCGCCGAGCAATTTAATTTACTTTTCTTGGGTGCGCGGATGAGCAACTTACAAGAGTTTCACTGGATTTTTACTTTGTCAAATTAGGAGCGTTTTTTCGTCAGGAACAAAACAGCGCTGAATGGATCCGTCGTAAAATATTTTCCTGAAGCGAAACATCTAGAAGTTATTACGGGAGGATATCTTACTCCACTACAAACACGCCCCGAGAAGAATGAGAGTATGTATATGCCAGCTCTCTCTCTCCTCTTTATGCCAGTATTTTTTGTTTTGTTTGTGCATGCCCAGTTCTGTTCAAAAAGACGTAGAAACAAGAAGCATTCCGTAAGCGCATTGTTCAATTCGCTATGAACTGCACAACAATTTAGACAAAAAGTTCACGGTTCAAAAAAAAAAACAAACAAAGTTCCACGGGTGAGTGGGGTGTCCGAAAAAAAATTGATGTTGAAAAAGTCAATTTGCTTAGCTCTAAATTCAAAGATAATGTTATTTGTAGCATTTTTGTACAATATTTGCGAAAAAAAATAGAACGAAAACTATGGTTTTTAATGCCTCCTAAGAGAAAACTTGAAATTGCTCGTAATATGTAAGAGAAAGAAACATAATGTTTTCAGAGAAGTTTCTTGTTTAAATATAACCTGAAATTTTGTCGAAGACCACAAGACTACAATAAAAGATGCATTTTTAACCTGAAACTTCTCCGAACATATCTTATGGCTATAATCATCATTTGAATCACTATTAATCACACAAAAACAGCGAAAAAACACAGTGCAATGGAGATATTGAGCTTTAGTGGCATTTTTGTGAAAATGTATAGTTTTCCATCATATGTAAAAGCGCCGCCAATATCTCAGCCCCCGATAAGATATCAAGGATCTTTTTTCATGTGAATTTTTGTTTTGAATCCCGCTTTGCAAGGAAAATTACAGTTCTTGATCAATTTTTTTTTATATGTGTTTTTTTTTATATATGGGTTTTATCTAAAAATTATGGGGAAAATTAATTTTTCTGTGATGTTCAATGGGCTCTGGGAGTCAAATAACTGAATGCAATGCTGAATTGAACCATGCAAAATATTAAAAAACAACCCCATAAAAATAAAAAATAAAATATATGAAAAAATGTAGGAATCGAACAGATTTGAAAAAAGTGGAAAAGAGTGGTTTTGTAGCTTGAAAAAGTCATTTTTTCATGAATCACGTTTGGGTAAGCTTAAAACATTATTTTAGAATGTCGAAATATTTTACAAAACTGCTGAGCACCTTGAGCTTTTCAACATCGATTTTTTTTGGGACACCCTAAAGGGGATTGGACCCCGTAATAATCAACTGGGTTCATACGATAAGAATCAAATCAAAAATAACATATGCTACCATAGAGTATAGCAAGACCTTAGTGCTACATTCCGATTTGGAACTTAATCTTTTGTAAATTATATGCAGACTTCGCAACTTTTTAGAAGGTAATTCTATTGTACAACAAAATATACTAAAAGTTTTTAAAACTAATTCGATTTTAGAGATCAAAATCACGAGGTGACACGAGGTGACTTAAACAGATCGTCGGATGTGGCAATCAAGAGTACACGCAAAAGTTCAAGCTTTAATCATCCAATGTGTCCTTTCAATTCGCACAGAATTTGCTCTGACTTCGCACAACCAATGCGTGATACGCATAACGCAAAAGTTGTACAAGTAATACATTGACAGAGATCAAAATCAGAATATGTATCATATACACAAAAATCGTAATATCTCGGTAAACTTCGGCTTCGGGCGAACGATCAGTTTCGAGGCGCTCAAAAACCGTTCTTTGCTTTTGCGAGCCGGTGCGTATCAATGGCTCGTGCATCCCTAAAAATCGTCAGCAACCGAAACAGCCAATAGCGGGCCTTGTTGCCGCGGATGTTATTGACGCTGGTGCCAGTAACGCAGAACCGAATGCATGTGAATGAAACCAGAGTCATAATTAAGTGCAAAATGTTTTGGACGAATCTCATGTTTTTGTTTATTGTTAATGATTGAATGATGTTTTCAAATGACCTGATTCATGAAAGTGAATCGATCAGGCAATAATTTCTTCAATGGAGTCAGTACCCAACTTATCAGTATTGATTGCTGGTTGCACTGTTTTAACGATGCCAACCTTCTGAACATCGGCTGATGCTTTATAAGTGTAGTGGTTTGGAGCTGCGTAATACATTCAAAATACGCTAGAGCATCAGATGCGTTATGCCCAACGCGCATGCGTTGTACTGGTTCTAATTTTAATCAGTAAATGCGCTAATATCGCTCATAAATGATTTGGTTACGCACACTCCAACTTTTGCGTGTACCAATTATTACACCAGGATTGATAACACGAGCAATAACTCTGTCGCTTTTTGATGCACTTCTGACCAAAATTTACAGGAATGGTTTAGAAGCTATAATCTTTTAACGAGAACTATTTTGAGCCTTTTAGGGCAGCATGGGTTTTCGCTTTTGTCGTGTAATCTTTCATACAGATTGATTAAAAATGGGCAAAATCCGAAAGCCAGGGTTACTGGTCTTGGGCTAAACGTATCAATAGTAACGGGCTGTTGAACAATCGTTAGAAATGTAGGCCGTCATAGAATGCGCTGCAGTTTGTCTGAGGAGATATTACAGGCAACTTTGGCAGCGTTGAAATCATGTACCTATGTACCAATTTCTAATGTCCCTAGAGAAACAAGGTCAAGTTCTAATAGGTTACAGGACACCATGAAATCGAAGGAAGCGAATAAGTTGATACATTTACTATGCAAGGCTCAAGTGTTCGTTAATTGGGACCAGAACCGTGCTGTGGACGATTAGACAAGTAGACTATTCCTTCACAGGGTGATGTCATCCATCAATGAAGCTAAGACTTCATCATGGGCATTTCACAACTCATGAATTACTCAGTTTTACTAATAAGATACGTGCTAGCAATTCTGAAGATAATTTCACTTGAGGTGCTTTTCTAGAGATTGGAAAAGCATGAGACACTGTTTGGTATAACGTGTTGATTGCGAACTCGTTTTTTTTTCGTATAAAAAAAGGCTCTACAGTCCCATCGAGCGAATGTTGGCCGTTGATCTATTCTACATTTTGTATACAATAAATATAAATTGCAAAGTTGTTAACATTAAATTTTCAGTGTTTTTAATCAAAGTTTTAAAAAAATTATTTAACAGAAAAAAGATTTCATTTGCACACCGGTAAGGATTGTGATTTTGTTATTATTTTTCCTTATTTTTTATTTTCCCAAATCTAACTAATATCGATGTGACTGTGGATAACTGTGAACTAAATTTTATCGAAAGGTTACCATCGAACAAAGGGTCATATTTTTAGAACTTGTTCAGTGTTTTCTCAGAAACTCGAATTTTAGGGCAACAATCGATGTTCTTTTGCAATAAAATTTAAAGATCAATCGATTTTGAGAGATAAGTTAATGATAGAATATGTAAAAACTGCTTGAATCTACGGAACAATAAATCACTGAGAAAGGTAAGACCAGATTAAACCGTTTCCGATGGTAAACATTTTATTCAGTGGTGCTGGTGCTATGATGCTATTAGCTAATTAGCTAACTAAATAACAAACGGTATCTTTTTTTTTGTGCTCTTTTGTGTGTTTTTTGTATAAATTTTTAGTTTAAGAGGAAACTTGAAACCAAGCTCCCAAAAAAATGATAATTTTTTATTAGTCTTCGTAGTGAGAATACTTAGAGTTAAAGTAGAAGTAAATTTAATTAGAAGGGGTCACAATATATTCATTTGCTTATTGATGAGTCAAAGTAATTAAACAGAGTAACTACACGCAAAAGTTGGAGTGTGCGTAACCAGATCATTTAAGAGCGAAATTAGCGCATTTACTGATTAAAATTGGAACCAGTACAACGCATGTGCGTTGGGCATAACGCATTTGATGCTCTAGCGTATTTTGAATGTATTGCGCAGCTCCAAACCACTACTTTTATAAAGCATCAGCCGATTTTCAGAAGGTTGGCATCGTTAAAACAGTGCAACCAGCAATCAATACTGATAAGTTGGGTACTGACTCCATTGAAGAAATTATTGTCTGATCGATTCACTTTCATTAATCAGGTCATTTGAAAACATCATTCAATCATTAACAATAAACAAAAACATGAGATTAGTCCAAAACATTTTGCATTTAATTATGACTCTGGTTTCATTCACATGCATTCGGTTCTGCGTTACTGGCGACAGCGTCAATAACTCCCGCGGCAACAAGGCTCGCTATTGGCTGTTTCGGTTGCTGACGATTTTTAGGGATGCACGAGCCGTTGATACGCACCGGCTCGCGAAAGTAAAGAACGGTTTTTTGAGCGCCTCGAAACTGATCGTTCGCCAGAAGCCGAAGTTTACCGAGACATTACGATTTTTGTGTATATGATACATATTCTGATTTTGATCTCTGTCAATGTATTCCTTGTACAACTTTTGCGTTATGCGTATCATGCATTGGTTGTGCGAAGTCAGAGCAAATTCTGTGCGAATTGAAAGGACACATTGGATGATTAAAGCTTGAACTTTTGCGTGTACACTATTTTAAATTATATTGTTAAATTTGTTTACCCAATTTTGGAAAAATTTCAATCAAAATAACCCAACAGTCTAGCAATCAAGTTTCGATTTTGCTTCGCTCACTTCAGTACAATTAATTAAAGCAGCGTGAAATCAGTGTCGAAATGGGTATTATTGTAATCAAGAAAAAGGCACATTCATATAGCGTTGAAGCGTGTCCATCCGGATGAGGATTTTCGTTGATACCCGATAACGTCAATACTTTTTTTCCATCACATTTCCGGGTAACAGCAAACTTTTTGGGTCAATAAGTTCCACAAATTATTCCCAATGGATTTTCGCTTTTTTCCTATCGAGTCGAACAACTAGCATTAACAGTTCCTGCTGGAAGTTTCACTCGTTTAGCTTCCATGGGTGATTCATTTGCGTGTCGCTAATACTATGCATATAATGACTTTCGAAATTGACCACTCAAATATATCCACGGAAGCTACTATTTCTCCCAGAGGAGCAGTAAATAACGGCAGAATGATTGAGTGGCAAGGCGGCTTGACAAAGCGATATTACCGAACAGCTTCTCCACTCGCGACCAGTAAGTAAACAAACGAAGAGCAAACGTCCTAATTTCGGAGCACTTGTTCACATGATTGCGATAGTACGTGCAACCGACAATCGTTGGTACGCTTACCTTAGCATCATTTCAAGCACCAACGTTGCGTGTTAGTTCTGCTGCTGGTACGCATTATCTGACAAGCACATTTGGGACTTACTAACACTCTTATCAGCGGCGATCCACTTGGCTGACTGTCCAACGACGCATCGAATCGCACGATCAGCTCTCGTAGCGCGCGTCAATGTGCTACAAAGCCGAAGGCCAACTGACAGCTCAACCGTTCGAAAGGCAAAATTGCGTGGAACCATTCCGAACCTCATATGGGGGATGTAGCTCAGTGGTAGAGCGCTCGCTTCGCATGTGAGAGGCCCCGGGTTCAATCCCCGGCATCTCCATGGATATATTTTTGCGGTGACGTGTGCCACGTTTCAACGATTCATTTTATCAGATCAGAACAACGTGTCACCATCGGGTGTTCCCATTAATTCTCTAACAAAACGAAAACTTTTACTCCGGTTGCCGTTTCTGTTTTCTGCCGTGTAAGGTTAATGGGCTTAGATCATAAACCTTTCAACTAACGCCACATCAGAGCAGACGAGGAATTCTCAAATCAACCCCATGTGAGTCAGAACTACATGAATGTTCCTTTCTCCCACAATCCACAGCAACAGATTCGGTCTCATCCTTTAACCTCGACTCCACTAATGACGGAACAGAACCTTGCCGTGCGGTGCCGTGTCAGCTGTGGAAGTAAACAGAAATGTTAGCTATAGCGACACGATAACGATGTTCTGCTGTCTGTATCGTGATAATGGATTCAACACCGCAAACCGCAACACTCTTTACCACTCTCTCTCGCTTCCCCCTAGAGCAGTAACGGGTCAACAAAATACGTTGACCGAACCGTTTTGGCTGTGTATTAGCAGTTCTTTCGCATGAATTCGCATTTCTTTCATCTTTTTTTCTAAAACTTGAAAGGTGGCAGTAGATGTTGAAAGTGGTTTCCCTGAATTTTCTTTGCCTTTGAAAAGCTGAATTTAAATAAACTGCTTATTCAAATGGTCACGTTTCTTTTTAACAAGCTGAATCACAGAGCAGTAGTTTTACAAATTTAGAATTATCGGAAAACATAGAAAAATTTGCGATATTTTAAATTAGTTTAGTAGCGGTCAAAGAAACTCATAGATATCCTGCGAAACAATCTAATCAGAAAGCTCTTCTATTATTTTCGAATGCTTGTGCAAATCAACAACACATGTGATTTGCAGAAGTACGCAATACGACATGTTTATAGCTTAATTTAACCTAGAAAATACCAGGGGAAAAATCATTTGCGACTGCTTCTGCAAGCACAACTGAAAATCAACTTCTCAGCTCAACAGTGGGGGCAGGTTATCTACACTGTTTCCTGTGCAAACGAAATTTTGCCACGTCTGCTGCATCGCGGCTCAGATCCACATGTGAAGCATAATTGTATGTCCGTATCGGTTCGAGGTTATAAGTCTTATCGAATTCCAGTGCAGACAAGCGAAAACAGCTGATGACATTTAGAGCCTCCAAAATTAAGCCCTCATTCGGGTTGGTTCCGGCAGCCAGCCAGCCGGCCTCGCCGCTAGAAAGTGCATGGCTGGCAGTTCGGGCGTATCGCTCGATAAAATCCTTCTGCTTCCGGATTTTTCCGTGTGTTCCGCAAAATTCAATCGACCAGAGCTTGGTTCGCTATATATTGTGTGGAATTTTCAACCTCCCGCCTTCCGTCGTCGGTGGTCGGGTGGAATGGAAGTGTCATACCAAGAAAAACCAGTCCACTGAGAGTCATAGTCTCGCCTGCAATCCTAGCAGGAAGAAAACTACGAAGCTGCACTAAAACGCTTCCGCTGCTCTGGGTCTTCACATCGGTTTAGATGTTAGAGTGATTCGACGAAGTTGTGATCTTTCACAAAACAATACCAAGACGGACCACCCTAGTATTGATATACACAACCCTACTCTGTCGATCACGAAACGAGCCGCTTCGTTATGCAACACAACCAGGCAGCACTGTAATTTCTGCTGCTCGTGAGCAGAACCGTTTTCTTCACCGGATGGCATTCCGGGAATGTCTGCCATTCCAGTGGGGGAAATGGGAAGCGAAATTGCACCCAATTCGTCGGCTAGATTGTTTGCTGCTTGCTGCTGTTGCTGTGGGTGGATAAAAAATATCGCTTCTAATGGCGGCAATAAAACCGGTGCAGCTTCTTATCATCGACTCCAGGGTGCATGAATATCAATGCAACGCGAGGAACCTTGTCTCGACCATGGCTGATACTGCCAGAAGCTAAGGTCGAATTTCAAGAAAGTTACATACTTGTGGGGAAGTTATGTAACCTCAAACTATTGCGCAGCATTCCGTTTGAGGAAGCGTCGTAAATTTTATTTTAAATATGAAACGTATGCACGATAACTGAGAAATGCGCATTTTTACTGTTATTTCGTCTGAGGTAAATTATGGCCAGTGGTTGCTTTTTATTATTTATGATTTCACATTACAAAGTAATGTTGTTGTGACTTTGAAAGCTGCTCGCGTTTGAAAGTAATAGCACATAAACAACTCTCAATAGCATAATTGCCATTTGTTTAGTATTCAGTTAAGCACATCTTAACGTTAAAATAAGTGCAAAAATATAAAACGTTTTCGCTGAAAATCATCATCGCTTCGTTTAGCATAATTAGTATTCTCTTTATGGGTTATCATTAGGAAAGTTTGCGAAAGAGAAAAATGTAGAAGCACCCAAGAAGCGGAAGCAATTTTCCAGGCGTGCAAAAAAATGAAAGTTTAGGAAGATGTCGAAAAGTTTACTAAGACGTTAATTCGTTTGCAAGCAATTTGCTTCGGTGAAAAGTTTTCTTAGCCGGTAAACAGATCAAAATCAGAGATAGTACTGTTTTGGCCGGTATAAAGCCAAAAATGTAATTTTTGTGGCAACTTGGGTTAAAACACAAAAGTAACACAGGTAAGAGCATAGAAGAAGCTCTGTTCTACGTTTTCAATTTTCAGTTAGGAAATTTTCGAGATGACTATTTTTGTTCTGGAGCTAGGTTTTATGCCAATAATTAAACAAAAAATACATACTGGGAAATATTATAAACTATCAAAAAATCGAAAACATGATGGAAGAAACTTGTACTGGCGAAACCAGCAAATTAGTAGAAGTAGAAAAAATTAAATTAAATTTTCTAGTTTCCGGGACCAGATCCAGAGGAAAATCATTTTCATTGAATATTAGTGTTGGTTCCGTGACATGCGCCTACTATTTACCTTCATGTTTTATATCAGAAAGTGGGTGATCTCGCCGCTGTCACCAACAATGTAGAGTAGTTACGAAGGATCTCTACCGGAAGCATTCGTTTTTCCTAAAATGAAACAACATACCTACTTTCATATCGACTTTTTACGCTCTCGTCTCAAGATTTTTTCAAACTCGAGATTTATTTAATTTTTTTTTTCAAATTTGATCTATAAACATACTCTATGGTTAACCCAGCGATTCCCACCTCCAGTGTACCACGCCCATCTATTTTCTATCTCTGCTCTTCTGGCATTTAGTGTTCGTTTGGTTTTCTCCTTCCTTCTCCTCCTGATAATCGCGACACTTGTAGAGGACTTAAAAAAAATAGTCGTCGAAAAACCCTTTACACGGTTTACAATTTACTATACGTTGATTATTTTGTGAAACTTACTAACGTTCTTGCTGCCACTAAACAATTTGAACACCAATGTAGTGATTAACAGGTCAAGTATTATGCACAGTTTTATCAGGTTGTGATGAGAATCACACTACAACGCATCTGTAACAGATTTTAAACACAGTTTGAATTTGATAAAAATAATCACCTCGCTTAACGATGTATATTTCATACCTATGTGGAAAGTGACCACGCCTATTTTTCAAATTATGTCATTCTCTCAGTTTTGTGAGGCGCAAAGACCTTTTATTCCTTATTGAATAAGAATGTACGACTCCGCCTGTTACGGTTCTCTTGGTTCAGTTTAGCCTTTATGAATAGACCTGAATTATTGAGAACTGGAGCAGAGGGTTTAAAGCCCTTTGTAAAGGAGGATGATTGCAACAGCTCTTAACCATGGCTGTTGCGTAAAATCCAATGGTTAAAACCCCTAAGCTAAGGTGTTATGCGACCCGTGCCGATGGACGATGTGGTGGTGGGGGGGGGGGGGCTCTAACGGAGCCTGTGGAGCACCAGGGCACCCTTCACAGTAATTAGCCCTCACTGCATCACGCGGGTCACTGATGCAGCGGACTCTTCTTTACCCAGCGACTCGTGGAAATTTTATGGATCACATCAATTTACAAAATTCGGCCACCGGCAGCCTTTCTTTGCCGGTACCCATGGACTTATCGGAGCGTAGTCCAATAAAAACAAACGCACCAGGCAGAACGGATGAGATAGAGCATGAGGATGGCTTCAACCTCGACAGCGAATCGCTGGACGGTTGACACTCTGCTTCATCCTTAATCCTACGTTCTCCACAAGGGAATGACGAAAGTCAAATGGACTTACTTCCCGGTCCAGAGACAAGGCCCGATGACGAAGGGAAACCCGAATCATGCCAAGCGACTTTCAAATGCGCAAAGGCGGCGACTGAGCAAAAATCTTCGCTCCGGTCTCTCGTACGAAGAAGCCAGGAAGCTGGCCCTCCTTCCGACAGAGCAGCTTGCTCAAACAAATCAAGTCGCCGTCAAGCGTCAGCGGTCGGACGACTTGGTGTCCTCAAACACCAGTACTAAGTGTCCACAGCCTAAAAAACTGCGGAACGGCACTGGTTTGGGGTCATCGGGTCCGAAGCCGCCCTCGACGGGCACATTCAGGGACATGGCGGGAGCTATAAGCCTTGCGGTTACTTCTGCTACCCACCCCAGCTCCCTACTCACAACAAACCAGCTTCAGACTGTCCGTACCTCCATCCTCGATCACATTGCTGACCAGGAAAATCCAACCACCAAGCTCAAGTTTAACGGTTGCCATTTAAAAAAATGGCTTCCTGCAACTTGCCTGTGCCGACACCGACACAGTGCAGTGGTCGTACCGTGGGAGGGAGCACAGCTTCGTGTATACCACATGAAGGATCTGCCGAAGGCCAGACGCTATGTCGGTTACTTCGCGGATAGTGCGAACTCTCCGGACGAGAAGATCCTCCGTTCACTCCAGAATCAGAACGACCATCTCTCTACCAAAATGTGGCGAGTCTGTAATCGCAAATTGGTGAAGACCTTGATCGAGCTAGGTCTGGATATCGACGAAGAATCGGCCAAACTCATCGAAAATGGAAACCATGAACTGCACTACGGTTTCGGCAAAGCACGCAGCCAAAAGCTAAGCGGAAGGCCGAACGTCACAGGCAGAAAAGACTCCGTCGCAATGTCAGGGAAGGTACGTACGGGTAACTCCTCCGTGAGTACCCTGCCACTACCCAAGCAAAGCGATCCTGCGAATGGGCTAAAGGTTCGCGTGGAAAACTCCTCCGGGAGTGCCCCACAACCACCCAATCGCAACCCTGCGGCTGGGAAGGTATGCGCAGGATGCTCCCTCGGGAGTACCCTGTCACCACCCAAACAACGCAACCCCGCGGCTGCTCGGACGGTTCCGCCGAAGACTCGCAAGAGTGTGAAGAATCAACCACCGAACAGTTGCATCCCCCGGAGTCAAAAACCGCCACAGAGTGCGGGACGATTGCCAATCGACTGCTGCAATCGAAGCCGAACAGTGAGGAAGAACAACTTCCATCAACCAGCCAAACCGCTGTTGGCAGCCGTCAGCCAATACCCGGATCATCTTCCGATCCGGACAAAGACGGCAACTGCACTGCAAAGCGAATCTCCATCACGAAAAAGGCGCCTTGGGTGTTCTTTGCAGGAGATTCGCCAAAGAGCAGCTAGCGGCTGCATTCATTCAGGAACCGTGGATCAACGAATCCAAAGTTCTCGGACTTAACGCTCCTAACGGTAGGTTAATCTACTACGACACGCAGTTCAAACCAAGGACTGCAATTCTGCTAAACAGAGAACTAAAATTATTACCTATTACAGAATTTATCCAGCGTGATGTCGTTGCCGTCACGGTTGAAGTACCGACAATAAGAGGAAAACAGGAGATGGTTGTCGCGTCGGCCTACTTCCCGGGCGACCAAGGTGATATACAGCCACCCGAAGTTGCTACGCTCGTGCGATACTGCAAGGCCATCAACAAGCCGTTTCTGATCGGCTGCGATGCCAACACCCACCACAGGATCTGGGGCAGCTCGGATACCAACACTAGGGGTGAGTACCTACTTGAATACCTTACTTCTAACGATGTCAATGTATGTAATGTAGGGAATAACCCCACTTTTATCAACGCCATCAGACAGGAGGTCCTTGATCTCACTCTGTGTAGCGCCTCTATTTCTGAAAGGATTAAAAATTGGCATGTCTCCGATGAAACTAGTTTGTCGGACCACAGACACATCGTTTTTAATATAGAGGCTAACCCTCTGAAAAGAGAGCTGTTCAGAAATCCTAAGAATACAGATTGGGAATCCTTCAAGGAACACCTGATCGATTCATAAACTTTCAGTTACAGTAACATTCGAAATTCAGTTGACCTGAATTCGGCAGCAAATGATCTACGGAACAGAATCATGAATGCCTTTAATGCAAACTGTCCACTAACACAGTGGTCAGTTTGCCGTGACGTACCCTGGTGGAATGATCAACTCAGTGACCTTCGTCGGGAAACTAGGCGGTTGTTCAACAGGGCTAAAGTCACATCAGATTCGTATAGATTCTCTAGGATTCCTCACATTGGATTCATGAGCCTCCTTGAAAAGGATTCCTGAAAAAAGAATCCTCAGGAATGCCCTGTATATGACTCTAGGATTCTTGAATAAGAATCCTGAGTGGGAATCCTCCGGATCGTGTTTGCGATTCCTTTCACGATTCCGTCACCGAGTTAAAGGTATCCTGGGGATTCTTACTCAAGATTCTCTGCGTGTTAGTAAGGGAAGACTAAACGGAAATCCAGAGTTAATTTCTGTGAGAGTCCAAACTCTGTCAGAAGCTACGCGGCTCCAGAAGGCGATGTCCAAAGACCATACTAACGGTTAAGGACGAGTAAGGAAAGAGGATTGATGCCTCACTGTCACAACCAAGGAAACGTTGGAGGTTCTTATGAACACCCACTTGCGTAGATCGACAGAGACCGAAGAACTGAATAGTGATGGGTTGCGGCGGAACAATTCGAGACATATGGTGTCTCGAGAGTCCATCCAGCTGGCCCGTTGACTGTTCACGGAAGCTTCAATAGGTTGGGCTCTAAGCTCATCCGACCTTATGAAGTCTCCAGGTCCAGACGGCATACTACCAATCTTTCTACGAAAATTGGCCGCAGCTATCATGTCCGAGCTCATCAACCACTTCAGAGCCAGCTTTATCCTGGGCCATACTCCATATAACTGGTTCAAGGTGAAGGTAGTGTTTATCCCCAAAGTTGGAAGAAAGGATAAAACCCTACCTAAGACTTTCAGACCCATAAGTCTGACTTCATCACTTCTTAAGTTGATGGAGAAAATAATGGATAAATATATCCGTGATGAGTTTCTTAAAGCCTCTCCATTGCATAGGAACCAACATGCCTTTCAAAGCGGCATGTCAACAGAAACTGCTCTTCACAGCTTAGTGACGTTGTATGAAAAGTCCCTGAAATATCAGGAGACGGCACTATGTGCCTTTCTCGATATTGAAGGGGACTTCGGTAACACGTCCTTTGCATCAATTAATACGATGATGACATCACAGCAACCTTGGGCGATTCGTCTGTAACAATGTCAGTGATCAAGGGATGCCCGCAAGGAGGAGTTCTTTCGCCCTTGATATGGTCACTAGTTGTCGGAGGAAGATCGCCATCACTCCTCCAACACTGAATGGAGTTAGACTGAGCTTCAACAATGAAGTCAAATACCTCGGAATATTCTGGATAAGAAACTGAACTGGTCTGCACAACTGGATCATGCCGCTAAGAAAACGACCTCGGCGATCTGGGCCTGCAGAACTCTGTTCGGTAAGACCTGGGAACTGAAACCAGACTTGGCACTCTGGTCTTACAAGACCATTGCTCGACCAAGAATCACCTATGCCGCCCTTGTGTGGTGGCCTAAGGTGAACGAAACGACTGCGCAAGCCAAACTCAAAAATAATTCAAAGACTTGCATGTCTTTCGGTTACAAGCGCTATGCGAACAACTCCAACTGCAGCCATGGAAGCTATGCTCTGCCTACTGCCTCTACATGTTCATATGAAAAAGGAAACAGAGCTTGGCGCTCTAAGGTTGCAAAAAAGGAAAACAATACTTGAAGGGGACCAAATCGACCACCTTCGCATACTTAGGGAGTTCAAGCTAACTCTGCTAATAACTACATTCTCCGATTGGATGGACTTTAGGACCAACATAGATATTCCATATAGAGTGATTGAAACAAACCGCTCTATGTGGAACAATGGAGGGCCTAATCTTCCACCTGGCATCGTCAGTTTTTATACGGATGGCTCGAAAATGAGCACTTGCTTTGCTCTTGCGGAGCTCTTGCTTTCTCTAGGTACAACTTCTTAGGAAGTTACCTTTTAACTCCATACCAAGTATGGAGCTCTAATCCCATGCAGGTCATTAATTTTATCAACTATGTTGTACTTAATTTACCTAATTTATTTTACCTACAGGTTTTTACTCCATCAATGAGTAAGATCAATTCGTAACCTGTGCACAGCAATCGGGGCCCGCCACAAAAGACAATCAGCAAGAATGTCGCAGTGGCATTTCAGTACCCAGTGCCCTTCAGGCATACAGGAAAAAAAATTATATCGAGACACCTACGCATGAGAAGTTGATAAACTCATTCAAAAATTTGATCGCAGGCCGCATATTTATTATTGTACCTTACAAGTAGATATATTCGTTGCTTTTATTTGACTTTTTTTAATATTGCTAATTCAAGAATTGCGTTGATTTTTGCTTTTGATAGTAAACTTCCGGGTTAATTTTCTGCAAAACTGGGAATCAATCGAATAATGTTTTTTCCTGTTTTCTTCGAATGCAGAAAAGCGTGAAAATTCGGAAGAACATTTCTTTAGCAATTAGTGCCACCAGATAGAAGCTCGCTCAATATCTCGTCATGCGAAAATGTGATGAAATAAACCCGTGCGATTGTCCTAAATATTTACGGAGAAGACTAAAGTGACAAGTAGGCGTGGCCACGTACATGGTATTATGGAGAAAAGTAAATGAAAGGTTGGACTGCGTTGCGCGTTGTTTTTTTGGGTGTAAAGACAAACTAACAACAAACTAATTAAGACGGCATCGAGGATACAAGCGGGTCACGAACAAGCAGCAGAGAAGCCAAGTTTAGCCTCCCGTACTATTGCTGTTACCAGGAGAGCTAGTCAAGTACATTGGGTCCGAAGCTGAAGCTATTACGAAATACACTTGCTCAAAGTGAATTGTTTCGTTTCTCCTGCCAAGTACAAATTGCAATTGGCCTTTCCCAAACCAAAAACACGTTCTTGGAGCAAAGTTGAATTTTCTTACCTTGCAAATTATGAAATATGCAGTACTACATTTGTATCTCAATGCGATCATATTTCAACTATCGTGCTAGTTTGAATTATGTTTGTGACTTGTTTGTTGTTGTTATTGAGTCGTATAGTATGTGTAATATAAATTAAAGAGCTAGATTAATGCAATTACTCAACTCGGAAAAATCGTTTGATAAATTAGTTAAAAAATATCATTGATGTTTCACAATATAAAAACTATATAAACACAGTATAAAGACGAGGAAATTCTGGGAAAGCGAGTGATAGAAAAATATTAACTACTTCAATTGAATGATTTTGATGCACTAAAGACAAGGCGTTGTCCGCTACGGAATGCTGCAATCAAATGATTTTCGCACATCCAATCTTTTTTATAACAATAATTTTTGTCACGGCTCAGTAACGAAAAGGTTCCATGAGCATGTTTTCTACTGGAACTTATTAGGTGCACTGCTTTTTAACTTTATATCGACAAAATAGTCATAAAATAGAGCGGTTCAAGGTATTACACATCGTTAGCTACAACTTCGTCCCATATTGCTGGCAGAACTTGAAAATTGTTTCGATGAAAGTGTCCGTCTTTTGAGGCTATCCACGAATTAGAACATTTTTCAATGTCTTCATGCAATCATAATCGTTGATCAGCCAGACCATGACCATTAGGGAATATGATTGGTGAGGTAGGACTTTCCATTTGAGTGCTTATATATATGTTTTAACAAATTTGGCAGTTGGAAAACGAGCGTTGTCATGCAGTAAATTCACTTTTTTGTGGCTCTGCTTGATTGGAGGCTGTTTTTCGCGGATTTTTCAGCCTATTCGAGACAACTAAAGTCGATACCATTCCCCAGAGATAGTTTCGTTCGGTTTCAACAGCTCATATTTAATAACACCGGTCTCATCAAATAGACAGAGCATAACCGTGACAGCGTGAACATTCGACCGTGCAAATGATGTAGAAGCATGTCCGAGCAAAACATGCAATCGGTTGAAAATGGATTGGTGAGTAACTACTAATATTTAGGCAAGCGATTTTCGCGTTTGGCATGGATTTTCATCGAGCATATCCTACATCTTAGCGTTTTCGAAGGTATTTGGCCTTTCTTCACGTGGAAAGTCATCAACATCTAAACTCGCGACGAAACCAATCACCGTACGTTGTATCTTTTAGAGTAGCATTTCGATGAACTTTTTTCAACTCTCGATGCGCTTCAGTCGCCATTTGCTTCGGATGAAATAAGTAAAGTAACATTTCTTGCACATTTTCTTGTACTCAGGATTGCTGATTTTCACTGTCGGCGACAGATTTTCAGTTGAAACTGAAAACTGCGGATATTAGTTTCACCACGAACAAGCTGAAAATGAAAATTACCTTCCACTCCAATCGCTTGATCGTGGGTATGTTGACTGGCAGAGGCTGTAGTGTAGACATTTATCCACTTGATTGACTTCATGCAAAAGATTGATAATTGTGACATCTCATTTATTTCACTGACTCGATTTTCACTGAGAACGGGCACAGGTGACACTCGATATCAGTTATAACTTTTTCATTTCTTCCCTAATTTTAAAAACTGCGCCCAGCTTTGGAAGATGAGATAATTGTTCCTTAGAATCGCAAAATGATCCAAGCGTTTGTCAGCCCTGTTTGACCGAGGGATTTGAGTTGTCCCCTGCATTAAAGCACATCTTCCGCCGATAGAAGCTTTTTAGAAAATGGATCTTGTTTATTTATTAATTTATTTACTTTTTTTGTGCATCTATCCCAGTCGATCCCTATCTGGTCGAGATTACTGCCAGACTCTTGAGTGCTATTTCCTTACGTCCGGTTAGTGCTCCACAGCCCACAGTAGTTGTGTGGAACGACTGCAAAAAAGATGAGTGTGACACAGGGTTTATGCGTTAGAGCGGCAGAGATGGAAAAATTCGAAGTAACATAGCCGAGCGAATGAAAGGGGTTTCAAAGGTTCAAACCTCTTTCAGAGAAATAAATAAATCTAGTTCATACCTCGAAAATTGAGAAATAAAGACAGTAACGAAAGGACTTTACGAAGGTGTTAAAATTATAAAATACTTGGATTAATAGAAGGCACACAGTCAGCAATTCGTAACTATTAAAAATTTATCTGTATCTAGTCTAAAAGGGCTATAACTTCAAGCGCAAAAGTCACTAAAAAGCTTTCAGAGCTCAATTACAGAACATCCACGTATTCCAATTGATACATATATTAAGTCGAATGAGGAGAAAGTCCAATGTAGGCTTTATTTTGCCATAGCACATTACCATCAAACTGTCATAATGTTATTGTCAGCTGTGCGAAATTTTAGGAAAATTTCTCTATAAGCGGTCTAAAATTTGGTGAAATGTTTCGTCACAAGCTTTTTGTTTAGAAATGCAATAAGACTATTAGAAAATATTGAAGCAACAAAAGATTGGAAACAAGTTCAGCATTAAAATTTACTGGTATGAATTTTAGTTTATCTTTTTTAATGCGTTCATTCTACGAAAGAACTTTGGAATGTGTTCTCAATTATTATTACCCACAATAAAACAGGAAAATAAAAATTCCTCATTATTCTAGCCATGTGCAATGAACTCTGGCAAACTATTTATATGCTCGAACAAACCCAACACGCCTATTAGCTGCCACTTACACATCCCGAGCAGTGATTCAATTTCCGCAATTTCCGCATCTAACAAGAATAATCTGCTAGTCGGCACATTTCCAGCCCCACCCGGCACAGCAGAAATGCGACATAATTAGCACTGCACTGGCACGGCGAACCAGAAAATTGTGGTAATGGTGATGCAAACAAGGAATTTCCGCCATAAATTATCATATCATCTAAGTTGCAAAGTTTTATTCTCCCCCTCCCCTGCTTTCCTCGCTCGTCATCGGAAACTGGAGGAGTCAACTTTCTTCCGGTTGCGCGAACGTGGCTGCAGGGGGTTTGCCTTATGACAGCTGAGAGCAGCAGTCGAACTTGTCGTTCGAATACTAACGCGCAGAGCATGGCTGCGATTGCATAATGTTGCAGATGTCTGCAGAGAGTGCGAGTGGTACTCCGGTGCCAATATTTTATAATTAACTTTGTTAGCGCGAGTTCGGCAGAAGGCTTTTCGCAAACAACCGGGCCATGAATGGTGCAGAGTCTCCAATGAGGTACTCTTGTCACGTTCTCAGCCTTTTGCACCGCTACTTGCGAACCTGTCACTAGAGGTTCCCCTAGAAGGTTCGCTAATGGGGCGAGCGGAATTCTCTCGTGCCGGTTTTCCAATCTACGACGTGCGATCAATCGATTGGGGCTTAGAATCAAATTGCATTCCGCGACACCTTCTTCAGCTTGCTTCGTTTTGCTTGTCAAAACTACTCAAATCACGTAGCGGACTTCTGTAGAGGACATACAAAGACAATAATCAGAATAATGTAAGCAAATAAAAAAAAATGTGTTTCTTTTTATCGGTTCTCTGATTTGGCAAACTACGGCCCGGGACCGAACCGAAAGTGATTGCAATATTCACACCTGAAAGAACCCTTTCTCTCACTGCGGGTTAAAGTACGGTTCATGCCTTTCACGTTTCCAGGGATTCGCATTACCGCTGTAACGAGCTTAGTGTATCAGCTTAAGTACCTTTTTAGCATTCATACCGCCATAAAGCTGACGTATCGCGCAGACACACGGTACGCGCGAAGTCGTCGTGTGAAGTAATTGAATTTTACGTAGCGAACTTTATCCCGTAAAATATGTCTGTGGTGCTCCGGCTGTGTTTTTTGTTTGCACGTGTGTAAAACACCGTCATCTCCCTCGACGGGGAACCTATCCCCAGGTGGAAAGTTTCTCTACATAACAAGGTGAATGTGGAGGGTACCAAATTGTAGCTGATGTCACAATTTTCCATTTGGGCTTTGTTCACTCCGTCTGAAGCGGAGAGAGATTGTGGGTAGAAGAAAAATTGGCTTCGCAGAAAAAAAGAGTTTACATGTACTGTCTCTACAGTGGAGTAATGTGGGGAAAAAGTTCGATGTTTTCGCAACTTAACTATTGAAAAAATCCATCAAGTTCGGTCAGTAGTAATAGCTCAGAATCACTGAATCAAATCATTACGAGTTTACATGTGTAATTGATTTGAAATAAAGGACCAATGCGAGCTTTCACCCCACTCCACTTCAAAGCCATATTAACAAACTAGAACACGATGGAAAAGTTAACGTGAATTGCTATTGATGCTTATCTTTACATATCATGCCAGTGGACGATAGAGCTTTGAACGACAAAATAAACTTATTTGTGACAAAAAAGTAACAAATGTTTGACATTTTCCTCACGACTCTGAGATTTATTTAATAAAATCGTGAATGTGATATATTTCAACCTTATTTCAATATATGAGATTGAAAAAACAACAAATGAACTTGAGAATTGTTTTCGGGCTGTGAAGAGGAAGACATAAGTACGAAAAAATTGATCTCAAGCACAAGCCGTCATTCAAACTGTCAGCAGCTCCAACCCATCAAAACACATTGTCATTCTATGCGTTCTGATTTGATTATATTACATGCACTACAATGAACGAGTTGAAGAATCTAATAATGGATGACATTGAGAGTGCCACGAAACACGTCACTCACGTGTCAGCTAGCAATTGTGATTGCAAGTTAGTGTTGCAAAAATCAGCTTTTTTATCATCGGAGAGAAATCTTTGCAAATTTTCTCGCCTGTCTACTGTTCTCCTTTAATTCGTTTGAACTGACTTGCTGTTGATTTTATTTTATTTTTAAATTTTAAGGGAAT
Organism: Wyeomyia smithii; assembly: GCF_029784165.1. Classification (NCBI taxonomy): domain Eukaryota; kingdom Metazoa; phylum Arthropoda; class Insecta; order Diptera; family Culicidae; genus Wyeomyia; species Wyeomyia smithii. Next base: position 33,476,181 of record NC_073694.1, read on the forward strand.
GTTTTTTTCTTAGAAAGTTTACAATATTTCCAAACCTTTTCACTTGAGTCATGATTGTTTTAAGCGAAAAAATTGTTGTTAGCGAAAAATTAAAATGTTCGATATTATCGAAGATTTGGAAAAACTGACTTAGTTCAAAATATTCCTAGCCGACTGGCAACAAGGTTAAGTTATGTGCATCATATAGTAAGATCCTCGGAATAAAATTGATGTAATTAGTAAAAGCTCACAGTTCCAGATACAGTTCATGCTATCTGAACTAGTGCAGAATAGACCTAGCGGATCGTTCTGAGAAGGATAAGTATCATTTTATTTTCGAAGTCATTTGTTTGTTTTAAGGGGGGAAGGGTTGTGCTTCTCTGGAAAGTCGAAAATAATGAATTTTCGTATTCGGGTATTTGAGCTATTCATTTGAGTACATTTGAAAGTGTTTCTTGTGAGTGAGTATTACGAGTACAGGTCGGACGCGATTATATAGTGACTCGATTATATATTGACGCGATTATTTATGATTCGATTATATATAATTTTAGACTAGATTATATATAAGAGCAAAAAAAAAATGAATTTTAAATATGACTTATATATCGAGCTAATATATCGCACGAGAACATCCATAAAATATATAACCCTTGCAGGAAACGGGACAAATATAGAAAATATAAGATAAATAAAATTTTGGAAATTTTTCAAAATTTAAAAATAAAAAAAGTAAAAAGACCTAAAAAAATAATTTCAAAAATAATAATAAATTGAAAAAAAAAATCACAGGAGGGTTGTGTGCAAAGCCACGACCGCAAGGTGGAAGTAGAATATTTTTACACAGCTCTACTTACGGCTGTACATTAACCTACGGCCGGGCGAATCGGTTCGCGCCGCTTTTCGCGTTTAGCCTGGCAGAGGCCTAATGCGCACGGCCAACACAATAGAAAGGTGTTTTCACATTGAAAATTAGACACGGCTTTACTGGAGTAAGTGTTGGCAAATCCATCTACCGCTAATACCGCCGCTATCGTACGAAAGCGCGTCGTTTCATGTGGGGAATAATATCAACAACGAAAAATGACGCGCGTCTAAGCACACCCGAACTGTTTCGCCGTACCGCTTCCATTTACTCCTTATAACATCGGCCTCAGGGAAGTACCGGCTGCACCTACCGCTGAGGCTGTTACCATATTGCTCTCTACCCAAAGCTATTAACTCTTCAAACTAAGTGTTTTGTTTGTCCTCAAAAGAACAATTGTTGAATTACATATCGGATATAATGCAATCGCATCTCTGTAATATTACCGACAGTAATATTCTTCTGAACAGAATGATCCAAATTTTTCATTAGAGGGAGTGCCGGCTGATGTACGGCAAAAATCTCTCCCGATCGCTCGCGTTGGCGTTCAGCCTGGCAGAGGCCTGAAACCTGGTGACCAACCGCAGGGCAAGTGATTTGTTTAATTTTAAGGCAGCCACAGGCGCAACCCGCTGCTATCCTCTGTTACTGCTGAGTGCTGATATCTGCTGCTACTGCTGTCAACGTTGTGGACGGTCCATCCAGCTCACCTTCCGACTAATGAATGTAGCTAGATTTCCCAGAAACACTCTTTTATAGTCGAAGGGTGCTACGAAATAGGCCACGCCTTTTAGTTCAGTTTTTCCATTCTCTAATGTTCGTCAGACGAGTTGTTCCACAATTCGCATTTGATTTTTGTATCCAGCGAATAAACACCGATGGTGCTCTCACACACGCAACGATTTATCTCTAACCGTATTGCGGCTTGTAACATCAAGTGATTACGTTTGCTCGCTGTTGCGTGTTGCATCATGTTGCAACTTGGCAGCTGGGAGACGACGAAATTCTGGTAATGCTGATTGCTTGAATCGACTTCATATTAGCTCTGCATAGTCGAACTAACTGCTTTTGTGAATGCGTTATAACAGGGCAGTTTGTTATTAAAAATCGGTTATGATGATCACAGCCTTTGCGCTGCCCCAACAGTGGGGGGTTAACTCAATAAAGTAAAAAGTAGACAACTACAACAGAATTTGATTGCATCCCGCAAAGAATGTCTGTTTGTGTTGATGCCAGAAAATTATTAACCTTCAATTATTTGTTTATTTGGCTTGAAAAAGGCATTTCGCTGTTCAAAATCGGTTGCTGATTGCAACCTTTGAGCTGCCCTAACAGTGGAGGAATTGAGATACACGGACAACATGCACTGTGGAAGCTATTTCACATTCAGTGAATTAGACGGGCGCGACAGACTAAAATTGTTAGGATCCAACACAGAATGCTTGCTTGCGTTGTCAAAAATTATTGACTTTCAATGACTTGTTTATTTGCCTTGGAAAAGGCATTTTGATTTACAAAATTGGATTTCCTGATGGCAATCTTCATGCTGCCCCAACACGGGGGGAATAATGGCAGTGGTGACCAACCACAGGGCTAGTGCTGCTGCTAAGGAAGGACGACAACTGTTGTCGCTGTATAGAACTATTATGACCGGCTTCGGCTAAAACAGGCTCTTATATAGGCCAAAAAGCATGTTTTCCATTGCAAGGTATATAGGTACGACCGTGCTTGGGAAGCAATCATATAACGACCAATCAGAGGTCGAATTTTTCGTTTTGACAAGGCTTGACTATTTTCAATAGTACAATAGTGTGAATAATAAAATTACAAATATCTTCTTTTGGGAAGAATCTTAGAAGATTTTCCAATCTATTGCTACAAAAACGAAGGAAATCCATCGAATACTAACCGATTTATTAGCATTTGAAATTGGACATATTTTTCACTTTTTTCGGTTTTAGATTTTAATTTCACATCCCTATGTAGCCGAACTTCCTGAGAGAAGTATTCTACTTCAAAAATTTAAGAAGTGTTGAAAAAAATTAAAATTTTAAAAATTTGAGAAATTAAATACAAATGAGTTGACAAATCAGCATACATGGATCAAAATTTTGCTTTACATTTGACTGCAATTACATAAAAAATAACTACAAGATATTAGGTTGGGGAAAAAGAAATGTCGTTTCTCTGATCGAAATTTGACGCTTTATTTAACGCTTTATGGTAATCGCTCGGTGCCAGGTCCGGACTATACGGTAGGACATCCCATCCGAGCTCCTGTAGCTTCTGACGGGTCATCAAAGATGTGTGAGGCCGAGCGTTGTCCTGGTGAAAAACAACACCATTCCTATTGACCAATTCTTGCCACTTATGGTCAATCGCCTGCTTCAAACGGTCGAGCTGCTCACAATAGAGAACCGAATTGAGAGTCTGGTCATAGTTGAGCAACTCATAGTGAATGATTCCCTTTCAATCCCACCAAACACACAGCAAAACCTTCCTGACCGTCAATCCGAGTTTGGCGATGGTTTGGGCCGGTTCGCGGCACTTCGACCAAGATTTTTTGCGCTTGAGGTTATCGTACGTGATCCAATTTTCATCACCAGTCAACACCGCTTCAAAAATGGGTCGAGTTCTTTCCGTTTCGGCAGTGCATCGCAGGCGTTGATTCGGTCTAAGAGGTTTATTTGCGTCAACTCGTGTGGCACTCAAACATCCAGCTTTTTTTAGAATCCAATCCTCTGCAAATAGTTCCAAACTTTTTTATGGTCTATACCCAGTTCCTGGCCAATCGAGCGAATGCTCACATGCCGGTCTACTTGGATGATTTCCACTATTTTATCGGTTTCGATCAAACCAACGCTGTGCTGTGCGAATCGTTACAGTATCGGGCCCATAAGCTTAATAAAATTTTTTGGTCGCCTTCGATGCATTTTTACCTCTCAGGTAGTAAAACGTAAAACATGACGAATTTCTTGCTTAGTGGACTCCATCGTTGGTGCGCTATAACTTGAGACTGAAACATACGATCACAACACTGGAGGATGAGTCAAAAATGAAAATTTTCTTGTTTATTCGAAAAACCACAAATCATTTATGTAAAATAAATAATAAACAACATTTTTTTCTCTGATTCGATTACATATGAAATTAAAGTATATAGGTAAAAATAATAAGAGACTATATATTATCGAGTCCGACCTGTATTACGTTGGAAACAGGGAATGTGGATGCCCTCTCTAAATCAGTAAGTAACTGCTATTAAATTTGTCTCAGCTGGACCGATTTGGCTGAATTTTTTTACCATGTAAAAATAGGTTATCAGACTTGTTACATAGCCGTTTTTGGAAATTCCTCTAATTGCCAAAATAGCGGCTATTTTAGTAAAAAGTTGTTTTTTTTCTATGAAAAATCACTATCCAAAAAAAAAAAACAATAAAAGATTGAAAAATTTAGACATCAAAAGAGGCCAATTTTATTTTATGTAGAAGCTCACAAATTTGATTTTAGTATTTTTTCAAACTAGAAATAATAACTTTCAATTTCATCCAACAAGATTGATTTTCGGTCAAAATATTTTTCGAGATAACCCCAGATCTTGTCGTTCTATGAATTTTTAAGACATTTGGCATCGAAAAAAAAATTTCAATTTTCCCAATTTCCTGCCTTTCCTTCCCCCTTGAGGGCCATCCACTTACCACGTGGACAGCTTCAGGGCTGCAAGTTGGTCACTTATTAGTGACTTGGTCACTTTTTTAAGTTTGTCACTCAAAAGTCACTTTTTTCATCAAAAAGTCACTAAAGTTACTTTTTCCGAAAAATAGTCACTAAAGTCACTTTTTACAACTTGACCAGCCCTCATCAGCCCTGCTTTCTGAATGAAATTTTTGATGCCAAATATCTTAGATATGCATGATACGTCGAGATCTGTTCTTTCAAAAAAAAAATTTTTTTTGGGAAAAACCGACTCTCTGGCGCTAAGAGAAAATTTTCGAAACGGGAGAGTGCATTAAACTCAACATAAAGGATTTGAATGCAATTCCTGAGAAATTCATGATAATAGTATTAAAGTGCTCGATATCGGAACGAAAAGTTGGGTCTGGACTTTGGTCTTGTCCGGTCTGATTGAAAATCGGAACGAGCCTGGTCCTCGTGGTTATGTGGTTAGCGATGTCGGTCGGCTAGCTCTCCCACACGGTTGTGATGTCGGGTTCGCTTCCCGATCAGGTTAAGGATCGTTTCGAGCTGGAAATTTTCTCGACTAAGCACTGGGGCACGGATTATCGTTGTACTTATCCTACAACATGCAAAATGTGCCAAAAACAATATCGATAACGAATTCTCTCAACTAATAATCTAGTTAATCGAGACCGCATTAGGCCTCCAGGCAAGCGTACGATATTGTTTATTGTTCTGTTCCGGTCCGTTTAGGGCGCAGTTCGTTTGGTTTCGTTCCGGTTCGGCTCCATAAGAGCTTGACGTTAGAAAAAAATTATCTTGCTGATCGAACTCTGCAACTTGTCTATCAGAATTCAAAATCTGATAGATTTCCTATCAGAGCAGGTGTGCCTCGAGGTTCAGTCTTAGGGTCCAGTCCTGTACAACATTTTTGCTACGATAAGCTCTCTTTATAGCCAATAAGTTAGCAATTAAGTTACTTGTAAGTTTACTTCCCTCTTTTGACAAGTAGGTTTAAATCTCTACGAATGATAAGTCCTAATTGCGAAAGCAAACAAATCCTAACAATCAAAATTACAAATTTCTAACAGTGTTGAGAAGTCACCATTTGTGATTGGACACACATACTCATTATTTACTAACATTTATCATAAATACCTAAACTACTAACAACCCCCCTTATTAAAAAAATAAAAGCTTGACAAAATTTGGACCTAATAAGCGACGGGAACTGATCTTGCGTTCAACTATGCAATCCAGGACTTTTTAGTACAGTTCATGTCGTGTCAACTAAATTTGTTCTCTGTTCGAGTATGGAGCGTGTTTCTGTGACATTGACTTTGCTGCATTTCAGAGGCGGGATTAAGGAAAGCGATCGCAAACTTTATTTATTTTCAAACTGCTGAATCGATCACCACTGAATCTTGAACATTAGAGCTTTTTAGTAGCTGAATGATTTCAATTTTCATCCATCTCATTAGAGTGCGCACGGATCATTGACTTTGTACTTTTTAAATATCCAGTTAGGATCACCGTGCCGATTCGTATACAAGGATACTCATACAAGAGGTGTATTTCGGTGATATTGATATTGCTGTTGAGCAATTGGGTTCTAAAGTTTTAAACGGTTTTCTGATTTTTATATATCAGCTGAAAGAGTGAAATTTACTGAGCAAAACGTGATTTTTAAAAAATGTCTATCGTTTTTTTTTCTCTCATATACCGTACATGGGCGAAACGTCATTTAAGACCTTTCGAGCTGTTTTCGTAATTCTTCATTTAAAAATCGAAGGAAAACGATAAACATTTTTTGAGAATTACGTTTTGCTCAGAAAAAGCGGCTTTTTCAAATGATATATAAAAACTGGTGTAGCTTTAGGACCCAATTACTAGCAACATAGGAAAATTTTAATATTTTTTCAATTGTCATTTTTGATTCGGCTGGAACTTTGCATAGATGTTCTTATAGGCTAAACATATCAGTCTGTGGTATTATTTTTTTTTTGAGGCACGACTAGCTTTTGAAAAGGGCTTTTGTAAAGTTGGTTGGATGATTAAAAATATTTCAAAAGCCAGAACGGTTTTGGCTAAGTTGTAGATAATATTAATTTCTTCAAAAAACGAAAAAAAAAAGACTGTAAATACGTCTCAATTGAAGTCGTGTCGCATTACAAATGTAATTTTGAAGCTGTACGGAAAATGTTGGCTGTTTACACTTGCTAAAACATATTTTTGTAATTTTCAACCTGAAAATGAGGGAATCGTTTTAAAGATATATCACACATTAATAATGTCCTACGACGATATAGGAAATGATTTTATGCTATTGACTTTAATATCTCAATCGAATTTAATAATGGTTCATTATGTACAATGAGTTAGCCATCACGATAAAAATTATAAATGTCCACAATTTTTTATTTTCCCCTTTTTCGACTAAAATTTGCCTTGTTCTCAGTTTTTGGAAGAAGAAGGTCAATTGCGTGAAATCAATGAGAATAATTTTCATGAGTGTCATCTTCATAGCTACCATCAGGGAGAATAATTAAACTGGTAAACACAGGTTTTGCTCAAAATGGAGAAAATGAAAGATTCTAGCTTTTCAACCATTCCTTTGAATTTTGATGCTCCTAGCAAAGATAACTTTTTCGGAGAGTTAAATAAGTTTTCCCGTAAGCAACGAACGTAGAAGCGACGAACCCGGCGAGCAATTACTCTGCGGCGTTTTGATGCACTTCTACATTTACTAGGGGCCTCAAATTCTTAGGAACGGCCAGAGGAGTGCCTAGAACAAAAAGCTGGCCAAAATAAGAAAAAAGTTTTTTAAGCTTCTTGGTGTCGCTATATTTTTTCTGCAGTTTGAATAAATGCTTTAGGAAATGCAATCATTCGATTAAGTCTTAACTGTATTTACATATGCTGAGAGTGCTGTAAACATTGACAAATTTTCAAGCTTCTTTTTTGGGAATCGAATTATTAACAGCTTGTGCCTGGCGTCAAAAAAATTGACATTTGATCAATATTTTGCAGTAAATGATTTCTCTATGTTCAATTCCAGTAAACCGGTTGATAAAAATTCCGGAACTAAAAATTATAACTACTCTCAGAAACTCGAAATAAGTGATTTTTATGTACTTTCAGGCGTTTTCAATATTGAAAACGGTATCAAATTCCGTGTAATCCTATCATATAAACTTCGGGGGAATGAAAGTTCATATTATCACGAACATATTCTTGTTAATATCTCATCCGGAAACGTCCGAATTGACATTTGCGACCCGTTTGAAAAATGCAATTTTTAACAAATTTTGACGTTAATAGCTTACGCGTACATGGGAAATAGAAAAACATAAAATACCTGGGTCTCTACCTCATGCTCCAAACAGAGCTGAAAAACAATAATTAAACGAAATCAAATTTAATTTCGCTTCACACTCAAATATTACCCAAAATATTGCTAAATAGCAGCGAAAATAAGTTTGGCCAGGTTTTCACTCGAGTTACTCTTCTGTGGAACGGTTAAAAGTTATAATTTTTCATTTTTCCGGTTAAGGTTTAGAGATTTTATTTCCGGGTGTTACCCAGCGTTTTGCCACTGGTTATCATGAATATCTCAGCAATTGCAATTAAATTCTTCAGTTAAAATAAATTCACTCTCCAAGCTCGATATTTTTCTAAGTACAAAGTACGATTTATTTCAAAACCAAACATCACAGACGAAAACTGACTTTCCGAAGTAAAAAAATTCATGAAAGTGTCGAAATAGATTTTTTTACGCTAAATCCCGGGCAGGAGAGGATAACAAAATCATAACTCATCAATAACATATTTAGTTATGAACACTTATTGTGTTATTCGAAAGATATTCACGTTTCAAACGTGCATATGAAAATATCATAAAATTTTGATATCATATCTCGCTATGCCTTCAATGAGATGTTTGAGATGATTTCAAAATATCTGATTAAAAATAAGTTTTTAAGTGAAAATTGTTCGATATTGATTATTTATAATGTATCAGTTATGCATTCAGTGTTCAATAAGTTGCAAATATTTGAATCAGTCATTTTCGTGATTTTTAATGCAAGTTCTAGTCTTGGAGGAACAATATTATGGTATTATTTTTTGTTATTTTACCAACTATGTAAACCATATTAAGATCAAAACGAGATATATTTCCAATATCTGGTTGTGATATTATAATGATATTTTCTCCTGCTCGGAATGCCTTGCATTAAAATAATAAAATGTCTGAATTTTCTTCTTGAAAAAAATCGTCTTCCTGGGAATTTTTTAGTTGAGGCCAATGGAATGTCTGAAAAAAATATAGTCCTTCGAGTTTCGTTTAGCGATAGGGCTAAAAGTTTCGTGTTCTCAGCTTTGGATGCGAAATTTCAGCTCATTGGATTGGGTAGTTATCAAAGGTTTATTTTTTTGACCGATGAAAAAAAAAACAGTATCGATTTATTTTAAAAAACATTTTTTAAGATAGTACCAGATTTCGATGTTTAGGCATTTTTAGAACATTTTGCATTCAACAATCGATTTCGACAATTTCTTGAGTGAAACCACTGCCCGAAGTATGATCGAACGAAAATTTGCATGGCAATTTTTTATTTGAGAAAACTTCTGAGCCCTACCGCCAAACGAGATTCGAAGCTCATTTTGTTCCTATATATTCGATCGGCTGCATCTTGAAGAGTCGGTTGTATATGCAAGTTTATGCAAGTGTTAGCTTTGTAATTTCCCTATTCAATGTTTTAGGGTTAGGCTCTTTAGAAAACATTACAAATGCTGAAAGGTTTTCATTAGTGAAGGAAAAAATATTTTTCCTCATAAAACAATAAGTAACTCAACGGAAAGCAGTATAAAACAACGCTTTAGCGGATATTTTTTGAATTTTCAAATGGGAGAGCAACAACAGCTTTTTCCTCCATGTTTCAAGTTGGATTCGATTCTCTTTGTTTTAAATTGGAAATGCTCTATAGTGTCTTTTATCTCTGCTTTGTTATACTGAGAGGCCTCCTGAATTGTTGAATTGTCATCACCGATCTTAGCTTTATCGGTTTATCAACATTTTTCATATTTTAGCGTAATGTTCTGTTATGCAAATATTTATTTTAATTTTTTGAAAAATCACACATTATGTTTTGGAAAAAAAACTGTTCCCTTTCGAAAGATTTATGCAAGACAATCAGAAATAAGCCTGGTCACTTTTTTCAAGTTTTTAAGTCACTCTTTGGTCACTTTTTTCGAGCTTTGAAGTCACTTTTTTCGAAATTTCGGTCACTAAAGTCACTTTTTCTGACCAGTTTGACCACTTTCAGCCCTGCAGCTTGGGGGGGGGGGGGGTTGTGAAATGTCCACGGTCCTTACAAAAAAAAAAAAAAATTTAAATGGGGGGGGGGGGGGGGTAATAATCGTTAAAAATCTGTCCACGTGGTATGTGAATAGCCCCTTGGTAGATTTTCGAAGGTCAAAAAATCACTACTTTGAGTGGTTTTAGGCACCCCTAAACCATGTCCGATTGAGCTGAAATTTTTCACAGTTCATATTTTTAGGCCAATGAACAAAATGTACATGGTCGGTTTTAAAAATTTGACATGATCCTTTTCGCTGCCACCCTACTGGTCACTCAAAGTGCAGGGATTGATCTGCGTGGAAAATTTACGGATTTAATTACCCGTATTTTTTCGTTTGGTCGTTGGGGCGTAGAAGAAAGAATTTTTTCCTTTAATTCGGTTTGTGAACCATTTTGCAATGGAGATTCCCAAGAAAAAGATCAACATATTCGAATTTGCTTGCGATTGATTACCGAACCGGACACCCTACTGTGAACTGTGATGTGATAAATTTTATTAATTGAAATTAACTTACCGCTTGCTTACCTTTTATTTTCTAGTCTGGAGCTACTAATTAATGCTTTCGGACTCTCCGATCCTTTTCCGGGTTTTATGTTGAATAATGTGGGAAAAACGATGAGTGCCTATTTTTTCTCCTGAGTGAGAGTGGCGGATGACCCTAAGGGGTTAAAGCCACAAAAGTGACGTTACATCCGCCCCCGTTTCAATATAATGTGAGTCTTCTTGATTAGAAAGACAGACTTGTCATGCTGGTTTCTAGGTAGGAATAATATCTGTTTAACTCTCTATATGAATTGTAAGGAGGATCCTGGTAGGGCCTCCTTATGCGCCAGATGACCTGCCAGAATTACGGATCAGTTTGCCTTGCCAGCTCAGTACTAACCCTACCGCAGGATCCACCTCTTAAAAGTCCCGACTATCCCACAACTCATCGACCCGAATTCGCAAAGCAGGAATGTTTCCCAAATTCAACAAAAAAAAGTCTAATTACCTACGATTTAATTATTGGAACCATTAAAAGTTGTTTTATTATTGAATTTTTTCTATGAAACGTGGTTATATTTGCAGGTGATAACAAATTATAAGGGAGAAGTTATTCTAAGTAAATTTCTATTAATACGAAAAACGAGATTTATTTTACCATTGTCCCTGCACCTTTCCCTTCGTCACTACATGTTTTCTTTTTCCCTATTACGCGAGTTTCTCTATCTGTGAAAAATCCGCTCAAACGGCGATCGATATTTCATTGAAGGCTTTCTCGTTATGGACTCATTCGAGGGTCGAAAATTGAACTGGTAATGGACTGGAACAAAATGAAAACCGAATACTTTGGATCTGGAAGGATACCACCAGGGGATCGCCCTAGTCCGATCAATTGCACCACGATAACCTCAAATGGTATAGTTTCGCGTGCTGGCCAAGCTGGGCCGCCAATCAGCGGGCCGTCCGCCTCTGAAGAAGCGAATATCCTGGCCAAGACTTCCCATCACTTTTCGTGGTCGTCAGTGAACGACTAAAAAAGAATTTATGAACACACACACAATATTCAATTTCTACCAACTCACCTAACGAAGCTGTTTTTTTTTATAGGGGGGGATGTTTTGTGATGAATTAATTATTTACTAATATTTATTCAGAATTTTTATTGTGTGTTCTGCCACAAACGGTGACATATCAACACTATTACATATATTTTAAGCTTTATTTCATTAAAAGATTGTAATTGCTTCCGCAGTTAAGTGAATATAATTGTAGGAAAATTGTAAACCTACTTTTTTCATATATATTTAGGTCTGCCTTACTAATAATTTGTTTTTTTTCCCGACTCACCTTTTGGTTTCTGTTATAATTTGAATATTTTTCTAATAAGAAATAAAATAGCTACTTGATTTATTACGTTTTCTTTTTTTAGCAACGCGTGCTTACCTTATAGAATTTAACCCTCTAGTGCCCAACTTAATTTTTAGACGGACTTCGGAAAAATACCTATGAAATTTTTTAGTTCTTATTGAAGCTTTTTAGAGGTTCAACTGAAGACCGTCTAGAGACGGCACTGGGCACTAGAGGGTTAATCAATTTGCTGGACTCACGGTTTTATAAAATTAAACCAATAACTTTTTGTTAGGTCAAAATCTAGAAAAAATCAAATACTCATATTTTTCATCCGGTAAATTTATTCACTTTTTATTTGCTTAGGTTTAGAATCCACTAATAAAATTAATTTTTATGGTTCACTAACTTATTTTTTTAGAAATTTCTGACTTGTTTGTTTGGCGGTCTGAACGAAAAAGATCGAGTTCTTTTTTCTCTCGTCCAGCCAAACCTCAATTTTTCTTAATTTCCTTTGATTTCCTTTTGTAAAAAATTCTTGTCGTAGATTTCCATACTATAATTATTTTCGTTTACTGATCAACCTTTTCCTGTCAAAAACAGTCAAAATATTAGTATTTAACGACCCATCAGTAATTCCCCCTGATTCGAGCGAGCACTCATTGTCTACCTTGCAGGCGATTTACTCCCACCATTTGATAGAATCCTCTGTGAAACTAGCGGTACGCTCGTTTCAGAATTTTTGAATTTTTTGTTTCGCGTATGTTAAACTAAATACGTAAAAATCTTGCTCCTGCTGTGTTTTCATTCCAGCTTAAAGCACCTGATACGCAATCAACAAGATTATACTGATGTGTCTTTTCACCGTTTGCACAGATTGTACAGTTTGTGAAGTGCACTCTAGTTATCTATTGAGTACTGATTAACACTTTCTGATTCACCAATGTTTTGTTCAGGATAATCCCGTTAGTTTGATTCCGGTTTGATTTGCTCACAATTAAAGAACGAATTACAGCGTTCACTTTTGTACGATTGAATTTTCTTCGTTATTCATTTTTTTATTCATGCGAGTCACTCGTATTCGCCATAATATTTACCTTTTTATTTTAATTCATGGGCTTTGTTTCACTACTGTCCGTCTATGATTGAAGCTCTCTTATTTTTTTTGTTTATTTCTCAACAATGAACGATTCCTAAGTCGTTTTTCTGCATTATGTTTTTTTCTGTTATTTTTTGTCATAGATAACAGCTTTGGTAAAACTGAGAAATATTTTTCGGTTCGAACATTTGTTCAAAGATACATAACTTTTTTGAAACGTCGTCCCCGCTTACTGCACACAAAAAGCCCTCTGGACTGTGCCATATATTTCTTGATTTGAACTCTCGTGTATTTAACTGTCCTGCAAGTGTACTTCCTTACTGCAGGGTCAGCCAACACTATTAGATTTTTTTTTGATCCAAGGTCTGCTTCTTTTGTACCACTAATTTACTTTGTGTGCACAGAAATTTAATATCACTTATTATCAGCTACGGGTTGGAACTCACTTTTTCAACTGTCGATTCTCTCAGTGTTCGCATGCACTTCTTGATTGACAACATTAACTGTCACTTTATCCGAGATACTGTGCGCAATTATAATACTTCGTACGTATGCCGAAAGTTTTTCGTTTTTCCAACTCTAACTTTCTACTCTTCCAGCTTAAATTTCAAACTTTTAACGAATTCAATGGCACGTATTTTCTTATCCCACCGCTGTCACCACGAATGCAGCAAAATAAGAGTTAACCCTACGAAGCCCTGTACACGCAGAGCAACTGAGCAGCATGGCTTGAATGTGAACCTATAGGTAACTCAGAACGAGAGGCTTTCCCCTTCATTCTGTGGCTACCTATACTTGTTTTTGGTATTTCTCGACCTGTCTCACTTTTCGACCTTAAAATCTAGTGCATGAGAGCATTAGAACTCGCGCGCTAAAGCACGTGCGAAAACATAAGCTTTCAGATCCGCGCGTGAGCACGAGCGACACTTTGTGACAGAACCGTAGACATCTTGGTCATTACTATAGCTGCTCTCGCTGACATAATCATCAACGTAAAAAGGTTTTCTCCATCGGAAGCTGGTCAAAAGGGAACCCCTTTCAACAAAAAAAAAAAAAAACGTCAAAAATTTGATATAAAACACAATGCACAGTATTTCCCACGATAAACTTTTCCTTGAATTTCGCTTCCAAGCACTGCCTCTATTTGTGGCCGGATATTTGCAATCGAGGTATTTTTCTATGGTGGGTTGGTTTCCAGAAACGGCAATCCGTTATCTTGGATTTAGAAGTGGTGCCTAGCGTTGCAAAGCGAGTAAAAAAGAAACAAAACTTTTCTCCGCCTTTCTGATTAAGAGCATATGCTACGCTTTTCAAGTCTATTGCACACACGCTTTCGAGATTATTATTATTATATTTGATGTCAACAGATAAAATGTTTACCCCAATGACAGATTGAGAATAACTAACAGTACAATTAAGCTAACAGAAAATTGTCTTGAAGCTATTCTTATTGCTAACACGAGAGACATTAAAATCGAAAACAGCATAGCAACGATTAAACACGCGGGACATACTGCGCATTGGTTCATTTAGTCCGTTATTAGTCCTCGAGGGCTGAATGTGCAGAAAAGTGTGTGAGCGAGTATCACGGCGCCGTGTGTTGATGTCAAGTAGACCCAAAAGAGTGTGACAGTCGATGTTTCCCTGCAGTAGATCGCCAACAAAGCAAGCTTTAGCTACATTTCGTCTCGCTTCTAACAGCTCTAGGTTGATGAGTTTGCAGCGATCGGCATACCTAGGTAAGTTGAAGGGGTCGCGCCAAGGGAGTTTACGCAAGGCGAAGCGAACGAATTTCCTTTGAACGGTTTCAATCCTATGTGTGTCGTTTTGGTAATAGGGAGACCAGATTACCGCAGCATATTCGAGTACTGGACGTACAAGAGCGCAGAATAGTGCCTTTAGGCAATAAATATCGTGGAATTTCTTTGAAAGTCGAAGAATGAAGCCTAACTGGGACGATGCCTTGGAAACGACGTGCGAAACGTGTTCCTTGAAGCTCAGTTTTGAATCCAGCAGCACTCCCAAATCTTTTACTGTCGTCTCACGCTTTAGCTCAGTACCGAATAGCGAATAGTTGTGATGGAGAAGAGTGCGCCCACGGCCAAACGAGATTGCTTAGCATTTAGTCACATTAAGAGACATCCGGTTGATGCAGCACCAAGCACCAAACAACTCCAGTTGTTGTTGTAGGAAGAAAGCATCAGCGTGATCCTTTATGACGAGAAATAACTTAAGGTCGTCAGCGTACGATAGCTTGAAACATTTGAGAGTGTTGTTTACGTCATTCATGTAAAGAAGAAAGAGGAAAGGGCCGTGATGGCTCCCCTGAGGCACTCCAGATGAGACAGAAATTGGCGATGAAATAAAATCACCAATCTTCACCGACATGTTCCGGCCGATAAGGTAAGAACGCAACCAGGTCAGCAAGCTATTGTCGATGCCCATACGGTCAAACTTCGCCAGGGCTATTTCGTGGTTCATTTTGTCAAAAGCAGCGGAGAGATCGGTATAGATGGCGTCTATCTGATGTCCATTTTCCATTTCTCGTATGATAAATGACGTGAAAGTGGCTAAATTGGTTGTAGTTGATCTCTTAGGCATAAAGCCATGCTGTTCCGGCGAAATGTTATGCGAGTACCTTGAGAATAATGTTTCAAGAACAATAATCTCGAAAAGCTTAGAGGTAGCGCACAATGCTGCTATACCGCGATAGTTTGAAACCGTGCGTTTGCAGCCTTTCTTGTGTACAGGAAAAACAAAAGAATCTTTCCAACAAGTAGGAAAAATACCAGATGATAACGACAGATTAAATACAGTTGTTAGCGGAGTTGCGAGCGGGCCAAGGCATCGTTTCAAGATTAGCGACGGAATTCCATCTGGGCCGCAACCTGTCGAGGATTTGATTTGTTTACCTGCCTTAGTCACCAATTCACTAGTGATGGACATTCGTTAGCTAGGGGAAGAAATTCTAGGTACGTTATTAGCGGCAGTAACGATATCTTCAGCACTTAGGGTCTCTCTAGTAAATACGCTGCTAAACTGCGAACGAAAGAGGTTTGCGATACCAGGGATTGAATCCGCTTCGTTTGTACCGTTGGTCATGCACGAAGGCAGTCCAGATTCTTTCCTTTGTTCGTTGACATGACACCAGAAGTTTCTCGGGTTAGACCTGAGGCGTTGCTGAAGTCGGCCAAGATGAGTGTTGTGCAAACGCTGGTTCAGTTCTCTTTATTCATTGTTCACATGGACGTAGCGGGCTCTGGTTTGCTCAGTGCGATGCTTGCTGTGTTTTCTGAGTGCGGATCTTTTAATTCTCTTAAGAATTCTTAATTGTGGATCTGACCAGGCGGGTTTGACAGGTTTCCGACGATTTTTACGAGGCACGAATTGATCGATGGCATATAGCAAGATGCTAGACAGAGTTGATGCCGCCGAATTAGCATCAGTATCACAGAATGTCTCCTCCCAATTAATACTTGCAAGAAACGCGTTCATCTCGTCATAGTTACCTCTGCCGAAATCGTACATCACGCTATCAATAACTTCATTGAAACTATTTTTCAGGTTTACTGCCAATGTCACTAAAAGAGGAGGATGGTGTCTGCATTCTTTTACGAGAGGCACAGGAGCGCGGGAGACTGAGCAATCTGAGCCTATTTCCTCGCTGATAAAGCAAAGATCAAGGGTACGTCTGTTGCTGATTTGAATCTCATTGGCCTGTTTAAGACCTGCTGTACAGTAGCCATCGAGCAAATTGATTGAGGCCGGCCTAAACGAGGAGTGACCAGGATCCGGGAAGAGGAAGCCATGGGAGTCTGGCACCCAGGAGATTTCACGCATGTTGAAGCCGCCAAGAATTACGATGTTATCTCTGGCACCCATCTGGGAGACAATCCATTCGAGCGAACGTAGATGCTGCTCAATAAGGCTGCTATCATTCACGCGATCTGGTGGAATATATACGATGCAAATAAAGTACGTAACTTCGGAGCTAGTAATCGCCACCCACAGATGTTCAACTGTTGATCCCTCGGGAGGATTCAATATACGAGACTCGTAACAGGACCCCACAGCCAACAAAACACCACCACCTGAGCGCTTATTGCTGTTAGTCGATGATCGATCTTGACGGTAGACCGTGAATGAATCATCAAAAAGTAGAGTGGAGATTGTGTTGTCGTTGAGCCATGTTTCTGTGAAGGCATAGATGTCGTAGCACGCATCGTTGCACGCCAGTTAGTAATCTATCACACGAGAGTTGATGCCACCAACATTTTGATAATATATCAAAAGTTGAGGAGGTGTAGCGGCAATCTTGGGAATGGAGAGTGCGTCAGGTCGAGAAACGCTGTTAAACAGTGAATACTTGCCAAGACTGGTAGTTTGGAAGCCCGTTTCACCAACACTAGACCCAGGGCCAGGACGACTTTGAAGGCGGGAACTCGCAGTTGGGGATTGACGCGAATCAGCGGTTGACACGACTGGGCTAGGTGGATCCAGGGCTTCCATACTGCGGTGTGACGTGCGTCCCGGGGATGATAACTTGTCGGCTGAATAGCATAAATGTTGAAGGCTTGTACGAGATGCTGGTATAGAGCGTGAATGTAGATCGAAAGCAGAGTGACTTTCGTGAAGAATTGACTGTCGCATTGTCCCAACACTCATTACAGATGGGAGTGTGAAATTTGAAGCGCTAGCGGTTGGAGGCTGACTGGAAACGGAGAAACGATCAGGAAGTGCTTGTTCTACGAAGAAGGAATACTTGCCTGAAGAAGCAGGATACTATGCTTCTTGGATTGAATGGTGGCTTTCTTTCGCTAAGTCAAAAATAAAAAGCTTTTTCAAATGGAAATCGCGAGCTGTATACGAAGAATTCCACGGCCAACAGCAGCATCTCTACGGTGAGCTGCGGCAAGCTTATGATAACTACTACCAGCATCCAGAGTTGATCACTACCATCAACCGACTAAAAGCTGAGATGTTAGCACTTCAGAGAAGATTCTCACACATGTTTATGCGAATCAATGAAACGCACGTGGCAGGAGAACCCATGGCAACGTTTCAGTTGGGAGAGAGGAGACGAAATAAAACCGTCATAACCAGAGGGGATTCACTGCTGTCAAATTTCATATATGTGTGTGTTATCGCAGATCAACTCTGGTCCATGACGTTTGTTGGTCCATGACGTTTGTAACTATGAACAATAATGGGGGAAAAATGTGAATAGCTAAACAACATTCATGAAAGTTTCCCGCGGTTTCTCGAGTTTCGATGGAAAACATTCCAATTCTATAATATTTCACATCGATCAATTTCATGACCAAAAGGAACAAAAACCAAAACAAACACCATGTTGCCGAATATGTTGGTTACACGATTTTTGACAGATAGATCCCCCCTGATCATAACACAACTGCAAACAGAGCAGGACGAAACAATAACAGAGCCCAGGGAGATCGAGACACACATGGTCAATTATTTCTCGTCACTGTATTCGGAGGAGGTAAGAGAAGAGCATGATAAAGGGCTATTCCCACTGCTTCCGTTCCGGGACCGGGCCGGACTCACCAACTGCCGGAAGTCCGCTCGCAAGAGCATAGATTTTGTTTTAAAAGTAAGCTAACATAGTTAACTTTCATGGGAAATTTATCACACTCAATTATCTGTCTTAGTTATTTTTTACCACCATCCGAAAAAGTACATTTTTATTATCGCAAACGTTACCACCACCCCCCCCCCCTCCGCTTCCCCTGATTGCGTTACGTAATATCTGATTGCTCCCTTACGATCGTCAGCAACGTCAACCGGATTGGTGTAGTAAAATCCGACTTCATTGAACATAATAATATTGGTGAATTTTTTATATGGAAATTTTTCGACATATTTTATTTATTTTTAGTATAATTATTTTTCTCTGCGAAACAGTTCAGCACTAATAATCTAAATTCATAAGGACGTAAAAAGTTTTAGATCTCATGTTGATCACATAGCAATTCTTGTAAGTTACGAAATTAATTCAGGCTCCGACAAAAAGAAAGTTTCGGGCAAGATTACGGTGCTGTTTTCTTTCAAGTGATTTGCTTGGTCGAAAACTAACCAATACTTGTCATCATCATATCTATGAAGTTATATGCAAAAAAGATTTTGAAAAAAAAATATGAGAAAATCAGGCGAAATCAATTCATTCATGATCCAATAATTCGCTCGGAAATTTCCGATGAAGGTAGTGCTCAAATCAAGGAGTTTTGTCCAGACCGGCTCGAACGCCATTAAGTTCGCGGCGATTAAAAAGAGCTCTTGAATTTGGCATTCACATTTCTTGGCTGTAAAGCAAGCCGCTTTCCACCTGCAAGATTTATGTCAAACTTAGGATTATCCTACTTTAGGCTGATACAAATTTCGAATTCTTTTTATGTACAAGGTTATCAAAGTTAGCGAAGGGGGTGGCAAAAAATAAATAACACCAAGACGAAAAAAAAGAAATATCTTTGATCAAAGTTTGTGTGCAAGTTATGACGTTTGTAACTTGCACTCAAATAAATGTTGAAAAATAACACTTAATTATTATTATTAATTACTAGTTGAACGTTCCCGGCGATGCTCGGGATCAAAGGTTTTAAATTTGAAAATCATTTTTTATAATTTATTACTGCTTTAGCACAACTTACTTAAAAAATATTTCACATCCTATACGTTCATCATCACTTTAAATACTTCAAAATTTTGAGAACAGAACACACATAAACTGGAAGTCGCCATATCGGACTTCAAAACGAATTATTGAAATGGTTGGCCAAATACCACTTTTGGTTATTTTTCTGAAGCCGGAAGCCGCCGTTTTAGAAAATGTTGTGTGGAGTCATCCCAGTTTCGAATATACCTATACTGGGTGATATTCGGGCTATTTGACAATCGTTTACAGTAAAACCTCTTTTAAGGAAATTAAAGTAAGTAAGAAGAATTGAGCATGACCATTTATGCTCATTTCTCCTCTATAATGAAATCTAAAGAGATGCTTGTGATTTTTTTCAAAACGAAAATGTTTGCTGGTGTCCAAGGAACACGTCTGAGTAGTAGTGAAGGTTTTCTGATAACTAACAATTGTGCTTTAATCCACAAAACTATGCAAAAATGAAAAAATTACTTTCAATGCTTTAGTCGCCTCTTGATCTATGTTCAAACCAATGAAATGGGACCTTTCCTCCAGCTAAATGTTCCGAGATCTAGTTTGGGTAAAGGTAAAAAAGTAATTCGAATCCCGTAAGGCGTTACTATTTACAAATCTACGAATACATCAGAAATGTAAATGTTTTATGCTCGACTCGCACTGATTCAAAACATGGATTTATCTGCAAAAAAATATTTGGAAGTGTTAAAGAAACAACGAACATTTTATTGAAAGAAAAATCACATGTCATCGTTTTGAATTTTGATTTAGATGCGATTTGAGCTTATGCTTAAAAAGTAAAAGTTTTGCATGTATTATATGTTTTTCAAAAAAAAAATCAAAGAGAGTATTTTAAGGTATTTCTTTGCATGCAGAAAATCATCTTCAAAAATGCTTCGAACATATGTAGTTTTTTGAGTAATATTTCAACTTTTAGCAATAAGATACGTGTTATTTTTTCTCAAATGTCTTTCCTGAACATTAACAAACATTTTGATGAAAAAAGGATCTCATGTCATCGCTTTGAATTTTGGTTTAGAGGTAAATTTAGCACAAAAAGTTACAATTTTGCATGTTTTACGAAGTTTTGTGAATTATATCTCAAGTTTTAGTAATCAGATACTAACTATTTTTCCTCGAATGTCTCTCCTGAACGTAACAAACATTTTAATGAAAAAAGAATCACATGTCATCGCTTTGAATTTTGATTTAGAGGCAAATTCAGCTTGAAAATCATAGTTTTGCATGTTTCACATGGTTTTGTGAATAATATCTCAAATTGTAATAATCAGATACTAATTATTTTTCTCCAAATGTTTTTCCTGAACATCAGCGAACATTTTCCGGTTTAAAAACCTTCATGTCACCGCTTATTTTTCTGATTTAGAACGATTTTAAATCATGATGATTACTGTACACCACAAAGACAGAGGAAATAATATCAATAAGATCAAGCGTTACGGAATTCCATTTTTATATAGTAGATTTCGCTTGCCTTTTGACGACACTCTCGCTGTCACTGGACTTGTTTGTTACTAAATAAAGCATTTAGGCTGTCGGAAAACCAATAAAATGAACAAAACGGTTTGAGTTTTTTTTTTCTTCCCCTTCCAATATTCAAGATTTTTGAAGGGGGGGGGGGGTCATGACATAAAACGAAAATAAAATTTGTAACGGCCTTATACTAACATTACTATTTTATAAAAAATACAGGTGTATTTAAATACGTTTAAGTGTGTGCTGAAAGGAGAGAAAAAACATACAATTTTCATTTAAATCGATTTTTAAAATATAAGCGCTTTGTGGGTCCATTCAATGAACTCCAATTTACTTCAAATTGGAAGAAGGAAAGTTTCTCAACCCAGCGCTTATTAGAATCAATAATTTCAAAAGCGGTCATATATTATGAGGCCAGTTCGCTTCGTATACCTATGTTTAATATTATTTTATTCTCGCTTATTTTCCGTCGGTCTAGTTCCGCCACTGTTGTTGTGCCAATCACCAACGCCCTGGGAGGCGACTTCACCCAGGATTCTAACTTACGACCCGTTGATTAACGAACCGGTGCCGACCGCTCTGTCGAGTCTCAAAATTATCGAAAAAATAAGATAAAATATGCCATAACTTTGTGAGGAAAATTCCTGGAGATGTGTGGCCTTCAACAAAAACGTGTGTTTTTTATGCTCAAATTCTTCCTTAGAACAACGTTTTCTTGTAAAATGTATCTAACAAAAGTTAAGTGCAAATAACTAACTTTCTAATAATATCTATAGAAAATACACTGTAACTCTGTACCCAATAAAGATAGGAATTTTGTTGTTCAGCAAAGTTTCATATTTTTGCACATTCTGAAACTTTGCTGAATAAGTCATTTCTCTATCTCTTAACACAAAAAAGTTAGTATAATTGATATATGTAAACCTGCTGTGACATATGCTCGTCGTACTCAAATATGAGTGAATTGGGACAAATGAAACCTAAAGGAGTTTATAGTACTTCAGCTTAACTTCAAGGAAAGGTACTGACATCATGATTCCACTTGCCCCTTTTCAACTTATACCACAGACTAACAGACATAACACGTCGAACAAATATTCAATAAAATCATCGTTTGGATGATTCCAGTACTTTACGTTAGTAACACTAGCACCATCTGCTGTCGTGTTCGCGCTGCGTCATGTATTTCGACATCAGCGCCAGCGTTACTGCATGAGTCAAATGGTGAACTACAAAATATGTATGAGATTGCATAACAGCGCCCCAGACGACGTTTTCGCGCGATGACTGTTATTCGATTGAAAATTTGAAATGAACGTTTTTTGTGGCGATGGAGCTAGGTTCCAGTGTTACGTCTGTTAGTCTGTGCTTATACGTTCTTGAAGTTATCTAAAAACTAAGCTAAAATATGATATAACTTTGTAACAAAAAGTCCTGGAGATATAAAACCTTTGGCAAAAATGTGTATTTTGTGTGTCTCTTAACAACTCCTCCGAACAACACTTTCGTGTAAAATGCAACTAACAAAAGTTAAGTACAAAAAACTAACTTTTAAGTAAGTTCCGTATAATATACTTTATAACTTTGTACCGAAAAAAGATAGGATTTTTAATTGTTCAACAAAGTTTCATATTTTTGAATTTCCAACAACTTTTCTGAATATACCATTCCTCTATCTCTTAACATAAAAAAGTTATTTTTTTATTTTTAGAATAGTAAACTTTTAAATTTTTTTGACAATTCGCGATTATGCGGATCATTCATACAAACAATTGTTCCGAAGACACTATTGAGCTAGAATGAAGGTGAAGGCGGTATGGAATAAGGTTCCACTTTTTACCGTTTTAGACCACTGTGCACGGTTATTTCATTTATGAAGTAGAAATATTTGAAGTGTTTAGGTTTTTCTATAGCTTCAACTGTTTTATATTACTTCCAGTGTATTCACTGCTGCATTTTGGTCTGAATATACATAGAATATAACAAATCTCGCTCATAGTCTGATTTCAAAATATAATATTTCTATTGTTTTTTGCACATATTGAACATTAAGATTCTGCATGAGTGGCTCTGATAGCGCAGGTGGAATTCCGCTCGTTTTCATGTCTCTCTCGCTCGAATACGAAGTACCAAGAGTTAAATACAGTGCCGTCCATGAGCGGACGCATCACACAAAACTGTACCCGGAAGGAAATACGGAGCCGTGGGTTATGTTTTTCGGCCCAAAGTGAAAAAAATTGAATACAATGCAAATTGTCAAGGAACTGGCGCGGTTTTCAGCCATGAGCGAGTTAAGTATGGCCGCTGGAACCGGCTGTTTTAAGGATTCCAACTTTCAGCCGGTTAAGATACTGGATTGCAAGCAATGCATTTTATTTATTGTATACAATTAAATTCAGAATTTCATCCATTTTTTCGAAGGAAATTGTTTATATATTTCAAAATGATTTCTTATTATCTTCTGTTGATTTTGTACCTCATAAGTCTAAGCTTTGATCATATTTTACTTTGACTTCCCTGTCTAATTAAAATATTTTGAACCATTATTCCTAAACATTTATTTTGTAATTGGGAGTTCATTCTCTCTCATACTTTCGAAGTATTTTCAGATGTTTCTTGTCATATCTAAGAGCGTTTTTATACATTTAAAATTAATTGAATTTTCGTTTCTAGTTGTTTTCTTTTTTTATGTTATTATTTGTCTGTTTTGCTTAGTTGTTACAGCAGTCATTAAAGTTTTGGCGAGTGACAAAATTAATTAATTACGATTTAGGGCATGAAAAAATGCTGTGGTATCCCTCACGATAGTAACAAATTTCTTTGATTTAACATCATGACATGGGATGATTCTAGTTCTTATTCTACGCTCCTCCGTACGCACTGCGAGCAAACAAGCAAGCATAGAAACTTCCGATATAAAACATACACCAGTTCAGGCAAACTGCCTCCATTTGCAGGTTTATTTGAAGCCAAAAACATGGTGCAGAAGCAGATTTCCACTTAGACTCAAACAATTGGTAACTCGTGTGATCGCGAGGAAGGCGTTTCATATCGAAAAACTGTTGGGAAATGTTGGAGCACTGCAGCATATATAGAAAAATATGAGGCGCAATGAATTGTGATAAATTCAGCTGGTCATCGTTATACATCATAAATGAGAATTGCAATCGATTTACAGCGCCCTAATATTCGCAATAATTATAATATTGTCTCATGCAATTCATAACAATGTTACCAGTTAAAAACAAGTGAAATCTGTCAGGGTTTCAATTTTCTTGTTTTATGTATCATTAAACTTGTAATGTGCTCATTCAATTGTTTTTAGAATCAAAATGTACAACTGCGATGCCATAAAATTCCACCAAATATCTTTTTTGGTATTTTTGAATTCAACTTGCACAAAAAACATTTCCTCCCAGGAGCAATGCTGCAATGATAAAATACGTTTGCATCTCATAAAAAATATAATCCATACTTATATAAGTGGATAGAACAATCTCCAAAAGCACATCCAAGTTTTACCGGGTATTTTTTTTCAGCGCAACCATCAACGCATGATTTTGAAACGAAATCAACTTGGAACAAAAAAATAAACTCTCATAGCAAATTATAAATCAAACACAGCTTGATTCCGTTGTTACGCATAGGGGAAATCCGAACCTGTGATTGTGAATTTAGCAATATGGTGGAAAAAACTGTACATTGTTTATTGTTTCAGCTTCGGTACGGTTCAGGTTCCACTGCATATGAATTCTGCACTGCAGAAATTTTGTTTCGTTATGAAATGAAATCCGACAGCCACAATTCACGGAAATGTCGTTATGCTCGGTTAACTCTGCTAGTAAAATTTTATGCCAATCACATGGCAAAAAAATCATAACAAATATATTACAATTTTCGGTTCGGAAAATCTAGCAGCAATCGTGAAAATAATCCTCACCGAATGTCGAGCGTCGAAACAATCTCGCCAAAGCTTTCGCTAGCGCATGTATCGATTTACTATCGACTGCAACTTAGCGCGAGAGAGCTCAACTCACAGTAGGTTATAGTAAATTCAATCCTTTCTCGAATGTATCCAGCCAGGGAAAAGGCTTGCCAGACTTGGTGACGCTTGGGTATGCTACGGCGTCGTAATAATGAATGTCCATAAATTTAATATATTCCGAGAGTCGGTCTGACGGCGAAGGATGCTGCTCGGCGGGAGCAAGCTCTCTCTAGCTTAATCGTTTCAGATCCTGAAATACCAAAGGAAATAGGAAATGGGCTATGGGTTGGCGGAGTGGGGTAAACGAACGAAGGCGATGATGCTCTCTGATTGATATTGAGATTGATTGGCCTATGCATGAACGTTAATTTTAGTATCTTCTCCGGTGAAGCGAAAAAGGTCAGAAGTCAATAGAATTTCCCATCCCGGTTTTGTCCTGACGTCAGCGGCATCAAATGACTGGTATTATTAAATCAAATAACGGCGCTCGTCGTGGGGCAGAGCGGAGTTCTTTGTCGAGAAACGGATGGCACCCAGTTAATTGCTGTTGTGCTTTTTTTTTTGGTTGCTTTCATTCAGAAATTTATGCCGTTACACGAAATGAAACGAATAAAATTTTAATGACAGAACGAAACTTTGAACGAGGAAGGTACTTTGACTAAAACAAGCCACACTAAAAGCTTTCTTCGTTTCATCGTCTGTTTGCTATCTAATGTTTGTCTGTTTCTCCATTAAAACAATGTGCTTCAAAATTTATGACTGCACTCTTTTCATCGCGAGCCGTCACTTTGATACGATTGCTAAATTAGTTTGTTTGCTGCTCATAGACGAGCAATGTGGTTTAGCAAGATTGGAGAATTTCTAACCTAAAAGGCGATGTTACTGATGTTACAATTTTCCTAAATTGAGCATTAGTTTTGTCTTGAAAAATTCGTCCCTTAAATCCAACGCTACAAGATCGACGACAACGACAGTAAAATGTTAGCCATCGTCTTCAGGGAAAAGAAAATAACTTACAAACCTCCTTCCGCTTGATTCCTCTATACCGAGCGGAAATCCCCTACCGGAGCGGCATCCCATCCAGGCTCGAACCACCGAAATATTACCGACGACGACGAGAACGACGAGGAGTTTTTTTTTTATTTCGCCGAATCAAATTGTCGATGCAACCAGTCCACGGAGTTGAAAGCGAACCTTACCGGAGGTGAAATAAAATAAAAGTTGTGCAATATTTATGACTCCAGCGCATCAATAAATTAGTGAACTTCGGAAGAATGTACTTTATTATCATTTCGCTTGCATATTCAGGCCAAAGTTCACCGCTGCTGATTTATTTATTGTCGCAACTTTTTTTTTCGTCGTCGTTGTACTTTGGTATTATGACCCTTTCTATGAAGTATACGATTATATGAGAAGGATATAGATGGCATTTTCGAAAGTATAATGTCACTCGAATGGAAATGTTACGTACTTCGACCTCAAATAGCTCTTGTTGAGTATTTTTTTTTTACAATTTAGAAAAATGTATCTTTTATATCTATTTACGCTAACTCAGGCAGGAAGAACCCCAATTGTTATTGCAGCGAGTTTTATTTTTTGTAAGCGCAAAACTTTATGCACTGTATTTCAACTTCCTCCCGTCCGGAGACGAACCACGAAACCATATTTGAAACGCGAAGCCAACAGTAAATATGTTCTTCATACATCCGGCACCGGGATTCGTCGTCGAGCGGAGTTCTGGCACCCAAGCCACAGCCGGACACGGACCGAAACTCCGGCAAATATTTTCGCTGTCAGAGCTTTCGGGCTAGTTTGAGAAGGCATTACGGGAAGTAAATCTCCGTTCGTCCTGCGCGACCAGGAGACATGCCCGAGTGCTGGATACAGCAATGTGCTGGACATCATCTTTCCGGCGGCAGAAAATCTCGGCACTAATCTTCGGACTGGTCTGGTCTCTGTTCCGGGGATTTCCATCTTTCCGAAAGGAAATGATACTACCTATATAGTAAATCTGAAAGATCTGTAGGAAAGAACGGCGCTGAATCTTATATCAACTTTTACCCGGGAGAGAGGGAAGGGAAGGAGCGTGGAGGCTGTTGGCGACGACGATGACGACCCGAAGTGGCCATAACAGAATGTTATCCGGTTTTGTATTATTATTTTCCTGGGGGTTCTTACGGTAATCTTGAAAGTTGTTTGCGTAGTATACACGTTTGTGTGTATTGCATTTTCATACTTTTAGTAGTTGATTTATGACGGACGAACGGATGGTGATATTAAAGTTTATTTTCTTCATTGGCTGATGACTGGGAAAGATTGCAGGGCGGGAAAATTTCTCATTCGCAGTTGTTTAAATAATGAAATCTTGTTTCGCAAGCGACGTCTAATTGCAATAACAGTAAAAGTAATTAAAAAAGCTTTTTTCAACTATGGTCGTTGCAACAAAGGTAGCTGAAATGTTAAGCGAAAATTATTCATGGTAGAAATGTATAAATTGACATTACGTATAATTCGAAAGTTGTTTTCCGGGAAAATGCTATGCTGAAAAAGGAGTTAAGTTTTTTAAATTAAAATTTTCGTATCGTTCATATGTAAAGATTTTTCGACAACATAGTTTTATAGCAATTATGGCAATATTATTGATATATTATTGTATTATTTATTCACATATTGTAGATACATTTTTGGATTGTTTTTTCATTTTAATATTTTTGAACAGGAGAAAAAATGTACTGAGCGATGACAGTTTTTTGACGACATCCAAGAGCGTCGCTCTATGACAGTATTGGTATTGGCAAAATAAAGACAGCCGACAGATAAAATATATTGCGACCATAAAGTTGCCGTCTAGATCTCCATTCCTTTTTTTTCTTTGCTGTTCACCATATTCCCATGTCGATGATAGCATGTATGGTTGTATATAACATTCGGTATGCGATACACACATCCTCCAGTGCACAGCCGCTCTATTGCCGAGTTTGCTTTTTTTTTGCGCGAAGGCTGTCGGTAAGGTGCCGAGCAGTCTTTACGCTCCTTCTTCCCACAGCCTTTTTTAACAGCCACGACATCCATTATAGGCAAATAAAAAAAGAAAGGGAAAATGCCTCCGGTGGATTCGGGCTATTACCGAAATGTGCTGTTTGTGTAGTGCGGACACGAACGTCTGTATAAAAAACAGCTTCTTTTCTTTTCTGCGAATGTAGAAGATATCTTCCAAATAAAGCCGAATCTACACACGGAGTACATATTTAGTATATTTTTAACTCATTATTGATAAATTTTGACATATATCTGACTTTTCTTTGACAATTATTTTAACCGTTCTGATATTTTTCAGACTTTTTTGGTAATATTGGCCATGATCTCACATATATTGTAATTTTGACATATTGTAGACAAATTTTCATTCATATCTGAAATTTTTTCCAAATTTTTGACACATTGCCAAATGCCAAATTCTTTTAACTTTTTAATTGTAAATCTTTTAAATATTTTGAATATTTTTTGAAAATTTTTTTTTTGAGTTTGGCCGTATTTAACAATTTTACGTTAAAATATTTTGTATTTTCAACACATTAGATTTTATGTGTAGGTATGTGAAAATTAATTAATTAATTAATTAATAAATTAATTAATTAATTAATTAATTAATTAATTTATTTATTTATTTATTTGTTTTTTTATTTACGTCAATCATAGTAGATTTTGGATTTATTTGTTTCATAAGCTGATGTAGTATCAGTGCTCTGATCAATCCTTTTTTCTACCGAACACAAAAATATCAGTCATTCAATTTCATCTTATCCGTTTTGTGCGAGACTTCGTACACCGTTCGTCTCTCCGAGCTGTCGCGTTCAATTTCGTTTTCCGATTGCAAAATAAAACGAACGGGCATTACGATCATCTCTTTTCCTCTCTAGTGTAGAATCCTCGCAATCCTGTTCGCACTACTTTATGACGATTTTTTTCGCATTTTCCTTTTGTTCAATATCCATTGATTTTTAGTGGCAATGAACGACCGGAAAAAAATTCATTTATATGAGGAAAATTTTACGTCGGCTTCAATCTTTTGGAAAATAAAATGCATGATGCTTGAAAGACTTTCATATGCCATAAAAAACATTAAATATTAATCAGTTATCAAGAAAAAGAAAAAAAAATGAAAAATATGCTTTGTGTTGAAAATTACTTAAGACTTGTTTTTTTTTTCAAAGTGACTATTGATTCTTTTTATCGCATTCGCATTTTTTTCCATTTGCATTTTTTTCCATTCACTTTCACCTTCATCTTTATTTTTGTGTTCATTTTCAATACAGTTTTAATATCTTCAAGAAGGGTTTTCAAAATGCAATTTCTAACGTCAAAATAAATATTCACTATTTGCTCTGTAGAAATTAGCAGGTGATGTATTATGTCATAGTTTATGTTTACACGATTGTTTTCACATGTGACTGGTATGATATAAACTTAAAACATGATTTTGGTAGTCAGTGCTGGTGATCCAAAACATAAACAATGACTAGTTTTTGATACTTCGTAAATCATCGAAATATAGATCAGTTAAACTTGTAAATATGCAAATAGTGTGATTAATTATACTGAAACTTGTTCGAAAACGTTGTTATTATCAGACTAATATGAGCCATTTGTTATTATGTAGACAGTTTGCAGTGTACAATTCAAATTTACATGTTTGAAATCCGACATGTGCCGAACACTCGTTGTTTCTCTTCGAAAGAAAGGTACTCTGCGCAACTCTGCGCAAGATCGGACTAGATGCATTTTAAGGCATTTTTTCCAAGCTATCTTTTAAAACTAGTGCCAATAGTGCCAAACCCTGCCGTTCAAACTTTAAACGCTGTTAAAAAAAAAAAACGTAATTTTTTGATTCCGTCAATTTATACATATATACATTATCCAATGATGAGGATTATACATTATCCAATGATTAGGATTTATTCTCCACTATTTTATAGACAACTTTTACTTAGACGTCATCAAGATTCAAGTTACTCTTGGGGCTCCAGCAAATTTCGCAACATTGCATTTTTTTTTTTTCAAGAAAAACGCTAAAAAACGCTGACTCAGTACACTTTGAAAAATCATAGAAAATTCAAATTTTGTCGTAATGCTCTAAAAATTTGGATCCTGTCACTTCAATAGTATACAACTATAGGAAGAATATAATTGAAATGAAATTCACATTTTCAATTTTGGGTCGATGGCCAGCGATTCCCCACTGTGCGATGGTGTACTTTGTCCGAAGCTAATTTAGATTTTCGCATCGCTAAGTACAGGTCACACTCGATTATATATAGTCTCTGATTTTTTTCCACTATATATAATCGAATTTTATATATAATCTAATCAGAGAAAAAATGTATTTTATTCATTTTACATGAATGTTTTATTATTTTCGAATAAATAGGAAGAATTTTATTTTTGACTCATCCCCCTAAAAGTCAGCAAACACAGTTCTTATGAAAATTATACATATATCTTGTAGTCATTCTTGTAGTTATTCCTGGTGTCAAATGAAAAGAAAAAGTTAGATCAGTATATATTGATTTGTCAACTCGTTCGTTTTTAATTTCTCAAATTTTTGAAAATTTTCAAATTATTCGTTTGTTCCTAAATTTTTTTAATTTCTTTTCTTTTATTTTTGAAATTTTTTTTATTGAGGTAATTTTATTTAGGGTTTTTCAATTTCAATTTTTAAATTCCAAAAACCAAAAAACCAGAGTTTTTCATTGTTTTAATAATTTTTTATTTTTTTTCCCTTTCTATCAAGCGTAACGTATTTTCTGGATGTTCTCTTACGAAATGTTCGCTCTAGATCACATTTGAAATTTAAAAAAAAATTTTTTGCTACTATATATACTGCCGTTCTTATGCACGCTGGGACAACTATGCTTGGAACGGCAGTATAATCGAGTTTGAAATTATATATAATAGAATCATATACATATAATCGAGTCAATATAAAATCGAGTCTCTATATAATCGAATCCGACCTTTATATCATCGGCCTAACAGATAGATACTTTTAAATTCGATAGTTATCAGGAGGCTAATTTTTCAAGTCAATTTGTATGCGGGAAATTCTTTTTCGTTATACATTAATAGTGTTCTCCATACATTGTTGATGATCCTATTCATGCATCAAACATCAATTTTGAAGCCCGTCTGCTTCGCCTCCGCCTTAATCCGCTCCTGGGTACCAGAAACAACTAACAACTCACAACTAAAATTGAGCTAGTTTCAACAATTCAATTTAGGTGGCCTCTAATGTTTCTGCTGATTTGCAATCTACCTTTAATTTTTTGCATCTAAAAAAAACACAGTTTGTAAGACGGTTATCAACCAATACATCACAAAACTATCAACTCAATTGTAGAACATGATTTGTCAGGGCATAAGGATTGTCTTTTTCCACTATTTATGCATAACGAATCAGAAAAAAAATTGACTGAAAAATTAGCCTTATCTGTTGGGCCAATGATATAAGCGAAGCAAGAATCTGAATAAGCTTCGGAAAAATATAAATTCCGCCGCGCGCAACGCAACATATGGTATAATGCTAGCCGCGTAGGCAGAAGTAAAAACACTACTTGTGCCTGTCGGCGCTTTGCGACGCATAACAACGACGGACTTCAGCATTTCGCATGAAGAAATATTCAAACTATATCTCCACCTCATTTGTCCTCGAGCAATTATCGCTAAACATCAACAACAACAACAACAAACTGCTCCACCAAAAAATAACGTGCATCTGTAAGCAGTGCCCCAATCCCATCCGATGCAGCGAAAAAGCATTCATCGACCGTTTTTTGACCGTTCAGACAGCCAGTCAAGAACCAGTCGAGAACGAGAGAAACGAAAATAAAACACGCCACATGCTGCCGATCATACTCTAGTTTGCTCCGTTCAACATAAATTCAAATGATCGAGCGAGAGAGTTTTAAAATCGACTTCTCCGAAACTGCGGTCGCTATCGTTAGAAAAAAAATCGTCACACGAGAGAAAGAGAAAAACTTTTTTTCGTTCGCCCGATCGTTTCTGCCGTTCAATTCAAACGAAAAAAGCATGTGCATTCATCGCAGTCACAATCAAATTTCGATCCCTTCTCAAGCACTGTGTAGTATTAGATTTCAATGGAAGTTCGAGTACATTGAGGTGTAAAATAAAAAACTAAAAACGGAAAAATCTTAGAACGCACTTTTTCCACGTCTTCACGCAAATACAGAAAATTTTAATTTGATTATTTCAACTACTATACTATTAAAAATTGTTAAACCTTTCCTAGCACGATCGTTAGACTTAAGTGGTAAGTGAACCGGAAGTGCACTCTTTGAGTTATATAAGATCCTGTGTCTGCTCAAACCAGTCATTTTACTAGTGGATGGTCACAAATATAGTCCTAACTAAATAACAGGGGGTAGCAGCAGTAGCGTTAGTGGTGGTGGCAGTTTCAGCGGAAGCTGTAGTGGCACTAATTCCTCTAGTAAAAAGCTGCCGTAGCTGCAGCGTCAGCGGCAGGTGCATTGATCGGCACTTCCTCCAGTGAAAAGCTCCTCTCAGCCTTAACTGTAAACTGGCCGTACCCTTCAAATAACGCAGAGCTAACTTCGTACCCGTGCAGTCCAGTCCTCGCTCTGTACTCGAGAATGATAGCGGTGATCACCAAGTCTGGTCCGGTATAAACAGCAACATAGAGTACTACAAAGTACTTTTATACAGGTTTATCTTGGTGCCAAACGTATTCACAGCCTTACTTGATCATTTTATTCAGGGAATGATTCTGTTGCTCGGTAACTTCATTTAACAGTGGAATGTACAAAGTGGTAAACTGTTGTCAGTCGCCCTCTCGTTAGAAGAAATGTTCCATCGATCAATTTTTCAATTCTTGAATAGATTGCCCACAAACCGACCTAGTTACCATAGTTGCCAGTTTTCCTTATCTGATCGATCAGATTCGGTTTCGTTTTCACTAGTTGCATCGTAAGTTCATCACCCGCCTTTTTCTCGAAGGCCGTGTATTGAAGGATTCCGGTAGGCTGCTCAAAACTGTTGCCACCTACAACTTTTCGCCTAGTTCAAAGTCCAAAACTCGCTCCATCTCAACGAAGTCTTCAGTGTAATACCAGGAAGTTAGATTTCGTAACAAGCATAGCATAGAAGTCAGCATCAGCTTCTGGAAGTGATCCTTGAGTTACTTTTACAAGCGATCTTTGCCTGCTCGAGCCCAATAGTAACGCTGGATTTCTAATTGGAGACCGTGTTGACTTCTGCATTTCCGCAAAGGTCAAATGAAAGAGATTTATATTACGAGGGAAGGGTACGTTAGGTCAAGGTTCAGCATGAGATTTGATTCATACACCTGTTTATTTATACACAAACTTCGCAGCCAACTGTTTTTAGTCTACAAGACAATTGTGGAGCTAGCGCTACGATCCTACGGACACTAACAGCCTTTCGCAAGCCAAAACTCGAACCTCGAAGCCAGCATCGTACCTCGTGATCATCTGGGAAGGTGTAACATATAAATCCTACCCATCTCTATTTAGCTATTACCAGTTTATACTTGGTTCTGTCGGCTGATTAAAGAAAAACAATGAGATGATAGCAGTTTAGACCAAAAAAAAGTAAGAATGCTGTTAGGGCAGCGCACAATTGTGTGTGGTTATCTCAATATATAAATTATTTTTCTGATTTGAGACCGATTTAAACTATAACCGATAAATTATATCATAATATACTGATATATTATATGAGATAAAACCAACAGGCCATAAAACCGAAAAGGAAAGCTGTTGGGGCCGCAAATGTGTATGGTTTAATTGAACGAAACACAAAAGTAATCATTAATTACATTTTTGGAATCATTCTAAACAAACAAATAAAAAAAATGTTTTTGAGGCCACGCGCAAGTGTGTTTGGTTTATCAAATAAATATTATAACAAACAACAAAACAGTATCGCACGCACTATTTTCAACTTGAAATAAATTGCTTACACGACTTATATAAAACAACTTTATAACGACTATAATCACAACTCTTACATTTCCAGTGCCAACAAATTGCGGCCTGTTATAAATAGGTCATGAACAAATTGCACAAATGAGTTGAATTTTACTCGCTGATGATTGTTTCTAATACATCCAAAACAGATTACCCACGAAAATAATCATGGCGCTCCATTTTAGAAATTATCATGACAATTAAGATTTTTCGTGAATATTTGCCTTGTACTTCGTTAAAATTTACGTGCTTCGCAAATATCACGATATGATAGTAATCAAAATCATATTTTTGCGAAATTTTGAAATGAAGGAAAAATTAACAGATGAGCCTTAGGTATATATTTTTGATTGGATTATATTAGGAATTCTGCTCTTAGCACAAAAATTGCCTTGAATACTCATTCGCACTCCGCTTGCGCTAACGAGGCAGCCATTTTGATTATTCGCATTCGCTGAATGGGTACAGCAATTGCCCAAAGATTTTGTCCTTTATATATCCACAATCTATAAAGTTTATTTCGAGAAAAATATTGCAAAATAATTGAAAAAAAATGTACATTGAAACAACATCATTACAAGTATAAGGTGAACTACGAAGTCGGGCACTATCTACTTATTATTTGAACTTTCTTACTCTTTAAGCGAACAAAACAAAGAGTAAAATTTACCACAATTTGGAGAAGGAATCCTAAAACCAATCAAAGCTACTACATTCCATTCAAAAATAAAAAAAAATCGCCGTCACCATCTCGATTATTGTAGTAGAGAAAATAATATAAAAATTTTCCAAACTAAACCATGTATTATTATTATCTTGAATATTATAATAGTATTTTTGATCTGCACTGTATTTGATGAAGGAGAAATAGTTCACACCGTCAAATCACATTTGCAACTGATTTAAAACTGAACTACAACTATTGCGGCCATTTTTCAATTTTGTCTCCACTATACGTTTTGCTGTCAAACACATATTCAACACTGTTGTCTCTTATATTCTCAAGAAAAGGCTGGTTATAAACATGTTATAAATAAGTTTCAACATCAATTCGTAATGTATATACAACTTCAATTTACCATTCCAATTTAAAACATCATTCCGATTTAAAATATCAATGCAAGTGAATTAAAACGTAGTGTTTTTTCCCTTGCAACTTATTTATGACTTATTTATAACTTCCTGTTTTCATTTTTTTCGTTAAAGATGTTGCAGGTGTTACTTGGGAATATATTATTCCAAATCAATTGAAAAAATGCCCAAACAATCATTTACCACTTGATGACCAACATTGAAATCTGTATTTTCTAGAAGCAAATGGATCGTAAAAAGGTCATAAAAAAGTCATCAGGATGAATTTTTAATGAAGGTTTCAAATCATAATACTCAAACATTTTAACAATTTCGAAATAAGAACCATAGGTCACGTCACACACTTCGGTTTACCCTGCGCCTTGCATTCCCATCTTTCCACTTATCGAGCGTTAATTAACATATAGTGGCCCCCTTTCCTATCCAGCTTTTTACGCGCCATAATGGCGGACGCTATAATGCAAAGTTCGTAATAAATTACCCACCCTTTCGACAACTCTGCTTACGTCAGTTTGAAGTCTTCATACAATTTACAAAATGAAAAATATATCTGGCAACATTTGTGTTGCAAATTTTATCAGAAATCGCAAATCTGACGTAAGCAGAGAGGTTCGCATATTACGAACACGCATTATAGCGACCGCCAATATAGTGCGTAAAAACCTGGATAGAGGACCACCCACCAGATTAACTCAATTTATGAAAAAACCTCGAGAGATCTCTAGAAAACTTCCATCAGGAAACATCTTATCCAGCAAATCTGCATCACAAACATCCATGAGTTCCGATTTATGTTGAGAGAAATTAAGTGAATTTGACTGGTGGTCCTTTCTAGGTCAATAAAGCAAAGGGGTCCACTGTAGGGTAATTTACCCTAAATCAGAGTTTATAAATGTGTCTCATGATTCTTATGCAAATTGGCTGGAAATGAAGTTTCCCGATGGAAGTTTTATGAAAATCTCTCGAGTTTTCGTATTAATTCAGTTATTCTGGAGACTAATCCACAATAGAATAGAAGGATCCACTAAAACTTAATTTACCCTACAAATATTTCTTGTGATTCTGATGCAGATTAGGTGAATAAGATGTCTCCCGATGGTAGGTTAAAACTACCTAGGATGGAACACGTCCTTTAGTGGACCACTATACAGATTAACTCAATTTATCCGATCATAAATCTTCCATCGGGAAACAAAGGATAAATTAACCTATAGTGGAACCCTTTCTTATACTTAGTGGACCACTCGCCAAATCGACTCAATTTAAACTGAATGGATAAACTCTGATTAAGGTTCAGAGAAGTTGAGTTAATCTGACGAGTGGTTAATAAAGTAAAGGGGTTTACTATGAGTTAATTAACTCTACTATCCAGCCAATCTACATCAGAATCACGAGAATCTTTGTAAAATTCCAATTTGTATCAAGAGCATAAATAGTTTTTCGTCAGAGTGGTCCACTGAAGGAAGTGGTCCATCCAAGGTAGTTTTGCTCTAGTAACAATTGATTCCGATTACTTTCACTGCCAGAAACCATGCGAATATAGGGTGGAACTACAAAGGATAGGCCATCCTTATTTCAGTGGACCCCCCTCACGAAAAACTGTTTATTCTCCTGGTATATCTATTGGAATTTTTCTCGTGATTCTGTGGTGCAGATTAACTGAATAAGATGTTTTTCAAATGAAGATTTCAGGAAATCGCTCGACTTTTCACATAAATTTAGTCAATTTGAGCGATGATCCACTAAAGAATGTTATCCATCAAAGGTATTATTGTAGGTATCATTCCGAAGTATCATGCAGGCGGAAAAATTTCAACCCCGTCCAACCCGGATCGTGGCCTACTGTTATCTTTTTCGATGCAATTTCGATGTGCTTTTAATTACTTTCTGATATTTTTTTTCGTCATGTTTTTCCTAATATTTTGCGGGGAATTATGGACTTTATAAGAGCCTGATTCTGCTTAAATAAATCATTATACTAGTGGATGTTGCGTCCAGCATATTTCAGAAGCTTCAATAGCAACAGTTGTATCAGCAGAGGTAGAAGGGGAAGCTTCGTAGCCACAAGGTTACAGAGACAAGCGGGTGGTAATGGGTTCGAGTCTTAGTAGAATCAGGCTATTCAATGTCAAAGAGCTTTAAACATGGGTATATTCTCAAGCTGCTTCGTACAAATAATTTCTCTCCCGATTGATACCCTCAACAAAGCCGGAATTTACAAAATTGCATGCAGTCACTGTGACATGGTTTACATTGGACAAACTAAACGTAACCTAGGGATACGTTCCAAAGAACATTTCGCAGGAGTGACAAAAGCAAGTAAAGTTTCAAAAAATGCCCCACCACACCTTTTCAAATCAAAAGTGGCTGAACATATTTTTAACGAGGAACATCCACTAACTTCGGATAGCATTCAGCTGCTCCGCCCCGTTAATAATTTATGGAAATTAGACGTAGCTGAAAGTTTGGAAATTTATAAACAACACTCATGCACGCTTCTCATCAAAGACGCAGGTAATCACCCCTCATGGTTATTCAATCTTCTTCTCAAAAACCCCAGACATGGTACGGTAAACAACCGACCGCATAATTCACTACCTAACTCCAATTAAGAGTGCTAAATTTTCATTTTACCTACTACAAATAAAAAACATGATTTACGCGTTGCTCTTTACCAGTCCACAGAAACACTGAGGATGACTGTACTGCCGTTCCAATCATAGTAGTCCCATGTTCTACACAAATCTTATGCACGCTGGGACAACTATGCTTGGAAGGGCAGTGTATGTCACAGTCGAAATATATATATTTGCGCGGACTGAATTTCAATATTTGTTTTCCAAATTTTCTAGTAGAGTCTAACGGGAACCGATAATTATTTCTTTTAATTTTTTAAATCACTCTGCTAAGACGCTCGGTATAGATTTTCCAAATTTGATTTCTCTCCAGGCTGAAGAACTATTATCGAAAGTTTCGTAAACTTCATCTACTAGTAGCACGTTATATCTACTTATAACTTGCTTAAGGCGATGATACGGTCGAACTTTCGGAAAATGTCACAAAATCGTTATGTAATGCGCCATAATAAAAAGTGAATTGTTATCTTAATCTGCAAGCACCCTCTGACTGGTCAAAATTTATTTGTGGCGCGTAATGTAATAATCATTTTTTTATAGTTTACGACAACCTTGCGGTCCTGGCTTTGCACGTAACCCTTTTTTATTGGAATATGTTGGAGCTATTGTTTTTAATTTGTGACGTGTTTTTTACATACTTTATGCGTTGTTTTCATATGGTTCTGAAATATTTTTGTTATATTTTCGATATATTCTTACTACATCTGACATTACTGACATATTTTGCAATTTCACTTTCGACATCTTTTTGTTAATTTCCTAACACTAATATACAGTCCTTATGATTTTCACATGTATTGTAACTTTTTACGTATGTTTGACATATTTTCACAGATTAAAGGTTTATTTCAATGTTAGTCCAATTTAGGCCTTTTCTTAGTTTAGTTTTGTAAAGCAGACAGTTTAAGTAATTATGAAATGCGAAAAATTAAAGAAAAATCTTATTAAGGTTTTGAATAATATATAGACGAGAGGAGGTTCAGTTCTAGTTCAGCTTCGGTTTAGTTTTAGTACAGTTTATATACAGTTTCAGTACAATCACAGTTCAGTTTATGTTTTTTTCAGTTCGGACTCAGTTTACATTGATTCAGTTTCAGTAAAGATTAAATACAGTTTGAGATTATTTACAGTTAAGTTTTAGTCCAGCTTCAGTTCAATTCAAGTTAGGTTCAGTTGGAAAATATTGATGTATTAATTAATTTCCTGTTAGCTTTTTCAAGGGAAATACGGCTTTTTCAGTATTAAGGGTGTATCAAAACGCTACTATGTCTTATATCCGACGTTTCGGCCTTTGGACTTGGCCTTCCTCAGGGGATCTACAAATTTATTATAAACATTTATAGAAATAGTACATTTTTTTGAAGGGAAGAGTATCTCTCTTGTCCTATACTCATCAACCACACCAACACTGTTTTCATATATAGATTATATATATAAATGAAAATTATAAGCTAGAGTCCATCTTGGTGTTACCAGAGGTGCGATAAAAAGCCCGAGAAAACGAATTAAATCCACCAACGCATCGTGATTTGTGATGTGGTGAAAGTTTGTAGGTAGTTTCTAAAGCTCAAACTAACTCTAACGTTTCAATATAGGTACCATGAAGGAGAACCTATCGATAGTTATGACAACCTATCGTAAAACTTTGTACGCTGAACGAAAAACGGTACAACTTTATGTAAGTTATCTGAGAAAAAACAATGTCAGAGTTTTTGAAGAAAAAAAATGTACTATTTTTATAAACGATTTTAATAAATTGGTAGATCCCCTGAGGAGGGCCAAGTCCAAAGGTCAAAACGTCGGACATAAGACATAGTAGCGTTTTGATACACCCTCAAGACTGAAAAAGCCGTATTTTCCTTGAAATTTCATGGTACAGTCGTCTTTAAATTTGAATATGTTTTCTAGTTGGGATTCAATTCCGTTTTGATGCAGTTAGTTAAGTTTAAATTCAGAATCAGTTTAATTTTAAAGTCAGTTTTGTTTCAGTTCAGTTTTGATTTAGTTGCTGTTCCGTTTTAGTTAAGTTGCCATTCAGTTTCAGATTCATTTCATTAAGCTTTAGTACGGTTCTAGTATAGTTCCAGTTCAGTTCCCGTTGAGTTTCACTACAGTTTCAATTAATTTTTTATTTGAATGATTTCCTAGAAATTTCTCTTCAACCAGAAAAACAATTTCCTCTCTGTGACGACATCTGAGGAGCGTTCCAGTGATAACATAATCTTCCTATCCCAAAAAAAAAACTAATAAAGAGTCATAATCAAAATATGAAGGAACAGCTTATGGAGCGAAATGTCACTCTTCTATTAGCTTTCTACCCAAACTAAACCAAACAAAATAATGCCATCCGCTATTGAGGTGTTATTTTTAGTTGCCAGAACATGCTGCCGAACAATATCATAGCTCATAGGAGAAAAGTTTTCCTCTCCCCGAACAAATGGCAAGCCAAAAAAAGCGATGTTCTCCGCAATGTGACCCCGGTTTCGACACCCGTTAACCAGCAGGATGACTGAGTAAAAGTTTTTCAAATTTGCCGGAGGATCCTGAATAGTAAATAGGGAAATTTGCCCAACATGTTTACCCCGTTTCCGGCGGAATCACCAATATTAAGTCCTTCGCTGACAGGCAAAAGTCCACTCGATTGCCTACATGACCGTAATAATGATTTCGCGCCAGCAATCGATCGATTATGTTTTTCTTCGTTTCACTTCGCTCTGGAACTTATTCGATGAATAGTGTGGGAGGACATTTTCCACTTTCTTGGGAAACTTTTCCCTGGAGTGCTCGATTGTTGTAGAAATGGTTTTGACTGTGGTAGAAAAAATATAAAAATATGACATGAAACTTTTTTCGTGCAAAGTGTGCTAATAAATTTGAAGAGCCGGCTAATCCTAACAGAAAAAATGCTTTTCCTTTCGATGCAGTGGTAATTTGGGTAACATTTAACATGAACCCGCAAACAAAAGGCAAAAAGATCACTGTCACCGAAAATACAATGCTCCCACCGCATGCGGTACAGATTATCTCCAGAAACCGACCGCCGGCCGCTGGCGCCGAATCAAAAATAACATTTTTCGGATAGGCAAAACTTTTCCAGTCGCAAATTGTGCTCGACGTTTTACCGTTTCTCTGCGCCCCGAAACAACCGTCGTCATCATCATCAACAGGCAGCTGTCAGTTGCGGAGCAGCTTTGAGGTTTCGAGAGCCCGACATATTTTGTGTGTGCTGTAAAAGTCGGCTTCTAAGTCGGTATTAAGCTTGTAGCAAGTTGTTGCCTGCTGATCTCGGGTTTCGTTTTCACTGCCTGATGTCCGCTTTGCATTATAGATTCAGCTAAAGGGCACAGCCGTGGACAGAATTTTGGGTTTTGGCGAGGGGGAAATATTTTACCCGAAAGAATTTTAAGATCTTCAGACCACAAAGGAAGGTTTGAAAGAATTTTCGACGGAAAGTTAATAATTTACGTTATTGCTAGGAGAAATCGAGTGCCAGAAAACATTCATCTCTAGTCACGTTCGATAGACGTGATTTGAATTCCGCCATGCCAAAATATAGGTAGAAGGTAGAACAGTTGGCCCGTAATCGCAATAGCAGTCTAACTCGGTCAATACTTATGCTACACGTTTAACCGTAATGCACCGCACAGGAAAGCAACTTCTTATGCTTAAAATAATGACTGCCGAAGATTTCCCTACCGTTATTTGTCATTGTGTTCTATCAGTAATACCCTGAAGCCTGTGATGCAGAAGAGCCGATTAGACAAAAGCTGCTCCTGGCACTTCAATGCGGTACGGTAAGATGTACTCAAATAATTCCGACAAATTTTACTGACTTCAGACACCGTGAAAAGCTCGTTTTCCTCGATACGAAGACAGAGCGTACAGATAACTATCGAACTCTTCACGTAGAGGATGCGTGCTCTAATGCGATTTAGATTGCGCTCGAACTGCGGTGCAAACTGGGTTTGCTTTCCTGAACCGACAAACGACCTGGAATTAGATTTCGGTGAGTGGCTCAATATTCCGAACCGGATCCGGGATGACGTTGCCGCCTGCTCTGCTGCTTGGTGTGTAAACATCCAAATCCATCTAATGCAGGCCAAGCATGCACATCCATCCCATCGGGGACACTCGTCGTACACTCGAACGATGCGGACACGGATGCGAACCAGGCCCGGAAAATCGGATCGCCAGAGGCGAAGATGAACACCAGCAATTGGCTGCATTCTACAAAGCTTCCCTCCTGGCTGACGCCACCGCTGCGGACTCTGGAAGAAATGCTACATTATCCGCCCCACCAGCCCTGAAAGGGTGGCGGCTTTTTGTGTTCTTTGTCGACGTCTGTTCACGATGTCTAGCAGTCAGTCGGCAGTGATGGACATGAGTGTGCCATGTGCCATGTGCTGTGTGTATGTCTGTGGAAGGGACATTGTGCCACATTCAAATGATGTTGACGTGGTCGACGACGTCGTGAGCTAATGGCTGATCTGTTCGATTCCCTGCTGGGATTCATTGTTCACAGTATGACGAGTCGAGAGCCTGTTGTGTGCACCATTTCGGATTGAATGGTGACGTTTATTAAATTATATCTCTTTGGGAATACTGCCTGCTGAGGAACTGCTAATCAGAAAATGAATGTTCCATTTCAGGCTCGGATATATTCTCCGCTGATATGCAGGCTAATAACTTCATTTCTCTGGCAGGGGATTTCTGTTGATGAGGCACTGTCCTGTCGATGATTGTCATCCTGAAAATTAGATCGATTCATGCGACACGGAAGAGAGCAATAATAATTTTCGATTTGCTTAATATAGATTTGAGGAATCCTTCAATTATCAATGGAATGGGGTGAAGAATTTAGCTGCAAACCCGAGAGAAACAATATAAATTTCATTCATTTATTGCATGGTGGACTAAAAATAATCCATTTGTTAAAAAACTTAAGTTTAATTTGTGGAGCTAGAGCTAGGGCTAGAGCTAGAGCTAGATCTGGAGCTAGAGCTAGAGCTAGAGCTAGAGCTAGAGCTAGATCTAGAGCTAGAGCTAGAACTTGTCACATTGTTTAAATTGCAAGTCACGATGTGGGGTTTAGCGACCTCGCGGATTGCTTGGTTATACAAGGTTAATTTCATTTATTGTTTAAACCTATCCGCTATCCCAATTTCTATCTCCTATCTTCCTTCTTTTTTTTGCCGTTCTATGATCGATAAGCGAGAACTCCAGTGACTAGGAGAGATATGATCTCTGAACTCACGTAGGTCACTCGCGGATGGATGAGTGTCTGGTATGATCGCATTGACTGACCTATGCATATCACGTTACTACCCCTGAACGGATTATAAAGGCCAATGTTTCAATCAAAAGGTTGCTCGAAACTTGTGGTATAATGATTGGCATATTTTTTCAATAGTGAATTGGTGAAAAGTTGAGTTAAAAATCATTCATTTTGGTATAGTTTCGCAGCATTGAACCAATCATCAGCTCGTTTTTCAAGCTGAAAACAGCATAGTATAGTGTAGAAATGTACTTGTCATGTGCCGTTTTGAGTGCATGCAATGTTACTTTCACTAAACAGATCTTGAACACTAATGTCCTAATCGATTGGAGATGTTTTCCCTATACTCATATCTTCCCAATTGCAAACCAGCGGAACTAGTGATCTAAAATACATTTGTAAAAGTAGCTGCTATCCAATCATGAGCTCGCTTTCTGCTTCTGATGTTTGTTTTACCGCCTTTATTTTCAGTCCTCGTGTCGCAATACGAATATACGAAAAATAAAACCGGACCGATGAAGTTCCCACAAACGCAACAATATAACTCGTAACGTGTTGTGTTGCAGCTTGGAAGGAAGACAAATTGTTTGTCGGATAGAAGCAGATACCATGTTGCGTGTTGCATACTGCCGATGTGCGACTGGGGGAAAATTCTGTACGTGCTGACGTTAACTGCCGACAGACATGCGTATGAAATTCGAAATTCCGCTGTGATGTCAAACTATATTCGCGTTTTTCAACACGTTACTTCCTTCGTAATGAAGTTTTGTGAATTTTCCAAAACGGATTCAGTTTCCTGACAACGATGTTTTGACAGCTCTAGGAAAACTAAAGTCCTCTTCATCCCCCGGACCAGATGGAATTCCAGCCATTCTACTCTAAAAATGTGTATCACTGTTATGCGTACCTCTTAGAAAAATTTTCAACAAATTGTTGGCACAGTCAGAGTCTCTATTATTGTGGAAAAATCTTTTCTGTTTCCTGTTTTCAAGCATGGCGCCAAGCAAACATCCTTAATTTTCGTGGTTTATCATTATCGTTATGAGAAAGTTACAAGTTGCTTTTATTCTTCTTCGGAAACCACGTGCTACTAAACCGTACATTTCTGAGACATGGCTTCTAGCCCGGACGATCGACTACAACAAACTTGCTGCAGTTTCCCTCACACTGTATTACGCGCATGGATACAGCTTGGATTGCAAGTGGATACAGTACACACAGATTTGATCGCGTTGATCATGCTATCCTATTAGCGAAAATTGAAAAACTTGGAGCTGCATCTCCTCTCGTTAACTGGATGAAGTCTTCTCTAACGGATCGATCTCTATCGGTGAAATTGGGAATTGCTGAGTCCTGCAGTTTTGTATATTCATCAGGTGTGCCTCAAGG
Source organism: Wyeomyia smithii (assembly GCF_029784165.1). Classification (NCBI taxonomy): domain Eukaryota; kingdom Metazoa; phylum Arthropoda; class Insecta; order Diptera; family Culicidae; genus Wyeomyia; species Wyeomyia smithii. Next base: position 33,520,559 of record NC_073694.1, read on the forward strand.
GAGCAACCTTGGTCCAATACTGTTCTTATTATTTTTCAACGATATTTGTCTCGTTTTGCCGCTGGTATGTAGACTGATTTATGCCGATGATCTTACACTATATTTGTGACTATAAAATCTGTTGCTAACTGCCGGGAGCTGCACAGCCGTGAGATGACATTGTGACGTAGATCCAAGTGATCAGTTTTTCAGTACGGCCCAAAAACGGAAGAATTCTTCGTCACTTTTGTATGGAAATGTGTGCCATCGTCACTTTGTTTTTTTGATTTTATGCAACGTACGAATAAGTAACAACGAAAAGGAAGATACCAAAAGATAGGTCTTCGAATAATGAACAAATTGAATTGAAAAACCCATATTCGAGAAACTGGCACTTACGTCACTTTGTCATCTCACGGAAGTGCAGAGGTATCTTTTCTTGATCTTTTCTGCGACTGGTGTTGCAAAAATCTTCTGACCCTTAGTGTGACAAATGTTTCGTGATATCATTCACCCAGAAGAGAAAAAATAATTAGGAACTACACAATCAACGGTGAATTACTCAATTATACGTTTGTAATAAAAGATCTTGGTTCACTGTTAGACTACCAAATGACATTCTACGACCACCACGCACATATCATTTCAAAAGCGAATAATATTTAGGGTCTTATTATGCAAAACGCCATAAAGTTCAGAAACCCATATTGCCTTATACTTCTCGCTTGTGCGTTCTGTACTGAAATCATCTGTTATTGTTTGGAGCCCGTACGCAGAAATATACGAAGAATCAGACGAATTGAATCTGTGCAGTCAAGTTTCAATACGTTCTGCGCTTCGGTTCTTACCTTCACAACAGGATGGAGCTGCCTACTTACGAAGAAAGATGCCTTGTACTAAGTATAGATACCCTGGCTAAAAGACGGATGATATTCGGAGCTGTTTTGGTTGGTAAACTTAAGACTGGCCTTATAGATGCCCCTTGCATCCGGTCGCCAATAAATATAAACACCCCCGCGAGAATCTTCAGTTCAGCAGACATACTTGAACTTGACTTTTAGCGTACTGTACGGACAAAATGAATCAATCAGAAATTATGAAGGGAAAAAATGAAAAAAAAAAAACGTACAAGATAAGATATTTTTCTGCTATCAATAGCGATATCGTTTACCGTGCAACGCACGTGCTATTTAAGGTGAAACCTCATTGAATCCAAAAATGGCCGACTTCTAGCCACCACTTCGAATTTTCAAAAGCACTAGACTCGGAAATACTCATTGCGTTCCCTGTGAAAATTCTATTTAATGTTTGCTTCACCACAGCAAATTTAAAATAGCATTTTCACAGGGAACGCATAAACTATTTCCGAGTCTTGTGCTTTCGAATATTCGAAGTGGTGACTCAAAGTCGGCCATTTTTGAATTCAATGAGGTTTCACCTTAAAATACCTGTTGCGTAGTTTGGTCAAGAGTCAATTCGAGAACAACATTCGATTTTTTATTTATCGGATGACTCGAACAGATGGCTGCCAATAGAAATCGCCTTTTCGAACTTCGTTTAGCGGTAGATCTCAATAGTTCTGTATTTCCGAAGAAAATATCGATCAAGCTCAATCGTATCATGGCCTCTTTCCCAGAAACAGGTATGGTCACAAAATTCTAGTCCCATGGACAGACAGACATTCGAGGCAGTCCCTCGTTGCATAGTTCGAAGTTGTATATACTCTAGATATTCTTTCGCCGGCATAAAGTACTGATACTAGACACCTTGTTTCCCGTTTTGCCTAAACTTGCGTCCAATCCTGCGCACAGTGGAAAATCGCTGGCCATCAACCAAAGAAAATTTTTTACGTCAGCTGTTCCATAATATTTTTACTTTCTTGCTATAATATTCAAGTGCCTAAAACGCTCTGCAGCTTCAGTGATAGCTTGGATTTATTTGGTGTCTAACGAAAAGTTATTCGAAATACAATGCAATTTAAGTCTTATTCATTAGATATTGTAAAATTAGGTCAAAATATTGAGTAATCTGATTGAAGTGTCAAATCCTAGCAAATTATATACAATCAAATTCCAGCTAATAATATCCCGTTTATTGTATTGACTAAGCAAAACGTTACATCGATTTGTACCCTTGGTACTATATGCCTACAGCTATGCACGAAATTTTATTTCATGGCTATAGAATTATTCAAACCGCAATACTACCTATAGAAAGGATGACCGAAGAGGCTCAATATAAAAGTAATAAAACAATAGAATATGTCCGAGAACATTGTCGCATTTATCGACACTTCTTCTGCTTGACCAGCCTTTGTATGAAGTCGCCACACTGTGCTGCGGTACAATTTTTTGCTCCAGGAACTTATTGAACAAGTTTGATAAGTGCCCCTTGGTGGTGCCGGGTAAATTTAATTTGGTCCTATCTAGCCCAGACGAATTTATGTTGCACAACAGGAGGGCAACTGAAAATTCTGCCATCATGAAAGCTGGTTCTATCGCATCGCGGCTTACAGACGCATCACGAGTAGTGTGCAGGAACATAGCTCGGAAATACATACGTTTTAATTGAAGGTTTGTAAAAGTGCCGGCAGAAGACTTTTTTATGTTGATATTTTAAAAATCCAGCCCACAATATGTGAAAACTTCAGCAGTCCAGATTCTGGCTGAATCGTGGACGAACAAGAAGGAAAAGATTGATATTTTGATGTTCCCGGGAGTTCTGAAAACGTCTTTCGGGAACTAAGCTTAGCCAATCCACAAAGGGTTTGCTTCGGGTTTTCAACAGCACTTTAAGTTTTTATAGGATCTGTAACTTCAGATGGGGATTCGCTTTGGCCTTCCCTTGGAAGCTCCCAAGAGAAGTGAGGCTTTTTCTCTTCCTAGAATATCCGGGTTCAGCAAAAAAAAAAAGGTTCTCCAACTGTATAGTCAGAGTCAAGCTCATCGGACGACAAAACCTCGGGAACAAACGCACGGTTAGACGCACCTTGTCCACTAGCACATAGCTCGGCAGTTCCTACGAGAGTGACGCGAAAACAGTCTGATTTGGAGTAAGTTTTAACACCCTTGTCGAGCGATTTTGAGTGCAATTGTTTGCAATCCAATATCTTTACCAGTTGAAGACTGAAATCCTTAGAATGGCCGGTTCCAGTCTTCAGCAGATCCTCGACGGTCAGACTCGAGTCGGTGACCACGCTTCAATCTCCACTGCGCGAGCTAGAATCTACACGTGAGCAGAGACGCGTCAAATGACCTAGAAATACGCGAAAATCGTATATTTTTGATCAAGCATTCCAATGAACGTATGGTTTTTGCTGGAGAACCACGGACAAATTCAGAAAAACCTGTATTTCCCTAAATACTACAAACTTTCGAGCTTAAAATCAAAGTAACTCGAAAACCGATGCCTTTAGAATGTTAACTATTAAGTGCTTTTTGATTCAAAATGACTCTCTGCATCTTTTAGAATTATCAAATTAAAAATATTTTGAAAAATGTTTGAATTAAAATTTTCATAAAAAAATCATCTACCATAATAAAATATTTTTCATTTCTCCATCCTGGACTTTTTTTTAAAAGTTGCGTATTAACGTCAAGTTTCTTTAAAAAATTAAAAAAAAATTCTCTCTTTTTCAAATTAAAATTTAATGTTTATTTTTGATTTTTTTGGGCCGGATTTTTTTTTTGTACAGTGCAATAGCACAAATAGCAATCTGGTTTGCTTACTCGAGGCATGACACCGAAGCACGCAGTTTGTTGGGCAGACTGTAGTCCTCTCGATTACGACTTAAAACCGTGCCAGATTTTACATTGTGTTCAATGCTTTAACTTTGGGCCGATAAAACACAACCCAGGGCCCCGAATATCTTTCCGGCTACAATTTTGCCAGATGGGTCAACTTCTGTGGTGCTTATTTTCTGACTCGCGGAGCCTTTTATCAGTCCGGATCGAGCAGGAGAACGAAAGAACTCCGCCTCCGGAGTCGCAGGAGTCAGGCTCTTCCTTTTTTTCACGCGAAGAAATGAAAATAGCAAACTCTGCATAACGCGCTCTCACACAACTAGTCCTAAAGGCTTTTGCGCTGATCACTCGGCGAGTGTTCAATTTTTTTTTGCTTTTGTCGACCAGTGTTATTCGATGTACTCTGAATTTTAGCTCAGTTAAAGCAGCCTTTTGGATTTTTCTTTCATCTGACTTTAAAAACTATTCTTCACCAAGAAACCACCGATTTGAGCTGATCGAACACATTTTTTCCAATAGAAAACCAATAGACGACCAGATTATATTAATTTTAATCAATCAAATAACTATTAATTTCAATCAATCAAGAAATATTAATCAAATTTATTATTTTCCGCTGTTACAGGTATGAAGAGTCGTCATTACAGCAGCCTATCCCGAGTCTGAAGGTAGCACATTTTTATTTAAGAGCCTCACAACCTAATAAGCAATTTTTTCGCAAATATTTCTGTTATTTTTATAGGTTCGTCAATATAGAATTTTCTAGTTCTAGATCTAGAATGATACTATACGGGATCTTTTCATTCTACATTATCCGGAAGCATAAGACGTTATGTTGGAGCAATCGCGAAAGACATCCATCATGGTCCTCGCAACAATGCTGGCACATATTGGATAAAAGTTTTCCTCCTTATGCCTGAAGGGAAAAAAACTGCTGACACACACACGTCGTGCATCGAAGCGAGCTGCCGTAATTAGAATCAAATTGATTTCTCTTGTTCGCCCTCGCGTTTTCAATTCGATGAAGACGCACGGTTGTTTTTTTTGCAAGAAAGCGTGATAAATTCGATATTAAATATAAATCGTTTGCTTCCCATAAAATCCTTCGACGGTATCGCTCGGACGTGACATGTACTAGCTTAGGCTTTTTTATGAGCACCCAGGAGGAAAGCTTGACGTAAATACAATTAGGATTGGTTCCATTTTTGCGCCGAGACGATGAATAATGCAGAATAAAAAACAAACCAGATTATCGATCGTCTAAATTAATCATCGTGAAAAAAAATCCAAAAAGGACGCTATCACGCTTAATCAACCGGAAGCATCCTTCTTCATTGTGATCGCCTCGAGAAAGTTTTCCTTCATCGATATCTCATTTCTCCGGGTTCATTAGAGCAGCATAAGCTTGCCTGTGCCTGTCTGCTTTTGGCATGAAAATAAAATGTTGCAGAAATTAGACCCGATGAATTGTTCTTGCAAACAAGCCTAATCCTCCAGTTTGCCCACGCGAAACTGTATGGAATGGTAAACAGAGAGTTTGTTAAAAATTTAAAACTGACTTTGCATTATACATTGATACCGCTTTGGCTCAGTCGTAATTTGGTCAGTGCTGACCTTTTCAGTTTGCTTGTTTGTTCTTATGCGAAGAAGAATAAATTTGCTTTCCAAATGTAGAGTAGAAGTCGCAATGCGAGGTATTCTAATTTCGAACTGATGGAGCTGTAATAATTGAACATGATAAATATTAATGCCAAGTAGCACATTAGCAAAATTAAAACATTCGGGCTTTCACTGAATTAAATTGAACCGCTCATAAATATCACTACGCGATAGCCATTCCTTAATGTCACCCACCCGAGAGAGCAAATGCATGTAGACAAGTTGTTTAATACGGTTGAACGCAATCAACTAACCAAACTAGCGTAAATGCTTCCAGAGAGGATGGAAAGCATGAAAAATATCACAATGCCAAGAACAATTGCTTTGTAGCCATGAGCCAAACAGTTGTTGTTGTTGCTTCAGAGAGTGATATGAAAGCAAATCGGCTACCTTCTGCTGCTGTCCCTTCGACTAGCAACACGTTGATTGTGGGCAAATACAAGTTCTCTGTTGAATAACCGAGCGTTCCCTCCGGCAGCAAACCGTCTCGCTTGCTTTAAACATTGTTGATGGCATTCTTCAGGTTAAGCTTTGCTGCCAGAAGCCAAACATAGTTCGATTCGAGAGTTTCGCATTCCTGTTATTTCATCAGGCAAAAAACTTGCAAACTGAATTCGGATCGATCCCAGCACTTTGGCGTCACAAACTAACCTCCACGGATTCGTCCGGTAGACTGACTCTGTAGCTGCTTTGTTTCTCGTCGTTTTGCCCAGTGCATAATTGCTATTAGATTATTCATAACTGGCGGTCGCTATCTCCAACCGCAACGCACAATGCATGCTCGGTAAAGAACCAGCCCGAAACTATTATGAAATTGCTGCTCGGAAACCACTGCCCCGTTCCGCATGGCCAGCTCTAATGGGCTAGGATGTTGTGGTTGGCAAAGTGCTCATTCTGTGGTCATTCCCGGATACAATCGATTGCAACGAATCCATCCGGCAGAGAGACAAGGTAGCAAACAATCGGTTAGTCGGAATGCGAGTTGAACATTCAATTGCACAATTCCTATCTGTGAATGTTTATAATAGTTAGAGATAGGTGTATGCTTTCTGATTTTCAACGTAAAATATGGTACAAAGTACTGGAAGCTAAATTATGAAACTTCACATGTCAGTCGAGCACAAAAGTGCTCGAAAGTGTTGAGCAGTAATGAATGAATAATGCATAAATGATGCTGCCAGCCAGTAATTGGTAACGTATGAAAACGGGTAGCAAACATCCGACACTGAGTAATAATTTCATTGGACTAAGTTTTATCTTTCAACTTTTAGCATTTCAAAATTTCATGTCAGATCGCATGATTTCCGCTTCGTGCTTCGTGTAGAGCCAGTAGCAAACTCCGACTTGCGGTATTGTTTTGTCAGCTGAAATACTCTCTTCCCTTGCGGTCTTCGCGATCTTTTCGAGTGTTTCAGCGTTGTTTAGAAGTCAACCACCGGATCTGCTACACCCACACAGCACCACCTGCGGGAATCCTTCGGCTGATTAAATTTGCTAACATTTGGGAGCTATCATGTTTGCTGTTCCCTCCCTGCTTTTATCCCGAGTCAAAAGTTCGAATCTCCTGTTGTTGGCGCCCTGTGGAAGTGGAAAATAATTGCAACTGTAACGCAGTCAACGCATGAAAGTTTGCGCAACAATCATTATTTCAGCACAAGACAAAGTTTTTTTTTGCGCTCTCGCGGTCGGGGACCGACCATAATTTATATCACCATATTTTGAAATGCCGCCTGGGTGGGCTAGGTAAGAATTGAATAATTGCTTGTTTCTTCCACTTACACTAGACGAAGCATGTGGTTGAAAAAAATTGAAGTGGAACAGTTTAAAATATTTTCGTTTCAGCGAATGGAAGCTCAAACAGGTTCAAATCATGAACCGACTTTACTACGAGTTTATGTTCCCTTCAAATACCGTTCAATTGTCTTGATACTGGTTGAATTTTCGTTTTTTATTAGTCATCTGCGAATCTTGTTCTGTGTTTCGAGTTATACTACTGAGAACTACGATAGTATCATCTTCAGATAATCGAGATCAGAGTTTCGCCAAATCTCTTAATACTCCACGCACGATTGAAATTTCTTCAACTTTGAGATCAATCCGAAGTAAACGAAAACGCTCATTATTAACCGCAGTATTTCTCTCTACGTCAACATTGTTTCAGATTCTCATCCGACGCCCCCTATTTTTCACCGTATCTCAACTGCTTAAGTAATCATCCACATAGTGATTCTCTTCTACTGCAATCCTTGCTTGGGGAAATTCTTGCAGGTACTCCGTGACATAGGTATTTTTGATGGAATATTTAGGTAGATCAAATGGCGTTTAGCCATAACGTAACAGGATGGAAGCTCGTAGCGCTATAGCAGGTCAGTTTTCCAAAATGGCCGTCGTTTCTCCGGATATAAGTTCGCTGAAGAATTCCTTTCGCACACTGATCTTCCTCTGGTTCTTGGCTACATGACATAGCTAGTTTCGAATTCTCCACCAAGTTCTCGCAGTTGTGAAATGTTGATGAGACCACCGTTGCGTTCGCCAGTGCTACCGAAAACGGTCCATCCCAATCAAGTTTTTGCTGCTACAGGTCCACTGAAATTTTCTTTACGCCTTCTTGACTGGTACGGAGAGGTTTAGGATATCTAACCTAATTAGAACCCTAGAAACGACCTAGTCATAATTTTTCTCCGGCAGTCAAGATAAGTAAGAGTACAGATGCGACTGATCCTTGCAGTTCAACAAATTTCTAGGTTTAACTGACGTGATTCAGCTTTTCGTCGAGTAACTTTCGCTGTCTAGGTCAAGCATAGGGGTTGTATTTTCCTTTCCAACTCCAACATATCTATCAATGGCCGCGGTGAACCTTCATCCAGCCATGCAAAACGTGTGCTTGAATATCCTTTCTATACAAAACTACAGAAATTATATACGAAAATTCTTTTAGCGTTTTGCATTTGAAACGAGACCACAGTTTCTGACTCCGATCGTGACCTTTCGGATCTTACATCTGTCATGGACATTCCAGAAATGACTGCGGATATTATTGTTTGGAAGTAGACGTATGAGTGACCTTCGGCATTGAACTCTTAGGTTTACCTGCTTTCTTGCACTCGGCTTCTAGAGCTCTCCACACTTCCACCGTCATCTTCCACCGCTTCCGCTAGCAAAAGGGTGTATTCCTGCTCTTGAAACCTTCTCTCCAGTTCTGCATGGTCCGCCATGGCCTTCGCTAGACGTTCCTTTGACAGCTGCTGTCGCTCCAACATCAGCATTCTCTCAGCTTGTTGTTCTTTTTCGATCTTCATCAGATGAACCTGATCAACCGACTAATTCGACTAGATTCGCCGGGTTTGACGAACTTCTGGGTTCTGTATATGTTAAGGCCAGTGGCACATTCGCTGCATTACTTATCATGACGTAATATTCTTTATTCAAGAGTTTATCATATAGTAAATTTTCATACAGTAAACAGATTTCAATACTGTTATACGCTTCAGGTTATACGTCAGGAAGAGCGACTTTGACATTTTCGTCTTGATGATTGTCAGCCACAGCAGCACCTTCTCGGGGAACTTAGTGTGTGAAATGAACTTCACCACGGACCTCACTTACTTGAGGGAAGTAAAATACGAAGCGCCCTGCCAGTCGTTGCCATCCAGGGTGAGATAGGTCTAGTCGCCCATCACCACCACCACGTCGCGATTCGTTGTAGCCACAGCTCTTCAGCATCCTTCTCGTCGCTCAAGGTCGTCGGCCGTCCGGAACCGGGTTTTCTTTCGATGCTCTGATTGTGGTTCAATAGAGCCAAGAAAGTGCCGTACGATGTCCGTTTTCGACGCGGCAGGGTACCGCTCCCCTGTTTTCGGCATCGCGGTTAGAGTTTGATTGATAGAGCTGTAAATTTTTATGTTTGCTGACTCATGTTTTTTTCCTGTATGGACCATGATGAATAGATACATGGTGTTACGGTATGTAAAAATGCATAGTCAGCCATGTTGAAAAATCCGTTGACATGGCATCGATTTATTCATAAACAACAGTAAATTTTCCAGCTGCAGTGGGTGAAGCAACAAATTTTCTAAAGACGCGTTTTTGCTGAAGTAAATAAACTTTTACGGTCGTAGGAATGTTTTTTTTAAAGCGGATAAAGGTGCAGAACAAGAACTAGTAGGGGAAAGTAGGTAAAGACGGACACCCTAAGGTTTAATCTAAATAATTACTTAGGTATTGCTATTTAGATCGCAGTAGTCACACAAATTGAAACTTAAGGTCATTTGTTTTCATAATCATTCTTGGTATTAGTGAACTTCCTCCAAGTTTTATGTGTTTTGGGTCTTCAAAAATAAGACTACAAATTGCTGTTTTCTGACATGGTTGGGAAAGACGGACACTTGGGGTGGGTAAGATGGACACTACGAAGGTAAAGGTGGACACTCACGAAAAAGATGTAGTACGTTAAGTATTCTTTCGATTTATGTGTTAAGTGATGGCTATACATTACTCTACGTTATTAGAGTCACTCAAATATAATTTTTATTTGTGTTTTTCAATTTATTTACTACCTCAGAATCGCAAACTTGGTTCCCGCTATTCATGGGAAGGCTGGTACGGGAGGCTTTCTTTTGTGCAAGGAATTTGCTGACGAGAAAAATCTGACGAGAAATCTGACGGACGATATGGATGCACTAATAATTACTTGCGGATGGAAAACCTGCAACGTGAGACACGTAGGGTATAGATCGTCTTTGTCAGTAGTACTCTTTGGCAGGTTTTCTGCAGCAATTTTATGCAAAAGCCTGCCTGAGAACTGCCGAAACCGTTCGATACCTAATGTCTTGTCGAAATAATTTTGAATTTTAATGTATCCCATGTCTAAAAAGTGAACTTTTCTAATTCGTATGAATAAATATATATATAAAAGGATATGGATATTTCCTTAAGTCAAAAAAACATCTTCGTTGTCTGTGCAAAACAAAATGATCTATTCACTAATTAGTAGTAGTATTTCAGGAATTTAAGACGCTGAAGATTACAATTCTATGAAACAGAAAAATGTACTGTTTTCGCTCGTGCTAGTATTTTTTCGTCTTCCATTTTATACTTCAGATTGTTAATTAGATTTTTGACTGCTGATCCGATCTTAATTTGTTGGATCGCTCTTATCTCCGATCTTGACACAGTTATCCTTGCTCCGTGGAAAATTATGGTATACTATTTCAGCGTTACGAGACACCTTGTTCTCGCAACCTGATACTACAAAAGATACGGCATCTGAAGGAAATTTGTCATAAATAGTTATTGTTGGCCTGTCTCATAGTTTATAAAGTACTTGCGTTTTATTATTTGTGCTTTAAAATGTAAAATAACACGTATCACAGCGAACGAAAAAAAAAACAACAATATTTTTCAATATTCGATAATATCTAAAGTAGCAACGACGAATAACAAACGTTTGCTGTTTTCAGAAGTTACTGGCTGTCACTCAGAAACGTTTCGTCTCCATCCCTCCAATGCAAAAAAAATACCTCACCGCGCGCCTACTCTTTGATCAAACTGTTCCACCATGTATTTATTCATCATGGTATGGACTATCTCACTGCGACCAGAATCGTTGATCTATTGTGAGAAATGAAATATGATAATGTGCTACCCTTCCAACACCGCTTACTGTTCTCTTATACCGAGCCACGTTCCTCCTGCCAAATACCACTGATTCTGATTCCCAGGCGAAGTTTCGTCGTGCGTCCTTCTGGCCAGTTTAAATGACAAGAGGGACTTATTTTTTGTTAAGAGGAAGTCACGCAATGGTATTGTAGAATTCAGCGTAAAGAAAGGATAACTGGTGGGGAGCTTGAGAATAAAGCCACGTTTAAAATCCTTTTCGACATCGAATGGCCTGATTCTACTAAAATTTGAATCCACGACCATCCGCTTGACAAAGCGGACCTTGTAACCTTGCGTCTACGCAGCTCCCCTTTCTGGCCTTTAGAAGGGGCTTTAGACAATATCTACCTTAATACGGGATCATTTTCTCTTCTAGCCTTTAATGGTCTTTAGAAGGGTTTTCCGGCGATTCTAAGCTTAATGCGGGATCATTTTCTATTTCGGCCTATTCTAGCCTTTAAAGGGCTTTTAGCGATTCTGAGCTTAATTTAGAATCATTATCTATTTTGACCTAATCTGACCTTTAGAAGGGTTTTTTTTTGGCTATTTTGAACTTAATTTGGAAAAAATTTTCTTTTTTGACCTTTTCTGGACTTTAGAAGGGGCTTTTGGCGATTCTGAGCTTTATTTGGGATAATTTTCTATTTAGGCCTTTCAAGACCTTGAGAAGGGTTTTTCAGCGATTCTGAGCCTAGTTTGGGATCATTTTCTGGGTATTCCGGCGATTCTGAGCTTAATTTGGGATCATTTTCTATTTTGACCTTTTCTGGCCTTTAAAGGGGGTTTTCGGCGATTCGGAGCCTAATTTAAGATCATTTTCTATTTTGGCCTATTCTGGCCATTAAAAGGGGTTTTTGGCTATTTTGAGCCTAATTTGGGATCATTTACTATTTTAACCTTTTCTGTCCTTTAGAAGGGTTCTTTAAGCTATTCTGAACTTAATATGGGATTATTTCCTATTTCGGCCATTTCTGGCCTTTAGAAACGTTTTTCGGCGATTCTAAGCTTAATTTAGGATCGTTTTTTATTTCGGCTTTTTCTGGCCTTTAGAAGGGTTTTTCGGCGATTCTAAGCTTAATTTAGGAACATTTTCTATTTCGGCCTTTTCTGGCCTTTAAGAGGGTTTTTCGGCGATTCTAAGCTTGATCTCGGATCATTTTCTATTTCGGCCTTTTCTGGCCTTTAGAAGGGTTTTTTGGCGATTCTAAGCTTAATTTAGGAACATTTTCTATTTCGGCCTTTTCTGGCATTTAGAAGGGTTTTTCGGCGATTCTAAGCTTAATTTAGGATCGTTTTTTATTTCGGCTTTTTCTGGCCATTAGAAGGGTTTTTCGGCGAATCTAAGCTTAATTTGGGATCATATTTTATTTCGGCCTTTTCTGGCCTTTAGAAGGGTTTTTCGGCGATTCTTAGCTTAATTTGGGATCATTTTCTATTTTGGCCATTTCTGGCCTTTAGAAGGGTTTTTCGGCGATTCTGAGTTTTGTTGGAGATCATTTTCTGTTTTGGCTTTTTCTGGCCTTTGGAAGGGTTTTTCGGCGATTCTAAGCTTAATATAAAATCATATTTTATTTCGGCCTTTTCTTGCCTTTGGAAGGGTTTTTCGGCGATTCTAAGCTTAACTTAGGATCATTTTCTATTTCGGCCTTTTCTGGCCTTTAGAAGGGTTTTTCGGCGATTCTAAGCTTAATTTAGGATCATTTTCTATTTCGGCCTTTTCTGGCCTTTAAGAGGGGCTTTCGGCGATTCTAAGCCTAATTTGGGATCATTTTCTATTCTGACATTTTCTGGCCTTAGAAGGGTTTTTTGGCGATTCTGAGCTTAATTTGGGATCATTTTCTATTGTAACCTATTTTGGCCTTTGGGAGGTTTTTCTCGGCGATTCTGAGGTTAATTAAGGATCATTGTCTGTTTTGACCTTTTCTGGCCTTAGAAGGGTTTTTCGGCGATTCTAAGCTTAATTTGGGATCATTTTCTATTTCGGCCTTTTCTGGCCTTTAAGAGGGGTTTTCGGCGATTCTAAGCCTAATTTGGGATCATTTTCTATTCTGACGTTTTCTGGCCTTAGAAGGGTTTTTTGGCGATTCTGAGCTTAATTTGGGATCATTTTCTATTGTGACCTATTTTGGCCTTTGGGAGGTTTTTTCGGCGATTCTGAGCTTAATTTGGGATCATTTTCTATTTTGGCCTCTTCTGGCCTTTAGAAGGGTTTTCCGGCGTTTCTGAGCTTAATTTAGGATAACTTTCTATTTTTTCCTTATCTGGCCTTTAGAAGGGTTTTTCGGCGATTCTGAGCTTAATTCGGGATCGTTTTCTATTTTTGCCTTTTCTGGACTTTAGAAGGGCTTTTCGGCGATTCTGAGCTTATTTTGGGATCATTTTCAATGTTGACGTTTTCTGGCCTTAGAAGGGCTTTTCGGCGATTCTGAGCTTAATTTGGGATCATTTTCTATTTCGGCCTTTTCTGGCCCTTAGAAGGGTTTTTCGGTGATTCTAAGCTTTATTTGGATCATTTTCTATTTTGGCATTTTCAGGCCTTGGGAAGGGTTTTTCAGCGATTCTGAGCGTAGTTTGAGATCATTTTCTGTTTGGCCTTTTCTGGCCTTTGGAAGGGTTTGTCGGCGATCCTGAGCTTAATTTAGGATCATTTTCTGTTTTGACCTTCTCTGGCCTTCAAAAGGGGTTTTTGGTGATTCTGAGCTTAATTAGGGATCATTTTCTATTTTGACCTTTTCTGGCCTTTCGAAGGGATTATCGGTGATTCTAATGTTATTAGATTTTTCAAAAAACTTTATATTTCACGCCCCTACACGTGTATTATTATACCTGGTAGCTAACGGTTTCTGAGGAAAGCAGTAACTGGTTGAAAAAGCGGATTGTCGTTCATCTGATTGGATAAGGCAATAATCTTGCGATTCGGCCAAAAAATAATTGTCTTGTAAGCATTCAAATCCTGACTACTTTCCGTAATGGTTACGAATGTTTCAGGTTCTCACTCAGCCCCCGTTACTTATCACAAAACGTGATCTCTCGTTCGAAATAATTTGCAAAGGTGTCAACCCTGTATAACTGCACAACACAACAAAGGTGTCACAAAGAGTACTCTGAAGCCCCGCACTGAATGCCAAATGGTGCCACAATGCCAGTAACCGGAACTCAGTCTCCCCGGTTAGCAGCCTCACCAAGCAATTATATATGAATGATGACAACTTTTCCAGCATGACAATCCGTTTCTATTGTGTGTGTGTGTGTGTGTGTGTGTGTGTGTGTGTGTGTGTGTTGCTTGCTTCATTTTTCTACGCAGCTTTTCAGGTTCGTTCCTCTGAAGACATCCATCAACAGCCAACGTGTTATCGTACGGACGACGGAACGAAACAACAAAGACGCCCTCGTGCGCGAACGTTCCGTACTATTCGGAAATTCCTCTTCTGCTGTCATCTGGAGGAATTAACACAGCCAGCAGTAGCAACATTATACCATCATACGGCCAGTCTTTGTTCAAGGATTGCTCTATGAGGGACCGTTTATCAGCCAGTAGAGCTGGTAATAAATGAGCCACCAACAACCTGTCTGTCACCTGTTGTTGTGGTTGTCAAGAATTTCCTTTATTCGACTCCAAATTGATCCTATCATATAAAGTTGGAATTCGCATTCCATTGTGTTGAGAGCTGGTTTCGAAGCTTAAAATGTTTACAAGTGTTTTTTTGACGCAATTGCTTTTCTAACTTCTAAATCAAAAGTATGTTTCTGGCATTGCCCATGGCAAGGACAATTTTTCCACACGATAGCCCCGCAGCGCGTCTCTTAATTGGAATTGGCCACAAACTCATCAGCTGGCGAATCCATCACCGCTGCGGGAAATATATTAGCTGTTAACTTTCTCCGATAGAGGGAAAGATGAACAAGAACAAGCAAAACGGAAGCAGCAGGCACTGTGTGATGCTGATGAATGATGTCTCTTGTGAAACTGTGTACGGCTGGCCGGAAGAACAGCGAGCTGGAAAAATCATCAGCAGAAAGCGATTGAGATCGACTCTGTAACGCTTATTTAGTTTTGCTACGACTCCATTCTAATATGTCAAATAGATGTCTCAAAAAATTGTTGACAGAAGAAAAATGCTTCGAATCTTGCTACATGTGGGCAATTCAAGCTAGGTTATATTGAGTTTGCATGGCGACCCACGTGAATTCTTTGTTGGAAAAATAAACCATTTTGATAAAAATAGAAAGCACAAATGCAAACGCATTTGCTGAACGTAAACCAAACTCGTTAGATCGTTACCAAGCAGCACTGCTGGTGAATATCAAAATGATGAGCATATCTAGGATGGAATTCAACCGAAAAGGAAACTTTGAAACATGTGAAAAGAGAAAATGGTTTGCGCAAATACGTCCACCCAGCCTTCCGAGGACGTCCATCGTCTGGTTGGTGGTTGAATATTTGCCACGAAAACAAATTTTTACGCCCCCCGCTTTTCCCCCACTAAGTCAACATATGACACACACCAGCTGGAAAATCTCATTAGCTTCGCACCAGCTTCGGTGGCACGGTATTTACTTATCCACTGGAGTTTTGGTTCTGTTGGTTCTTTTTCCACGTCTCTTTTTAACCTATTTATGTTTGGCTTATTTTTGAGTTATGCAAATGGAAAGCAAATCAACATGAAAATATTAAAGTGAGATATTTTTCGGTGTATTTTTTCCTGTTTGCCAAAATGGGTTGCCGCGGGTGCGGAGTCGTTTTGTTAACACAATAGTGGTGTCAAAATAAACAACCATATTGTGTGGTAAACATTTTTCTTGAATCATTTTATCACGTCTATCGATGTCATCATTATTATTATGATTATCATCATCATCATAATCACCGACCTCTGTTGGAAGATGAAAGATTACGCTAATGTGATATAGGCGTTGAATGAAGCATAGACCAGTCATGTTTGTACATGGCGACCTTGGCTGGAGTTTTAGGTTTAAGGTGACAAAAAGACCCACACTTTTATAAATGCTTCAAACCTGGACGAAAGGTAACATTTAGCTACGTAGAGACGAACATTATTCGAAATAAAATGCGGTTCTGACAATCTTTTCCATTTCACAACTGAGCAAAATTAAACTATCGAAAGCATTTCTCATACGATCACTTCACAAATGCCACACAGCAAAAGCAATTGCATTTGCTTTTGACAGGTAACTTAATCATTTCTCCCCTAGTAGTAGCAGTAGCACTACCCGATCTGAATAAGTTCTTCCACTTTTTTGAGAGGTCCACTCTCGAGCCGAATCCGTTGTTCCGACCCGAGAGTGGTGAACCGGAAAACCTCAAGTGGTCGGAAAGAGTAGTCTCGGAAATCGACATATCAGCTTTTGCTCATCTGCACGTTCGATATGCACACAGGACGAAGCGTTCGAGTTGAAGATATTTGCAGTGTTATTGGGACATGCTTTCATTTGTAGCTACTACACACAATCCTGTTGCTGCTGCTGTATTGCTCCCTTGCTCGGACATTCCGGATGGGACGTGCTTCTCAAGTGCTTCAAGTGGGTTCCCGTTTCGAAATTATCATCACGGCTTCGGAGTATGAACGGGACAAGCTATAAGATGGCGAGCTTATTGCATGTTTGTCTAGAAATTCCCTCCTGTTTTACAACTGGCTCCTTCTGTTGCTCCAACAATTTCTTGTGGTCACGCACTAACGACATTTTACGGCTCGAAAACAGGGAATGCAATGCAGTGCAGTTAGTTCAGTCGGAGACTCATTTATTGCACAGCCTTGTTTTGCAACAGTCATTTATGAATATATTTGATAAAATTATTATCGTGTAAATATTTCTTCGACCGTAACTTCAACGAGCAAGCTCAAAATCGGCCGCAGGGTGGAAAATTCGTAGCAATTTCGTACCGTCATCCTCCGGAACTAAATTGTCAGCAGCAGTACCTTTTTTTGTCGGACCGAACAATTTTCTGTTTTTTTTTCTGCTACAATAGGTAGCGAATCGAACTGCGGTGATGTCAGAGAGTGGCAAAAGCACCACCACCGCCAGCAGGCAACAATCAGCGAAAGGTCGAGTGCCATTTCGGAGGCAAATATTGGTACACTCACTGGAGGAACATGAG
Organism: Wyeomyia smithii; assembly: GCF_029784165.1. Taxonomy (NCBI): domain Eukaryota; kingdom Metazoa; phylum Arthropoda; class Insecta; order Diptera; family Culicidae; genus Wyeomyia; species Wyeomyia smithii. Next base: position 33,537,716 of record NC_073694.1, read on the forward strand.
TGACGTGGTGTGCAGTGTAGCGACGTTTTTTCCGGTGTGGGCAGAAAAGGTTAAATATTTAGCGTGCAACCATCGCGTTCTTCTACTCGATATGCAACAGTCGAACGGGTCGGGTAAATCGTGCTCGGGTGTAAAGAGCTGCACTGTGGGTGGTGCTTCTCGTTTCCTTCGTTTTATGCCAGGATAGGATGACGCTGAAAAGCCGCTGGTTTCGAAGAGGGACGAACGGAAATGAGAAAACGATGTGCTTGTACTTTATATCAGCGATCGCAAAGGAATTTCTCGGTGCAGAAAATAAAATTGTTGCAGAAACAGGTCTTAGATTGCCAAATGGACGAGTGGAAAAGATACGATGGAATTCGTTTTATGAAAAAGGGGCTTTATGTTTAGATTGGGATAGCTTTGCCTCTTCATAGCATACTAAAATGGTCACGAAACTTCGAAAATAATGAAATTTCAACTGTAAACTTGAATGATTAAAAATTCAATTCAAATAGTTTGAGCTTGTCTTCACTATTAAAACCGTTCTAAAACAAAAGTAATTTTAAAGGAAAATTGATGATATTTTTTTAAAACCTATAAGATAAACAAATAAAAAAAGAAATATGTTTAATAATTCTGAAAAATCCTAGGATAATATAAAATACTAAAGTCACAAAATCCTAAATTTCTGACCTTTTAAACCATTAAGCCTCAAAATTTTAATATCTTTAATATATTTAAAATCTAAAAATCCTACAATTCTAAGATCAAGAATTCCAAAAACATAAAACCCTTAGATCCGATTTTTTTTAAATCATAATATTAAATTTTTTTCTTAGATCCTGATATACTATCCCCCTAAGATCCTGAAATCCTATATTCCTATGATCTCGAAATCCACCAAAACTCCAAAATCCGAATAGTTAAAAACCCTAAAATCATAAAATCCCAGTATCCTAGAATTATGAAATCCTCAAATTATTATGTCTTAATAGCCTCCGAATAGTTAAAAACCCTAAAATCATAAAATCCCAGTATCCTAGAATTATGAAATCCTCAAATTATTATGTCTTGATATCCTCAAATACTGAGAATGTAAGATCCTTCTACTCTTATATACTAAAATCCTAAACCCCTAAATATTTCACTAATTGGCTTCAAACATAATCATAAAATCCTGAAATCTTAGAAATCCTCATTTCCAAAATCTGAAAACTTAATCCCAAAATGATGAACTCCTACAATCCTTCAATCACAAATCCTTGAAAACCTGAACCACTAGAATCTTCAGATCCAAAGATTCCTAGGCTTTTGAATATTTGGACCCTAAAAATTTTTAATCGTTAAATCCACGAGATCCTGATTAATAGTTAGAAATCTCGAGATTTTATTATCTAAAAATTCTAGCCTGGCATAAAGTAGCTGCAACTGGCCCTCCCCCTATCGAACTGACAGCGACGGCTTAGGTTCGTACGCAGAAGGAAGAATGAAAAGGATTCCTAAATTCCTTTAATATTCAATTTTGAAATCCTACAACCTTTAAACTTCAAAGTTTTGTAATCTGAAAAGTTTAAAACTCTAAGAGTTCCAAGATTTCAAAATCAAAAAATCATGCAATCCTAAAGTTCTTGTCCAATCCTGAAAGACTAAAACACAAAAGTTCTGAACTCTTCATATACTGAGATCGCAAGATCAATTCTAACAGTCCCAAAGTCTCTAAATTGCACACTCCCAATATGTCATAAAATCCTGAAATCCTAAATTCCTACAATCCCTCATTCTTGAAAGCTGAGAATAATTGAGTTCTAAAATCTCAAATTTCCTAAATCTTCAATCCATGAAATTCACCAATCCTGTTTTTACAAAATCTTACTTCTAACTTCTTTAATTGTAAAATCCAAACATCCTCAAACTTAAGACATCTAAGTCTTAGGATCCTTAAATATTCCTTGGGAGCCTTCCTTCAAATGTGAATCACTAATATCCTAAATTATTAGAATATCCTGAAATACTATGATCTTCAAATACAAATTGGAAATCTCAAAATTCTATAATTCCCTCAATTCGACATTCCTAAAAACCTTCAATCCTAGCATTTTTTCCTCAAATCGTATAATGTTCAATCTTAAAACTCTATCATTCTGAAATCCGTAAAGATAAAAACTTTAGTATTATAAAATCAATGGCCTCGATATACCTAAATTTTACGACCTCGAAATCCTAAAATACTAAAACACCGAAATCCGAATATCTTCAAATACCCAAAACACTCATGAAGTCCCGACATACTAAAGCTATGAATTTTTGATCTAAAATTCCTTAATTCCCAAAAACTTAGGATACTTGAATCCCAAACCCTAAAATCCGGCAACATCACAACATTTTAAAACTCCTCAAATATCAAATTCCGAAAATTCTAAAGCTCTTCAAATCCCTGAGTCGTGAGATTTTCAAATTCTTGAGCCATGAAAGCCATTAAAATCTTAATATACTTAACTCTCAACATTTTTTCTTAAAATTTTAAAATCCTACGATTCGCCATATGGCGTCACCCGCCAGGAATGGGTTAATAACCAAAAACCCTACAATACTGAAACAGCAAAATTTTCTCCCCAGAAAACGTCTAGAGTGCAGGAGAACATCTTGCACTGCGAAAACAACTGCTCTCACACTAAAGAGCAAATCAACGCACATGCTAGAAGAGAACGACAGACGATTTTTATCTGGTGAGCTTCCTGAAAGCACCGCGGTGAAATCTGAAATCTCTCTCTCTTGCGAGACAATGAACTATGGTGTTCTTTCTCACACGTATGGACATCATGCACAATAATTACACAGCAGAGCTATCTGCGGTGCGTTTTACAGTTTGTTTGTTGAGTGTGGCAGAAGAGGAAAAGAGATTAGGAGAAAAAAAAATAGACTGCGTTGCTCGTGCCGGTCGAATTTACTCTGGTGGAATCCGTTTTCGCAGTGTAGCTACCCGAGGGCTACATTTTTGCCCGGTAGGTTTTTTTTCACTTTCCAGACTACTCGCCAGTAGACTCTGCGGTGTACTTCTGCGTTTTCTCTGTAGAGTGATTCACCCCTCTTGTTTCTATCAGATGTGGGACGAGCTGGAATTGTGTTTGTCTCTCTGTAAGATGGTTAAGACACTTTGTAGAAGAGAAAGAAGCAGTGTGGTGAAAGCATTTGCTACACACATGCACATACTGAAAGGGAAGTGCCCGGTGAATTTTATCTCCGCTCTTTCCACATACTGAGAAGAATGACAAGCATCATTACCACTCGCTTCTCTAGAAGATCGAAAAATAATGAATTTTCGTAAGTTTTTTTCGGATGCTTAAAGTCAAGGGAAGTGCTCAGGTATTTTGGCTATTGATTAGGGTATATTTTTAGATGTATTTTGCATGTCGTGGAAGCAGATATAGTGGGTACAACGTTGTTGGCAGCATCATGTTTTTTCAATTGGTGGAAAGCTTTTCTCAGCATCTACTGAATCGATTTGGCTGAAATTAACTTCTTCCAATCTGCAATTTCCAATATTTTTTGATATTTTGAAAAATGACTTTTCTTGGAAAACCAAGTTGTTTACTAAAACGGCCGCCATTTTTGTATGTTTTGGAAATTTTACAAACATTTCAGCCAAATCGGCTCAGCAGATGCTGAGAAACACTAGCCAAAATTTATGAGTTGATTTAGAGAGAACATCCACGTTCCCAGCTCCACATCCACAACATACAAAATACAACTTCAAATATATCCCAAAATCCCAAATCCCAAAATTCCAAGAATCCAAATCTACGGATTTCGAAAACCCTTGTGTCTCGTATGTCTGTAGGTATCTGTGCGTGTCTGTGTATGTGTGTGTGTGTCTGAGCGTGTGTGTATCTGTGTACGCTTGTGTCTGTGTGTCTGAGCGTGTGTGTATCTGTGTACGCTTGTGTCTGTGTCTGTGTATGTTTATGTTGAAACCAATTTCTAGATTTCACAGAATAAATCTTGCAAAAGCAACACCGAGAGAAGTAAATTAAAAATAATAATAATAAATAATTATTTTTAATTCAACCATATTATATATTATTTAACAATGAGAAAAACTTCGATATTTATTGCCATTGTATTCACAACTTATAGGGTGGAAAAGTACTGTTGTTCACTTCGCCATGCATCTATGCAAGCTTCCATGCAAGCTTTCATGTGAGAGCTTACGAAGCTCTACATGAACCTCATTTTTCAGTATTTGACATTCCTTTTGTTTGTTGATTCCAATGTATGGAATTAGATGTAACAAAAGATCACTTTTAAATTGTCTACTAGTTAAATGCTTCACAAGTAATTTTGTAGTCCTTCTTAAACCCTTGAAATTATTTATATTTATGAGCCGAAGAAGGTCTGATTGTGCATTTAGAAAAGCCCAACATAAGAACATCAAATGTGCGAACAAAAAAAAATAAGAACATCAAAATTCAAAAATCTTTATATATCTATATCCAAAACATTCGAAGTCCTAACAATTCAAGATCCTAGAGAATTTAAATGTTGTGATCTCAAAATCCTAAAATCCTATAATTTCAAGAGACTGAAACGTTAAGGTTCTAGTATCCTAATCTCCTCAAATCCCAAAATCCTAGAGCTCCGTAATCTTAACATTTTCAAATTATGAAACCTTCAATCCCAAATTCATGTTCCAGAGTCTCGATGTTCTCAAATTTTATACAACAGAAAAATCATAAGAAAAATTCACATGATCCTGGAAACTGATACCATAAAATGTTGAAATAATGACGTAAGTAGATATTAAAAATATTCTAAAATCCCATGATCCCAAATTCCCAAATTCTCAGTTCAAACCTTAGAATTCAAAGATTCGAAATAATAATAATGACATAAATGAAACTTATATCTCAAAATCCTAATATCCTTCAATTTTCAAATCGTGAATTTTTACAATCCTAGAATCACAAAATTATAGAATTGTGAACTTCTAAAGTTTTAAATTTCATAGATCTGAAAGCCCTTAAATCCCTAAATCTTGAGATTTTATAACCGTCAAGCCCTGTAAAGTTTTTCTAAAATCCTATATACCTATGATCCTTTATTACTGATAACAAGACATCTCGAAACCCTGAGTTAAAATCTTACCCTGAAATCATTCACAATGAATTGTACAGTAAGGTCGTTTTTCACGCGGTTTTTTTTTTTACGCGGGTTGCTTTCCTCCATTATTCAAAAACGGTACAAGATATCGACCTCATTCCAATCACGTTTTCCGTTTTGGGCCACGAGTAATCATATATTAGTTTTACAAAATTCACAATTTTTGGTGTGTATACTCAAAATTTAAAATATTGCATTTTGGTCCTAGGTTGGCCACTATTCAAACGAGGTTCAAACGTTTTAGGACGGTTTTTTTCGTTATATTTGCAACTCAAAAAGTCGTCTCTACGCGGGCCCATACAAATTTGAAACGCATCCCCCGCGTGAAAAATGACCTTAGTGTATCAAGAATTCTGCTCTAAAATCATACAATCATCTAATCCTCAAATTCAGTAAAATTAAAACACTTGAATTCTTAAGTGCTGCTCTTTTATGAAATCATGCTGGAATTTCAATAATTGAGGTCTGAGAATCCAACAATTCTTACATCCCGATATTCTATGCCTTATCGAAATACGAGAGCCAAAAAATCCTGTAATTTCTGAATCCTACAATTTCTAATTCCTATAATCTTAGAATACTTAGATCTCCGAATCCTAGAATCTTGTAATCCCTCAATTATACAATCTCAAGACTTCCAAAAACTCTAAATTCATAGATCCTGTGAAGCCTTCAAACCATTGAGTTTTGAAGTCCCTGAATCCTTAGGTACAGACCCTTCGCTTCAATCCTAAATCTCAAGATTCTAAAGTTATGAAATCTAGGAAATCCTAAAACCTAAGATCTTTAAGTTTTACCCTAGAATCCTGGATAGGGTTCCTATATTTCTGTAATCTCATAATCCTAGGAAAAAAGTACCTAAAATCATAACAAAATAGTAGAAGGGTGGTATCCAAGACACGACCGCATAGTTGACGTAGGACTAGAATAGTTTTAAATTTCCCTTTGAAGTTCTGTTTGATTTGAGCTCGTTTTACTTTTGGCACGGTTCGATTTTGCCAAAAACGAGCGATTACGTCTAATCACATTTCTTTGTTTTCTTGATTATTTCAACCAATTTAAGCTCAACATCATCCAAAAGAAGGGTGTTTTGGTTCTTTATGTTGCCGAAGCGGATGACTTGAAACGGTAGAACGGTTCCTGGAATATGACGGAAACATGTGCTGGTAATATAATGATCATGATCTAAGCAGTACTAAGCCTCTAATTACTCAGGTAGTAATATCAAGTATCCAGGGGGGGGGGGTGCCTAGCGTGGTTGGTAACGTCTCCACCAACCATGCTCGACGCCTGGGTTCGAATCCCAACGCCGACATAGGTTGTGGGGTGCTGAGGCAAAAAATCTCTGGGATAACGCCTTCCATCGCATGAGGAAGTAAAGCCGTTGGCGCCGGTCCGTTAGTCAACGGGTCGTAAGTTAGGGTCCTGGGTGGAGTCGCCTCCCGGGCGTCGGTGTTTGGCGCAACAAGACCGACGGAAAATAAGCGAGAATAAAAAAAAATAATATCAAGTATCTAGGTCGTCAGCCTTAATTCATTAAGCCTCAAATGACTTGGAACTAAAACTAGTTAATTGATGGAAATATCCATGAAAAAAAGAGTCATGAAAAGAGAACCATTAATATTTGGCATGGTTCAATCTTGGCAACAGGGAAATTATGCCGTGCCCTGTTTGGCAAAATCGAACGGGGTCTGTGTTTAGATTATTTATTTGCAGCACTCTATTTTAGAAGAAAAAATATTCTCTTAAACACGGATTAATACCTTTCATTCTAATACAGTCAATTTTCTTCAATACGCGAAAAGGCAAGCTTCTATAAGTTCTAAATTCTGAATTTAGTACGATGTAGTAAAAATTAAACAATATTTATTTGTATTGTGAAAGATGGCTCACTCTCCGATCCCAAAGCATCAAAGATGTCACATAATATAATTTTCCTGCAGTCACAAGCTCGTGGGAAAAAATAACGATGAATAATTACACTTTTTAAACAAATATGTATATTCACAGAAAATTTAAAATGCACATGACAAAAACAGAGTGTGGAGTTCAAAAATAAACAACGCATTTTATCTCTACAATAAACCTAATTTAGATACCCTGCTATTTGCCTCTACCGACACGTACAAAATTTTGTTGTCTCCGGTGGCACAGCGTATTCTGCAGCATTCGAATAATCATGTTGAATTCTGATATTTGCTACTATACGAAACAAGAAGAAGAAGAAGACAATTCGAACGGCAATTCGATTGTGTTCCAGATCGCAAAACGATATCTACGCGTTAACTCAACACGCCCCACTGTGCGTCGACAGCGGCTATGTAGTCTTCACTTGGCTTGGCTGCACACAAATGAATAGCGAGTCGAGTTCAACTGCACTGATAGACGACGAGTGACCAGCGCTCTATTCATACATTGCTCGGTGCAGTACTATCGCCTGTGCCAGCATGTTTCCCTTCAAGACATCAGTTTTAATAACATTCTAACAGCAGAACGTAAAACTGTCTGATAGCGGAGGTGGTTACGAACTTTCCGAAAAAACATTCGTTGACCTATTAGGACGGGGAGATTCTGTCTTTTTTTTTGCCACTGCTATACAGGATATCATATCAGGCAGTTGGTGTCTACTCATGAAGTCTGTGCCAGGCGTGCTCGCATGTGATTGGTACATTGTTCGTGAAAATTCGACCTTGAAACTTTTATGAAATTTTCACTGTTTAACAATGAAATGTTATTGATAACTGAGGAATCACAAAATTGTCCATCATTTTATCAATCCAACGACATATTGATTATTGAAATCCATCGTGTGATTACATCAGTATTACCGTTTGAAATCTTTCATTCCAACGTTACACCTTGGCTTTAGTTTCCGCAGAATGTATGTCGATATAGTGCTGTTAGACGTAATCCTACGTCAAAACAATATCGCACGCGGTCTCGGTCAACTGGGAAAATTTGTTATCGATATTTTTTTGGGACATTTTGCATGTTGTAGGATAAGTACAACGATACACCGTGCTCCCGTGCTGAGTCGAGAAAATTTCCAGCTCGAAAAGATCCTAGACCTGATCGGAAATCGAACCCGATATCACAACCGCTAGCCGATCCGCCGATCGCTAATCACAGAACCACGGAGACGTTCATCGTTCCTAAAATCATGTTATCCCTAAATACCAAAGTCCTGCAAAACAGAAATTACAAAATACATGGATCCTGAGATCTTAAAACCATGAAATCTTGAAGTTTTATAAGCTCAATATCCTAAAACATTTAAATTTAGAAATCTTTACACACAGCTATCGCGATATACCACAATTCTAATATCCGAAAATTGTGAACCCTCAAACTCCACAAAACTTAGAAACCTTAAAATCCTTAAATCTCTATTTTCTAAAACAGAACATTTAATTTCAAAGTCCTCAATCCTCTAATCCTCCAATCATAAATCTTCAAATTCAAATCAGACCGCTGAGCCCTAAGATCCTAAAATCCTTTTGATAGAATTTAAAATCTCAAGGTCCAAAAATATAGATACTTGGAAACGCAGAAATCTTTCTACCAAGCATGGAAAAATTCACTCACTAGCAAATGCAAATGTGTTCTTTGATTCATCAGGTATCGTTCAACTATTTCCACTCGCGTACAAGTTTTCCATAGGAACGCGGCTGATTGTTTTTCGCTTCTAAGAGTTCCGAATACCGTGCTGGATCGAAACCCGTACAGTATCGAAATCCGCACACCTTGATGGTTTTCTTCAGTTTTAAGCATTATAAAAACGAAAATTCTTATGATAATTACATGTAAATATCCGTTGAGCTGTTGGCCTTCTGTTAAATTAAACTATGCGCCAGTAGGCCATGAAATTAAAATATTAAAAATGAAAAATCAATCGTGTATCGGTTTCAGTTGTCAATTCGTTGCATCGTTAGAGAATTTACTAAGGAATCGTTCTTCAGATAAAAACGATTTTCAAGTGGGATATATGTGTTTTACTCTGTGAATCTTTTTGAAATTGATGGAAAAGGTAGGTCTTTGTCATTTTCGAGCTGTATATTGTCTGGTAAATAGTGTAAATTGTATTAATCCAACAAAAACTGTGCCGTACGGATTTTGATTCTCGTTAATTGCTTGAATCGAAATCCGTATAGCTTGTGTATCATGCATGGGCGTAGCCAGAATTTCAAAAAAAGGGGGGGGGGCAAGCTCTGCAAAATTTTAGAAGTAAAAAAATGGTACACTAAGGTCGCTTTTTACGCGGTTGTTTTTACGCGGCTTTTTTTACGTGGATTCCGGAGTTTGTGCGGTTTTTTTTCACGCGGATTTCGAAATTTACACGTTTTTTTACACGGCACGTATCCCCCGCGTAAAAAGCGACTTTAGTGTATTTGAAAAATAGAAATAAATACTAGTCTTTAGTGATTGTTACATCGAGGCAACCAGTGGAAAGTTGTCCTTGACATCAGAGTGGAAAATTTGATTATTCTTTGTCCAAGCCGCAACCGGGAATTCAAGATATGATTCACAAGATGGCCCAAATTTTACAGCGGATAGAAATCCAACAGCAGCAGCGTCAGTATCAAACCCCGGAGCAGATTTTTGAGTCCCTCTCGGACGTTCGGACGTTCGGACGTTGTTGTTTAACCGCTACCAGGACCTATTCGAGAACGATGCAGACCAGCTAAATGATGCGGCGAAGGTAGCTTTACTTCTCCGGAAGCTGGATACCCATTCGCACAGCCGCTATCTCAACTACATCCTGTCAAAGCTTCCCAAGGACGTGAAGATTGAAGACACCGTCAAGATTCTCAATAAAATCTTCGGGCATCAAAGGTCAAACGTCGCAGCCGGCTGTTCCTGTTCGTGATGTCTTAGCGAGCCGTGACCTATCCTACATGTCTCTTATATACGTTTTCCTGAAATCCATCCACGCCATAAAAATTACGAAATTTTCGGTTTTGCGCGTGAACTCTTCCAACGACATGCGTATTACGTTAGCGGGAAGGACAACGCGTAGGCAGGTGCACTATCTTCATCGAACCGTGTTTCCAGTGAGGTTACAAGAGAATCAAGGTAAGGAATTGTCACAGCTCGGTTCCAATACTCCAAGCTAGTTGATGCAGGCGGATTTGCCCGGTACTTTTGCCGCTGCATTATCCTTGGTGGATCAACTGAAAAACCTGTGCAATCCCACGCAACATAGCGCAAGCATTTCAATTAATTATTTTTGATCTGGCTGTTACTTTACATAAATGTTTCTATGGGCTAAAGATGTCGTTTTGTGCTATTAGAATTATTGAAAACAAAATTCTGCACCAATGTCAACATTTGTAGGGGGGGGGGGGGCAACGGCCCTCCCTGCCCCCCTCTGGCTACGCCTATGGTATCATGCATATATTGTTGCACTTTCTTCTTGTTTTCAGCATATAATGGAAGAAAACAAGTATAAATATACGGCAAACAATTTCGAAGGAGCTGTAACTGAGGTGCGCAAGGAAAAGTCGTACCGGAAAGCTTCGAGAGGTTCCGGCGTTCCAGTTACTACGAAATGCTACGAAAATTGCACTATTTTAGCTGATATAAAAAATTAGAAAACCGTGTGAAACTTTAAAAACCAATTGATCCTCAAAATATATTTATTCGTAAATTTAAAGATAAATTATAAATAAAAGATGTTCATTTTTGTACTTCTATATCTATACAGATTTTAATTTATTGTTGTATGGATTTTGATCCAGTCTATATCGCATGTGTGCGGATTTCGATTCAAAAGTGTACGGGTTTTGATTCAGACAAAAAACTGTGTACGGATTTCGATTCAAAACATGTTCTATTTAAACATGATTTTTTTGAGTTTCGGAGTGACTTTAATAATTTTGCTTGAAAATAGTGATAAACATAAGTAGACCTATAAGTAATCATGTCAGTTTAAAGCAATATGTGATTTCTTGATTTTATATTGACCGTCGAAGATTATCATGTACTTAGGTGTACGGATTTCGATCCAGCACGGTACCATAGAAGGAGACTGAATGATTTGAACACGTTAGTATTTATTGTATCCAAGTTCACTTGCAATCAACAGTATCGCGAGAATCTTTGAGATATTATCGCCAGTGATACATAATTACCCGGTTAGCGTAGCGGTTACCCTATTTCTTTGCTCTAAGTTTTCTCTTGCATGCGTGAGAATGTGTAACTTTTAATAGCGATGGTTTGCTAGGATTGAAAGCTTATGAATAGCACGTTTAGAAATGATACTCGAATGATTGTTATGCGATACGATTTTTTCCATCCTTGCTTACGATTTTAAAATTCTACCCCGAAAGTCTCATTCCTATAACCGTAAAAGTAGATAATTTTTAATTCATATTCATTTTTCTTCAAGTTAAATAATCTTCAAATCGTGAAATACTGATATCCGATAAGCTGAAAACCCCAAAATCGTCTCAAGATTTCTGGGTCTCAAAGTCCTAAAATCTTGGAATCCGTAAATTTTACAATCCTGAATGCTGAAACATTGAAACACCAATATTCTGAAAACTTCAGAGTCTGTGAGGGCATATTCCTATATTTTTATTATCCAAATATCCTGAAACCTTGAATTTTGTCCTCATTAAATCTTTAAATACTAAAGTCGTAAAATTATTAAAGCCTTCAGTCACTAAGTCATAGAACTCCTAAAATAATAAATACCAAAGATGCTGAAGCCCTCAAATCCATGATTCTTGAGATCCAAAAATACGCAAATCCAGAAATCCATTCCTAAACTTCCGAATTCCAAATATTCTTTAATTTATATCTCTCTATGCACACCCTAAACGTTCAAAGTTACATTTTCTCAAAATCCATAAATCCCAAAATCTCAAATCCCTAGATTTTCAAATGGCTCAAATAGTAAAAATCTTGATTCCTAATCTTTTGAAATCCTTAAATTTAAATCCCGAACTCCCAGAGTTTTAAATCCTTGAATCTTTCAGTTCCAAAACCACAAATAAAGCAGAATATAAATTACAGATAGTCTTTGGGTATTGAAACATTCAGACCCCAAATTCTGAAATGCTGAAATCCTAAATCGCATTTTTTTACGAGTAGAAAATCTCAAAATCCTCAAATTTCTTATTATGTAAATGTTAAAAAAAATAAATCGTAAAATCCTATAATCCTGATATTCTGCATCTCTCAGAGGAAGGTATTTTTATGATAATTTTTCATTTTGAAATCGTTAATTCAGAGTATCGAAATCGCTGCTCTTAAACCTTTTCGGAAGTATTTAACAGAAATGATTAAAAAAATTACCTTTGAAGTGTAAAGTGTGCAAAAATCCTCATGCAAAAATCGGTTTGGGCGTCTCTAAATCTAAAATTCTCAAGTCTAAAATTGTAAAATACTAAAATCCTAGAATTCTTAAACGTTAGAATTTTAAGATCCTGAGTCCTGAAATTTTTAAATTTTAGAATCCAAAAATTCTGATACTCATATCTCAGAAATCCAGAAATCTGCATAAGTCCTGAAATCCCAAAATAATATAATTTTTCAATCACGTAAACCTTAAGGCCAGGATCTCCGAACAGACAAATTCTTCTTCTGTTTGGAATTATGTTATTCAAAGTGTTTTAAAACCCATTATACTTAAATTCAAAAATTTCTTCGAATACTGAAGTTCATACAGAAACACTAAATTTTGCAAATTCCTAAATCCTAAAATTTCTAGATCATCTGATACAAAACCTGTTGGATCCTTAAATCTTGCCACTCTTTGGATGTGAATCTCAAATCATGAAATCACTAAGCTAAGGTTTTAAAAGCTCAAATTCTCAAATTCTCAAAATCCGCAAATCCTTTTAGGATCAATACAACTTTTATCCCTTAAATCTTTAAACGTTAAAACCATGTAATTCAATTTCCTTATAATCTTAATACCTCAAGAAGTTGAATTTCTTAAAATTGAAAATTCTAGAATGTAAAAATTCTAAAAACCCTAAAAACCTGTTAATATGGGATACTGGGGACGAAGACCCACTAGGAGGAAGAGACAGCGTTGTGCGGTCACCTTCCGAAGTTTGAGGATCTGGTCCATCCTGGTTTGAAGCATGAAGAGACCAATGTCTGGGCAGCATGAGGTTTGACCCTATTGAATTACTACGATGAAGACCTTTAAAAATATCCCGGAAAACGAGCTAACATACGTTGTAATGGAAACCTTTGGCAGGGCAACAATGAACATTGCAGATGCTGAAAGTAACAAGAAACGGAACAGTTAAAAACTGCAGTTCCTGTTGGACCAGGAGGCCAGTAATCGCCAGTAAACTTGGTTTTGGCCTTGAAGAAGTCGAAGTGGGCGGGAGTAGAAGTTGTGTTCATCGACAAGTTTTTAACGAAGAATTTAAGAAGAAACTTTTACGTTATGAAAATTGCGGTTCAACGTGCCATTACGAATTTAGCTAAATCGGAGCTTGCAAATCTTTGACATCATCGTCTCGATCACATCAGCGAAGGTGGAATGGCCACTCCGGCTTCTGATAAATTCCAAGAATTTGAGGTGATAGCCTTAACGGCGTGTGGAACAATTAATTCATAACTCACTGTGGACCACAGACGTAAATGCTGTTCGCATATCCACAAGAAGTATTACAGAACGGATGAAATCCAGGTCGATCCAATGGTAGCCTACTCACCCAAACAGAACGGCTACGAAAGTTTATGGTGCATCGCTTTTTCTTATTATTACCAATCAAATTTTCAACCTTACAAGACTTGCAATAAATCTCTTTATACGTGAACCATCAAGCTTCTTTTATTTCCCTGCATTTGGAGTATTATACCTCAATATCAGAAGATCCTAGAATTCCAAGATTACCAGAGTTTAAAACCCGTCATATCCTATAAGTCGTAAATCTTCAGATCCAAATTGCAATGTATTTAAATCATCAAAAAATTTAAATCTCAAAATCCTAAAACTCAAAAATCGTGTAATTTCAGAAGTGTCAGTTTCTTCGTCATTGAATCCTTCAATCATCATTTCGCTCACTTCAAAAATCTTAACATCTTTAAAACCTTGGAAGTAAAGCAAAGCCATGGTGCTACATTCTGATTCGGAACTTGACCTTCTGTTTATTATACACAGACTTCGCAGCCAACCGTTAAGTGTATAGGACAATTGCGGGGCTAGCGCTACGATCCACTAACACTAACAGTCTCTCCCGAGTTAAGACTCGAACTTCGACGACTGGCTTGTTAGGCCAGCATAGTAGACCAGCTGGCGAGACCAGCTGGGGAGGCTAATCTTGGAAGTAAAATTCTTAAATTTAAATTTTCCAAATTTTAAATTTATAAATTCCAAAAATGCTTAACATAAAATAATATCTTTGAACTTTTATTACAAAATCCAGGAGTCCTTTAATCCCAAAACCCCAAGATCTCGAAATATTTAATTTCCACAATCCAAAATCCTAGTACAGGTATACCTCGATTTTACGCACATGCTCGATTTTGAAATCCCAGCGTGATCCCAGCGATTTTTCGCCCCAGAAAATCTCCCGGTGTCGGCTAGGATTGAATCTAGACCAGTTGGGTTGGTTGTGAGTGGATCACTGAACATCTGAACATCTTTAATTATCAAACTTCTAAAATCTCAGAAACTTGCTTAAATCCTGAAATAAAAAAAAATAAAAATTTAGGGCGCTGATATCCAAAATAAAGATGTCTAAAATAATAAAATTAAAACCTAAATCCCGAAATTCCAGTTCCTTTTAGTTTCAAAATAATGGGATTCCGAAATTCAAATATTTTTCAAATTTCAGTACAGCTTAACTTTAAAATCCTATCAGTTTAATCGGTAAATAAAGTGTATACTGTGGTTTAGAAAAACCTTTGTTGCCATCGTATAAAAACTTGGAATTTACTTTACTTATTTTCAACTACTTTATTAAAGACCATAAATTATATGTGCGTAAAGTTATTGATAGCTAAACTCTTAAGCTCTTCGAAGCTTTCGAGGGAAAAATATATTCCTGGGAGAAACACCATAAACGCAAAAAAACATGCCAACAGGAACAAAACGAAATACAGTTTTCCATCGAAATCACAATATCTTTATGGAATGCTCAGTTCAAGAACTTGTTATAATCCTACAACCATGGCCTAAGCACTATTTGCTTAGCTCCGCTTGTTATTGATTTCACCCACAAGGAAAAACTAATGTTTTATGTACCTATTATCGATCCTATAGAAATCCAACCATAAAGGTCATCGATATTAACGTCTGTGTATATATCAAGCACACCGCTCGGCACAGCGAACCGAACTGCTGAACAACGGACAAGAAAAGCACACAAAATAAACAGACAATAAAGTCGCAAAAGTCGAGAGATTTTATCCTGTCAATCGGGGAGCTATAGGACTTTATATCTCTACTATCCGTCTAGTACTATTTCCTGCCCGGACGTAGTGTGAGATCGAAAATGGTCTTCTGAAACATGGCAGGAAAAAAAAACTTTCCTTCCGTGGCTCAGGAGTTCGAAGCACTGCAAGCCCAACCCATTCCCCCAGTGGGGTGAAGGGGACACTCAAGCGATCTAAGTTTATGATTGAATTTGTGCTTCACCCAATATCATCAGTCATCGGTCATCGATAGACGGAGGCTTTGTTGAAATGACTCACTTCGGGTGCTGGTGAACTTTGTTGCAAAATGGTAGTTTGTTCAATGCTTCTGCCTAAAAGAGGAAACACTATTCCGGAACGTTATCATCAATACCATTATCTAATTTTGTCATGGAGTGAGCAACTTTTGCCATCCATTTTTGAATAAGGCCACCAATTCAATGGCTTTTATCCTAAGTTCAGCAATTCAATAGCACTAGTGACAATCATAAGACGTAGAGCATGCTTCAAACTGTTGCTAGATTTAAAAAACGGAGTTTTTTCTATTCCAAAACGACGACAATATCGATGGTATCGCTGCATGCCGTTGCCACCCAATCGGACGGTCAATAAGAAGGCCCTCCCGTTGTCAAGCGCAACAGCAATCCTACCGGCAATGGGTGTGCGAAATTGAAAAGACAAGTAGCAGCCGCGTGAAAGAAGATGAAGATTTTCTCACATTTCGAGAGTTTATTCATTGGCGGTTGATTGTGGCGCACAGTAGAGAAAACACTCCGACAAGCGGCTTTGAACGCAAACGAGCTACAATGGCAACCGTGTTATCAGACATTTTACGATGCGACTTTATTTACTTACAGAGTGAAAGGTCAACTCGAACACGACTGACGCCGTTATCGCGTCCGTCAACGATGGGTATCCTTCGTGCGACGGGGAGCTGCCAGTGACGATGACGGTTGTTTGATGTGTACATAAAATGATGAATTCTCGGGAAGATTAATCTTTGACGCTGTAATCGTATCTGTCGAACTCGAGGGCACTGGGCGCTGTAATCGTATCTGTCGAACTCGAGGGCACTCCACTAAGGGCACTGGAGCTGGTGAAAAGTACACAGGCTATGGAATTGTCTGCGAAGTGATGGGGAGCGCGAATGAACGAAGATAGAAACTTACTTGAAGATTCACTCAGAAATTTTAATACTATTTTGGAAGCTTTTCCATGCTTGATGTATATTTCTTTTTTGCTTGGAAGTCGTATTCAATTCTCCAAACCATAACAAGGAAGTGTTATGAAATGTGGAAGAAAATTTGCACAATTCATTTTTGGGGTATCAAGAAACATTTTCTACAATTACGTAGAAATGTTTTCCTGTGCCTTAGTCAGAGAACGTGCCACGTAGCCAAAAAATTACACTTTTGAGACTGTTTTGTGAGTAAACATATGGGTTTGTTAAATTCGAATCTGTTGACGCATCTTGTTCCAGAATTTGCTATTTGATTTTTTTTTAATTCAATAAACTTTCGTATAGTGAGAAAGCGCAGGCATTTGTCGAGAGGAAGTACAATTACATTAAATCAAATAACTTTTCCGTGATATATAAAATTAATTTCAAATATCAATTTATCCCTCCACTTAACCTAATATATAACGAACTCAAACAATTCCGAATGTCTCTATTTTCGACAATTTTCAATCCAGACTTCCCCTATCTCCACCCCCACAACATCCAGTTTCTGTGACAATACGAAGCAGAACAACAAGCAACAACTCGGAAAATAACTCAACACAATCACGAATCCACGGAAGCGTGATCCAATCCCTGTCGAATTCACTTCACGGCCACAACTACTGGGGAGGGATGGGGGCTACGTGTTGCTTCCCATCGGCAGCTACAGATACATATATCTATGGGCCCTGAAGCTATTGCATATTGAATTAAACAATACTTTTACCAGCCTGTAGCGCAGATTGTTTGCTTTTCCCCGAATCAAGACACTGAAATTCTTCAATTGAGGTTAAAGCCAGCGAGGCGACCTTTAAACCTCTTCCCTCAGTGTTTCAAAATGATATCCTCATTAGACCGAACACTTGAGACCGGCTCTTGTCGCTGGCCGAACAGGAATGACATAACCTTCACCATCGCTGTGTCACTGTTTGCGAGCAAATTGTCACGCTATTCACACCATGAATACCTAATTAGTATTCATCCCAATAGTAAACCGTATGACCGTTTTCGTTTCTTGCTTGTGTCTTTGCAGTGGAGGTCCGCCGACCGCAGCATTCGGATGTTCGTGATTTTTACATCGAAACGCTAGAGGAGGGCCCACAGCAGCAGCAGCTGTCTACGGCAGACCATAGCTTTTCCCGGCGCTCGCACAGCAAACCTGTGGGGCGCTTTTTAGATAGCAATCAACTTTCCAATTCGATAAACAACCCCCCGGAAGCGATACCGGTCAACCGGCCGTCAAGCACGTGGATCGATGACCTGGAAGCGGACTGGGCAAGCGCCCACCGGAGGGAAAAGCACGAACGCTTCTGGCAGTCGCGGATGGATGCGGTCCGATGGAACTCTATCCAGCCGAACGTTGCGGCGTACTTCGACGAGGAAGGTCCCGAAGGGTCGGACGAACTGGATGGCCCCTTTCAGCAGCTGGACGATTGTCCCAACAACGTGTGGCTGCAGGTTCTCGTGTTCAGTGACCACATGGTCATGAATTGGACGGTGCCACTGGAGAAAGGCACGCGGAAGCTGTACAGTGATAACGATGCGAGCGACGGTAGCAGCGGTAGTGGGAGTAGAAGTAATAGTAATAGTGGTAACAGTGATAGTCTTCGGCCCAGCGAAGAACACAATGGAACTATCCATTTTAGGTAGGTTGTTTTTAACTTCAAAAACCGTGGCACCATAATCATTTAGTAATCAAATAATTCCGTACAGCATAAATCAAACGCCCTTCCGACTACGCGACCAGAATATTGTATCTTCCAAGGGACTATAAATAATCTTGAGTACAGTTGAGTTGTACGGAATAACAATACCTTGTAGTAACACCCACGGGTCGCATTTTACTGTCGCCTTCCAAATGGATTTCCGGACGGACGGATTGTATCGCGTAAATGGCGGGGTGCTTGTATTTATCTTTCCACCCATAACGACGCTCATAATCGTAGCCAATTAGAGGGCTTTGTTTGACTCGAGCGCACATTAGCTGAGGGCGACAGTGAAATCGTTTCGTTCTCGTTCGTTTGGGGCGAAAGTTTTCCGGTGGTACTTTGTTACACTGTAGTACAACAGGAGAGGCTTAACTCTGCCGTATTGATTGTACCAGTTTATAAATTGCCTTCAAGCCTCCTGGATTCGATGCGGATACAATTTTGGGGCAGTTAATTTAACGAAATTATTTTAGAGTTGATTTGTTATTTAATTCAGTTTCCTGGCAAATATCAATCTATGTTAAATCGCATTTTTCATTTGTTTCTGCTATTCTTCAAACTTTTCCTACAGTTTTTGTACTTTCTTATTTTGATATCAAATAAATTTCTTTTTTCTTCTTTCTTTATTCTGATATGATTTGATTTTTTGTTTGGTTCGCTTTTTATTTCTTCAGGGAATTGATGGATTTACTGTCAGGTTTCCGCATCGTCACTTGTGCTTATACAAAATCTTGCAGTCGTAATCTATTCAAAATTTCATATTCATGTAGATTATATTCTATTATTTTTTGTACAAAAAACGTGTGAATTTCGAAATCCGCGTAACAGTTTTTGCTAAATACTTTTGAAAAAGGCTCACCTACGAATCAAGATGCAAAATGAGAAAAAAAAAATAAAAGGTTAGGTTAAATAAGAGAACATTTTGTAAAAGAATTTCGCGTTATTTGGTTTCTTCCATAGTTCGTGTTTTGCCTAAATCAAATAGACGCTCTTTGATGCTATTCCTGGGCTCATTTCTATTGTTTCTATTATTTTTTCTAGATTTGCTTGAGAGGGTGTATTTTCTAATCATTATTTTCTGCATTGTGAATCACCATACTGTTTGAACTTCTTTTATTTCTGTTTCGCGATTCTTGTCAGATTTTTTTTATATTGATGTTAACTGTAAACCGATTATTTAAATATTTCAATTTTTATTTTTTTCTATTTATATTCCATATCTGAAACCATCAATATACCTATTTACAAATTTCTCTGTCCAACCATTTCTAGTTACTCTATTTTTCTAGATATATTTTTTCGTTAGTCTATTCTAGTCCTTTTCCCATTTTTTCCATGCGTTTAAGCTCTAGGATTTTCTAACTATATTAAATGCATATTAGGACGTCTCAAAAAAAAATCGATGTTGAAAAAGTCAAGGTGCTCAGCCCTAAATTGGAAGATAATGTTAATTATAGCATTTTTGTAGAACATTTGGACTTTCTGGAAAATCGTTTTCAGGTTGACCAAACGTGATTTATGAAAAAAGACTTTTTCAAGCTACAAATCCACCCTGTGCACTTTTTCCAAATCTGTTCGATTCCTACATTCTTCCATATATTTTTTTATTTTTGTGGGGTTGTTTTTGAATATTTTTCATGGTTTGGTTCAGCATCGCATTCAATTATTTGACTCACAGAGCCCATTGAACATCACAGGAAAGTGATTTTTTCTCATAATTTTTAGATAAAACCCTTCAAACACATATGAACAATTTTTTTGATCAAGAACTGAAATATTCACTGCAAAGCGGGATACAAGACGAAAATTTACATGCAAAAAGATCCATGAAATCTTATCGGGGGGCTGGGATATCGCTTTTTTACATGTGATGGAAAACTATGCATTTACACAAAATGCCACTAAAGCTCAATATCTCCATTGCACAGTGTTTTATTTTGCCGTTTTTGTACGATTAATTAAATAGTGATTGAAATATTGATTATAGCCATAAGGAATGTTTGGAGAAGTTTCAGGATATGCAAAAATGCATCTTTGAATGTAGAAAGATAGGTGATCAATCCACCAATGAGTGAGATAAAAAATTTACTTTTTCATCAGAATAAGATAAACGCAAGGTGTCTTCGACAGAGTTTTTGGTTATCTAAAAACACGAAACTTTACCGAAGACATCATGTTTCTATCTCTTACATATTACGTGCAACTTTGAGTTTTCTATTAAATTATAATTTTCGTTCTAACTTTTTTTGCAGATTTTTATGAGTTTTCAAACCTTCTAGTAAGTTATCAGCCATCCAAAAACGCATTTTTATTCTGAACATTGTTATTTTTTATCTCCCAAAATAAAACAGTTATTAAACATATTTGTTAAAATGCAAAGTTTTCCATCATATGAAAAAATGCCAATATCTCCCCGATGAGATATCAAGTATCTTTTTTCATGTACATTTTCGTCATAAATCTCGCTTTGCAATGAAAATTTCAGTTCTTGATCAAAAATTTTTTTCATTTGTGTTTTGAAGGGTTTTTATTAGAAAAATTAATTTTTGTGTGATGTTCATTAGGCTCTGGGAGTCAAAAAACTGAATGCAATGCTGAACTGAACCATGCAAAATATACAAAAACAACCCAACAAACATAAAAAATACATGGAAAAATGTAGGAATCAAACAGAATTGAAAAAAGTGCAAAAGAGTGGGTTTGTAGCATGAAAAAGTCATTTTTTCATAAATCACGTTTGGGCAACCTGAAACCAATTTTTTAGAAAGTCGAAATATTCCACAAAAATGCTATAAATAACATTATCTTCCAATTTAGGGCTGAGCACCTTGACTTTTTCAACAAAATATGCGTTCTTGTGAAAATAAATTTGTTTGCTTCGGGTCAAATTTCGTTATTATAATTTTCATTCGGTGTTAATGTTTTAATTTTCTGAATAATGCTTAAATTATCTAAATATTTCTTATTCTTTCATTTACTAGTTTTCTGGTATTCTATTTTCAGGGTTTCTATTATAATTTTGTTCTGTTATTTTATTCTCTATTGCACGATTTCTCTTTTTTATTAGTATTCCGAAACTGTTTTTTCATGTTGTTCTACATTTCTTTTAAACCAGAATTTTATTTTTCTACTTTACTAGTGCAGTAGTTTTATACCGGTTTCTTGGTTTTTTTTAACATGTTTTCTTCTATTATTCTACATATTCCCAATATTTTTCGGTTCTTCTATCCGTCTTATTTTTTCTATTCGTTATTTAATAAGTTCTCGTAAAGTATCAGTTGTTTTGGATATGTGAAAAGTCTGGTTGATAGATGAAGATCCATGCTTAACGCAGAAACAGCTTGCATTGGTATTAACAGTTATCCGCCTAGCCATTTCCAGCGATTGCACACTCCTTCAAAATGAATTTCTCTAGCATTTTTTTATCTATCTGTTAGTTTTCCTTCTTTCCTATAATTGCCCATTTCTCAACGTTTTATTTCTTAAAATTTGATATTTTATGTTTTTCATTTTGGTATTTTCCGGTTTTATATGTTTCTGAATTAAATATAATATATTAAATATATTAAAACTGTTCTGTTGAAATAACATTTACTGTTGTATAATATATAACAATATTGTATAATTTATCTTCTCTAATATTTCGAAAATTCTCCATGCTACTTGTTTTGCACACATGTCAATTGTTCAGCTGTTTAGTTTTCCTTAATTTCTATTGTATCAATATTTTATTTATTCAATTCTAGTTTTTCATTTTTTTCCTCAGATTTTTTAAATGTTTTGCTTTTTTCCCATTTTTCTATTTTTTAACTTTTCCATTTTTATTTCTATTTCCAAATATTCTTGTTTTTTTTCTCTTTTCTATATGAATCTCTCTCATTTATTTCGGTATTTTCTTTATGTTCCTTTTTCGTTTATCAATTTTTTATTTTGTTTTAATATGTTTATTTATTTATTTACTATGTTTCTTTTTCTTTTTTCCATGTAACTGTTGTCTCTTGTTTCAATTGTTCTATTTTCCCATTTTTTTACATGCTTTTGTATATTTTCGTTTTCCATTTTTGTTACTCGGGTGAAAAATACTTTTATTTTTTCTGTTCTTTTCTTAAAGTTTTTTTGTTGCAATCATATTTTCTATAAACTTTCGTTTTTCATGTGTCATTTTTGATTTTTTCTTATTTTTCTCCTTACAGTACTGAATATTTAATTCACTATATTATTTTATTTAAAAAGTCTCTTTTTTTCTTTTGTTTCGGTATTTTACCTTATTTCTCTACATTACTATATATATATATATATATATATATATATATATATATATATATATATATATATATATATATAATTTTTCTATTTGTTAGCTTTCATTTTTTCTCTATTTTCATTATATATATATACATATTTTTCCGTCTAAATTTTTTAGCTTTCTGGGTTTAAATTTTTTTTCTGTGTTTGTATTGAAACAATTTTTGCTATATCTGTGTTGTGTAATTTTTCTTTTTTCTAATATTATGAAACTATTTTTTATGGTTGTTTTTACTTAAAGCCTTGGTGCTACATTCCGTATCGCAATTCGACCTTCTGTTTATTATACACAGACTTCGCAGCCAACTGTTGAGTGTACAGGACAATTGCGGGGCTAGCGCTACGATCCTACTGACACTAACAGTCTCTCCCGAGCCGAGACTCGAACCTACGACGACTGGCTTGTTAGGCCAGCATCGTACCTCGAGACCAGCTGGGAGATGGTTGTTTTTACTCATATTTGGCAAATTTTCTATTTTCTTTGTTTCTTCAATTTTATTTCCATGGTTTTTTTTCGTTCTCAAATGTTTTCTGAATTTTTCTGTTTTTAATTCTATTTTTTTTTTCTACTTTTGTTATAACTTATAAGTCCCCTCTTTTTTATCTGGCTTTCTGTATTTGTCATTTATTTATTGCTTACTTTTCTCATTATTTTGAGTTTCTCAATTTTTCAAATTTTATTTAACTATTTACATGATGATTGTTCACTATCTCTCTGTTTTTAGTCTTTTTATTACTATTATTTTATTTTCATTTCTATTTCTTTTTTGTCAATATATCCCGTACATTGGCTTTCCTTTTTTTCTATGGATTTTTATAATCCTAATCTTGCGTTCCATAATTATTTTTTTATAAGTTGTTTTTCAGTTTTGTCGATTGGAATTCTTCCCCGCTCTGTAAGACTCCCCGCTTTATTGCAAAGTCACACAATTTTTGATGAAAATCTCTTTTTTTTTCTTATAATTCATAAGTGTTTTTTACGGTGATAAGTGTTTTTTACGTGAAATTTTCCGAGAAATACAATGAAATTATCAAACTCAAAACAAAATTAGCTAAATTTGCCCAATAATGCAAATTTAGTTTTAAAATACAAAAATAACCTATCTGGCAGCCTTTCGATCAAAAACAATATTTTTTCTGGATTTCTTGGCTAATTTTCTTCAAAATTCACCTATTACTATTTTTCGGGTGTTTTACGTCCATAAATTGTAAAAAAAAATTACGAAATTTACAACTTTTTTCGCAAAAGTGTTATATCTCGAGATTGGTTTATATTACCTCGGGATGATAGTTGTTTCTTTCGTGAAATTTTTCAAGGAACACGATGAAATTATCAAATTTGAAATAAAAATGGCTGCATTTGCCGAAAAATTTTTCGATTACAAGAATAATTTATCTGGTAACACTTCCGTTCAAAAGCTATATTGTTTCTGAATTTCTTGGTTCAATTTCTTCAGAAATCGTCTATCAGTATTTTTCCGACATGTTACGTCTTTGAATTGTAAGAAAAAGAAATAAGAGGTTTTCAACAAAAATTGTGTGACTTTGCAATAAATAGGGAGGTCCTACAGAGCGGGGGGTATTCGAATCGACACCAAATTTGGGATTTTTCCAAAGTGACAGTAGATGAATAAAGTCCAAGTTTGTGCTTTTTCGTGGTCACTTCTTAAGGAATGACCTATATCCTATTTTCTTTCATAGGTGAGTTTTTAAAATTTGATATTTTTCTTTTTATATTATACTTTGTTTTATTCGTTGTATCATCCTATTCCATTTGTCTCTTTTTTATTGTGTTTTTCTTTTTTTAACACTGTTTTATCTTACGTTTTTCTCTTAATTTTTTTAAAACTTTAATTTGCTTGTTTTATGGTCTCTGATTTTTAGTTTGCTACATTTCTAACATTGCTCTGCTATTTTATTTGCTTTTTTATATGTTATCTACTCTTTAAATAATTCAATTTTGTTTCCCAGTTCTTCAAATTTTCTGTTTTTTTGTTACCTTGTCTCTTCACATTTGTATTGTTCTGGCAATTCCCTGTTTTTCATCTCCGTTCATCTGGTTTCACATAATAGATTTTCTTCAAATCTACATAACTATTTTTTGTATTATTTCTCACTTTTTTTGTTCATATATCGGTCTTTCTCTGTATTTGATATTTATTTTCTATTCACTATTAACTATTTTTCTGTTCCACTATATTCTCGGATTCCTATTATTTTATCTACTCAGTTTTACATTTTTATGTTCCCATGGTTTCTCATTTTTCGTCATCGAATTTAAATACTTTCTATTATTTTTCATTTTCTTTTTCTTTTAATCAATTTGCTTTTTTATTTTTACCTTTATATGTTTCTATAGTTATATTCTTTCATTCTTCCATTTCAATATTTTCCATACGATGTTTTCAAAGTTTATCTTGTCATCTCATAATTTTTTTAAATGTTTAATATTTTTGATTATTTTTCATTTAATTTTTCTACTATGCAATTCGCGCTTCATTTTTAACACTATATATTTTCTATTATTACATTATTTTCTTCTCCCACTTCACTATTTCACATACGTTTACTCTTACCTGCTGTTTTATAATTTGTACATTATACTATTTTATTTTCTGTGTCTTTATTTCTTTGTTTTTCGATTTCTATTTTGCTGTATGAACAGTTTTTTGCATTCATTCTCGCTCTAATTTATACTCTTCGGAAAACATTTGTTAAGTTATTATGCTTATAAATGTAAAATACATTTTCTTCAAATTTCATGCTTATAAATGTAGAATGCATTTTCTTCATGTTTCATGGCCTCAATTTCTTAAATTTGGTTGAAGTTTCCAAATGAACGAACTTTCATTGCAGTGTGAGTGTCAATATATGGTTACAATATTGCATTGATCACTCCTCACTATTTTGTCAATGACAATAAATCACACATTGCCATAGAAAAGATTCAGTTTCTCAAAAATATGCTATATATATGATATTT
Organism: Wyeomyia smithii; assembly: GCF_029784165.1. NCBI lineage: Eukaryota > Metazoa > Arthropoda > Insecta > Diptera > Culicidae > Wyeomyia > Wyeomyia smithii. Next base: position 33,563,457 of record NC_073694.1, read on the forward strand.
ATATTGCTATCGTGCACTCGATAGCAATATAAAACATAAAGTTGGCAAACACTTGCATTGCCCAAAAATGCTTCGATCCGAAGCGAAAGAAACATCAACAACTTGTTTCTTTGGCATTTCAGTGCCTTAGGGAGTGCGAAACGCTGTCAGAAAGCGGAAGGCGGTAAAAGTTTATCCACTTTAGCCGCGTAATGCAGTTTTACAGACAAAGATTTTCCCACCACAGCTGATGCTGCTGCCGCTGCTTGTTTCACACACTGACATAGACGAAAGTGTAAAACGAACCATTTATTCGAGTTAAAATTAGTTTTGCAAGCTTTCCGCCTGCCACTGTGGATAACATGACTCTTTTCGTTTTGTGGTTTGCTCTTTTCAGGATTCTTTACCGCACGATGACTAGCAATACCGTTTACGAACTGAATTACCGAATGGTGCTTTTGAAAGGTGAGTACTTAGAGGAGAAGAGTTTTCCGTTGATACCACAATGTAAACGTTTTTATTCTCTCCACTTTCTAGAATGCAATTTACTACTTAAGGAAAACTCGGGCTCTCTAGACTCTAGCAAGCTACCGACGGAGTTCGACAACTGTAGAATAGGTTTCCCCACTCGGCTGGACGATCAACAGACGCCACCGGGGCTGGTGGTACAACTGACTAGGCTCAACATTCCCTGCCGCGCGGACGGAGGGTACCTGAGGTTCGTCGAGCCCATCGCTGGCGGTAGTGCAGATGGACGCGACAGTAGTGTTGGTGCGGGTGCGGAAGGGCACCTGCTGTGCGGGAAACTAGAAGAACTGCCAAAACGTGATCGGACGTTTCACTTTCAGAAGCATCGCAGCACGTTAGTGATAGTGCATAACCGACCGGTGTTTAGTTTTAACTTTAGACTAGTGGATTATTGTTACAATGTAACAATTAGCGATAGGAACAGTTCGGTGCTGCTGAGACCACTGCGGGGTCTCGATTGTCACTTTAGGATACACTTGCCGTTCGGCAATCGGGTATCGCTGAGGTTGCTTACGAACGCAGGAGCACAGTCGGAGCCCGAAGGCTCCTCCGTTACCAACCACGAACAAATAGATTTAAGTGTTCCGCGGGGCGACAGTTTCGGGTCGCAGTGCTACAGCGGTCTGCACGTTGAGGTGTACGAGCAGTCGCAGAATCGATGGACCCGTTGCGTTACCAGTTACAGTGTACCGACGGTTTTTACGTTACTTTCAAGTGATAATATCGTAGTGATTCACGTTAGCAAGCACTTCCTACTGGCGGCGTTGGAAACTTCAGTAGCGAACGTTAGTGGTAGCGGTAGTGGTAGTAGTAGTAGCAGCAGCAGCGACGTTCCGTCGTTGCTCATCGAATATGACGCCCATCCGATCGAGAATGTCGTCTCACAATGTGCCTTCGGGTGGGTAGCAAGCAGCCAGTTTTGTCTGGCAGCGTTCGAAAGCAGACAGCTCAAATGGTTTGAAGCGGAGCAGGAATGCAACCGACTGGGAGGACATTTGGCTTCGATCCGTTCGGTTTCTGACCAAAAGCTGATCGATCAACTTCTGCTCAAAAGTCCCAGCTACAAGGACGATAACGCCTACTGGGTTGGAGCCTCCGACCGGACACTGGAGGGGGATTTTCGATGGAGTGATAATTTGCCGTTTTTATATTCTAGTGAGTTTTTGGGCAAGAGTCAGAGAGGGATTTCGGGTGTTTGTCTGCGTGAAATCCCTCAATGATATATGGAAGCAAATTGTAATAAATGGCGTCGTTTTTCTCACTCCAGATTGGTTTCCCGGTTGGGTTCAACAGGGCAACTACAATCGACAGCCCAACGACGACGGCTTGAGTGGGCAGGACTGCGTGGAGATCCGTCGCCATTTTCAAACACCTCCGGGTGCCTCAACAGCCGCTTCTCCTCTAGCGTTGTCCTACATGTGGAACGATAGGGATTGTGAAACGAGAAATTACTTTCTGTGCGAGCGGATTTTGGTGGAAGGTAATTTTTTTTTGTTTTAACTGAACATTTTTAGTTGGGTAATAAAAACCGTATATTCCGTAGAAGTTTTTGAAAAAACCTGGCATGATGATTGCAATAAAACGATCAAGCTAACGATGGATCAACCGAAGGCAACAATTTGGAGTCCGGGTTTTCCTAGGCCATATCCGGACAATGCAAACTGCTTGACTGCCGTTACTGCTCCCCCCGGCTATCGGATAGTATTGGATTTCGAGGAACTTGTGCTTGAAAGTGAACCTTCGTAAGTCGTTGTCATTGTCATAATTTAATTGACTAAAATCTATCCATTCGACAGATGCACCTACGACTTTCTGCAAATAATGGAACCCAATGGGAATCACTCCGCTCCATACACTAAATCATCGCGATCTCTTCCCACGAGTCCGCTCTTTCAGACCCGTAACCCGCGTCACAGTTCCAGTCGGTTTTTTATTCGACGGCGGAAATCTAATCAGATTTTCGCGAACGATGACATTGGCGACCGGTTGCTGGCCAATTTCGCCAGCAAAAATCCCAGTCTAATCCTGCAGCCGGAAGATCCCGGCTACGATTTGCGCATCCCACCGCCGGACATGAGCTCCGGTAGAGTTCCGCGCAAAGTTTGCGGGGATTGGAGCTCGAAGCTGAAGCTACTCCGATACGTCAGCCAGGGTCCGATACTAGGGTTGCGATTCGTTTCCGACTACTCCAACCACTTCGGTGGCTACAAAGCCAAGGTGGCGATGGAAAATGGTGAGTTGAGATCCTTGTTATTTTTTTTTTTCTCTCTATGCATTTTATACTTTTTCACACGACTACTCTTCACTTTTACTGTCCCAAAACTATCCACGCGTGGTAATTTAGTCACCGTGTCTACTAACCACTTTCACTTGGATGTTACTTACATTTCAACTGTGTGTTGATACTAACGCTGAAGTGCCTTTGATTTGCCCATGAAATTTATCTATCAATGAATACACACTATCTATAATAATAAAACTGTAGATGTTCTCTTAATATCACAACTATAGCGGCAATCATGTCTAATTCGAGTCGACCATGAAACTACTTGCTATTTTTTAGTGTTTTTCTCTAGACGAGTTGGGTACTACTGAAAACTGAGGATTTTTTCTTCCATAAATAAATAAACAAATGAGAAAACAGAAAACTTATGCTGTTCTACAATTTTAATAGATTTATGTGATATTACTGTGTTACGTGGCGTGTTTTGATCAAACATTACAGAAAAACTAGATATTTTGTTTGAATATTCCTCATATTTAACCTACAAAAAAATGACAGATGAAAGTTTGATTTTTGTCTGGGAACACTCTTCGAATCTGAACTCTAACGTACTTGAATCGAGATTCACATCAAAATAATCTTAAAATTAAACTTATATTAGATTATTATAGATTATTCTAAATTCAAACCAAACTCCAAAAACAATTCAACCATTTTACAATCCGAATCCGAATTTGCGCGATTATTCAAAAACAGATTCGAATTCAAATACATATAAAAATTTTGTTTCATAAAGAATTCCAAGTTGAATCGGAAACATCAAGTACTGAGAAAATCCCAATAGGGAATTCAAATTTGTAATATAAAACTAAATCTTAATTGGAAACCGAAGCCTAATCTGAATCCGAGTTGAAATCTAAATCCCAATTTCAATGTTAACACAAGTACAAATCCAAAATCAATTACGAATCAGAATCCAGCTTTAAATCGATTCTGAATTCAAATCCGATATTCAATTTGAATCCAAACCGGAGTCTGAATCTAAATCCAAATCAGAATATGAGTCCAAATAAAATTCCTTCTCTAAATACGAACTCAAACTTGAAGCCGAGTCAGTCGAATCCAAAATAAAACGAAATACATATATAAATTTAACTGTGACCATAAATTAAAATTCCAATTTCCATCCAAGTTTAGAGGTAAGCTTTAATCCGAATCCGGATAGTAAAATACAATATTATTCTTTATTTGGAAAACTAACAGCGGAAATAATAGCAACATGTTCAAATTAGTCTAGTAATCTTTTTTGTTGACCTTGATTGGTTGACACAAATGACAAACAATGTTAATTACAGTCATAAACTTGAGGGGAAAAGATTAGCCCACAAGCATCATATAGATTCACGAAAAACTACAAAAATCTTAAAACTGAATAGATCCGATACATTGATATTGAAAGAGTTAAATTTCTTGAACCAAAGAGAAGCTGGAAATTAGACAAAAAATCAGAAAATATCCATTGAAAATAAGAGAGTGCGGAAAAAAATTAACAAGAAAAATAAAAACATCAACAAACAAATAAAAATTGAAAAATGGAAAGCGTAATAATATTTAAAACAAGGAACATTGATAAATAGACATGTAAATATCGGAAAATATGTATAAATAAAAAAATATATCGAAAATGCATTAGTAAATATATAGAAAATTAGCAAAATAGAAGTAAGTTTAAAGAGAGATACATGGACAAAAAGGAATATATAAAATATAGAAACATCGACTAATACACAATAAAAAAAGTAGACCAAAAGCAAAAGCAAAGCAAAGCCTTGGTGCTACATTCCGATTCGGAACTCGACCTTCTGTTTATTTTACACAGACTTCGCAGCCAACTGTTAAGTGTACAGGACAATTGCGGGGCTAGCGCTACGATCCTTCTGACACAAACAGTCTCTCCCGAGCCGAGACTCGAACCTACGATGACTGGCTTGTTAGGCCAGCATCGTACCTCGAGACCAGCTGGGAGGGCTTAGACCAACAGAAAAATAGTAACAAAGCATAGAAAAAGAAACATGCAGCGAGCCCTTAAGGCGACCCCGATCGAACAATTATAACAAACGGGTAACACAAATATATCTGAACTTGATAGAAATAACAAAGCCTGTAATATTCTTGATAAGCCAGAAGGATAAAAAATACAGAATCATATCAAATTTTGTTATCATACACTTGAATGTTCAAAAGTGTGTTTTTTAAGCATATTTATAACAAAATTTGTTAATCAATTAACAATATATTGTACATTCTAACTAATTCTAATCTTTCTCTGCCAAAAACCTCACCAAACTTGCTATAATTTGCAATAATCAGTAAGTGCTGACCGAGTTTAGAATACAAGTTGATACAAAAAGTTCGTAACAAAATATTACGATTTGTTATAATTCTGCTATTTTTAAATGATCGGCACGCATTCTGAAATAGAGTGGCCGATAAAATCAACTTTTTTACAAATTACAATTTTCAAAAATTTTCGACTTTCTTTCGTTTGCCTGATTTTGGATTATTTGGCGTCAAACTTAAGGTAAATAATGGGCCTTCTGAGCAAAAACATCAAACTGTACTTTGAATAACAATAACCATGATCATGATAGAAACCGTGGTTCAATTACATATATTTAGGATTCCTCAGATAATTTTACTTTGAAGTCCACTGAAAAAAAAAATTAGTCTTCTTGAATCCACTCAAACAGGACAATACAGTTGGTATCATGATATTAATCAGTGATAGAAATAAGACAAATATGACTCAGTCGTCGTTTTATCTCGAGCTGCACAATTCATGATTTGTACAGATTGTGAATAAACCTGAACTCTCAATCCGTAATGAAATACTAGTTTGGTTCATTGATTCCTGGGAGAAAACAGACACATGATCAGACTAGAACAGCTCTTAGAAGCGAGTCGCTCGTTGTATTTTCCTCCATACGCCCGTCGTTATGGGGAGAAAGAATAGCAAAAAAATAATATAATGCTGACTGAGTAGCAGCATTGGTGTGGTGCGGTGGGCGGAAAAGTGTGGTGGAAGGGACTAATACGGCTGCAGTTGAGTTGAGTGAGAGTAGGAGAGTATGGAGGGGAATCGTTATGTGGAAAAAACGAAATTTGATAGCAGAAAGCCAGAACTAAGATTTTTTGTTCTATTTGGGGCCCCAAACAATCCTGAACTTATTGAAAGTCGATTGGTTTTGTCTCCGCTTGGCGCATTGCATTTTAAATTTATATGGAAATTTGTATGGAAAAACCAACTTTTTTGCATTTTACATTCTGAAGAACTCAAAATGGCTCAAACCATAGGTTTCTTGGTTTTTTGATGCCTAACAACTTGGCCGAAGACACTAAAGAGCTAGGGTGTGCCAAAAAAATACTAGAGTTGTTCAAAGTTGAGTATGTCGAAATTTATGTTGCATATCATTTTTTCTGCCAACACTGCCAGTGTACCGGCGTCAGTCAGATTTTCATCAGAAGTAACCTCTGAAACACGTTGAAGATTCTATTTACGCCTAGAGTATTGACCTTAATTTGTTTGTTTTGTCCAGCTGAGTGTATAAACTCGTTACGACAGGTTAATTCTGATGAGAATCCTACTAACGCCGGTACATTGGTAATGTTGGCAGAAAACATGATTTTCTGCATTTAAATCGACATGCTCAACTTTGAACAGCTATAACTCTTTTTAAGGACATGTTAACGCAACTAAGGCATGGTTCATATATGTTCAAAATCTCTAGGGGTGATTTTTTTACATCTGTAGTTGAACGAGACAGGAAACATTTTCTCTTTTGACAAAGCTTGATTGATTGAAATAATTGATAATCGATGTAAATTTAAATCATAAATTAAAAGAAAAAAATCTGCCCATTAGTAACAAATAGGACGAACATACAAAAGAATTATGAGAAATTACAAAACACTTAAAACTGATTAAACCAGATATAAAGCACTATAGAGAAAATGAGAATTAAAAAAATGAAAGCGAATAGAAACTGAGGATCAGACATGAATATTCATTGAAAAATGATAGAGTGCGAAAACAAAAAAAGATAGTTGAAAATGACAATAAAAACGGAGAAAACGATATGAAAATGAACAAATAACACCAGCATCAAAAACACTCAAACAACACTCATTTAAAGATGGAAAGTAGAATAATATTTAAAACATAGAACATTGAGAAATAGACAAATGGACCTAAAGATAAATGAACATAGAAGGATTAGTCGAACTAAAACATAATAAAAGAATAAAAATAAATATAATATACCAAAACATAGTGAATTTAACGAGTATGAAAAAATAACAAAAAAAATTTAAAAAAATAAAAACAGAACATGAATGAAAAAATGATTTGGTAGAGAATAAGAAAAATGAATAATTAGAAAAACAGATGAAAATACTACAAGGTATACAGTCCTAGGGTTGTATAAAATGGTGACGTGGGACTAAACACTAAATAAAAAAAAAATCCAACAATGTTGAAAAATAAAAAAAGATTCTGAATAGATCTTAGTAAATGGACAAACAATTCATGTGCACTCGCCGGCTCTTAATCTTCTATAAATTAATAATTTTAGGAACTAACTCGTTCGATATTATGTCGGTCACGATTATTTAGTGAATATCGAATATAGAATATAAATATAAATAATTTACAACCTTTAGAAAATGTACAATTCAAGTTGAGTAATTTATTGTAATCATATTCATGAGATAAACTTTCAATCACCATAAGTAGCAGCATTGCAGTTTTAATTGCACGCGAATGGAAGTCGTGCCCGCTGCAATGATAGACGACGAGAAACTAGCGGCGCTCTGCTCCACATAGTTCTACCCTACGGTACTGTTGCTTTTACCAGCATGTTTTCTTTCAAGACATCAGTTTTTATCACGCTCTACTAGCAGGTTTAGAAATTGTTCAAGAAAAGGAGTTATTTCAAACTTTTCGGAAAATCTTTACCTTCGAGACATCAAATTGGTCAAGGTTTACGAGAGCAAACATAAATTGACCTATTGGGACGGGGAGACGCTGTCATTTTTTTTTGGATATTGATACAGAGAATATCACAGGGAATTGTTGGTGTCTATTTATGTCGTCTGTGCTGGGAATGCTCGCATGTGATTGGTTCATTGTTCGCGTGAAAATTTGTCCTTGAGACTTTTTAACGATTTTTACTGCTTTACAATGAAAAAATAATAACTAGCAATTTACAAAATTGTACAACATTTTAACTATCCAACAACATATTGGTTATTGTTATCCATCATGTGGTTATGATGTTATTATCGTTTGAAATCTGGCGCAATATTTGCCTGTTTCATTTCCAATTTTACAGAATTCGTACCAGTATAGAAAACAAAGACGTAGTCCCACGTCAAAAAAATAAAAGGAGCGTAGAAAACCAAAATGGAGGAGAACGGAGATCACAAAAAAAATATGTAAAAATAGACACATTAAGGAGAAAAACAATAAAATGTCAAAATAAAAAAACACAGGTATTCGTCGTTATAACGATGTATACCAGTAGAAAAAAAAAATAAATGAGTAAACAGGAAAAAAGAAATATCGACTAACAGACAATAAAGAAACAATATGCAAAAAATTATATCCGATATTCTTTGTTCCCTAAATGCTCAAAAACTCTATGTGTAGTTTTTCTTCATCATTATGTGTGGCCCTTGAGATTCCACATTGGCCATCGGAATTTTTCAAAATTTACAATATAATAAAATTGCTACTTTTCAGCCGTTTAACCGATTTTGGACTATTGGCGTCAAACTGAAGGTACTAGATGGATCTTTTAAAGAAAAGCTCTAAACTGAATTTGAAATAACAATAACTATGTGAAAATCAAACCGAATCTTGCTGTTTTTGTTGGCTTCAAGATCTTGTAGACCCTATCGTGTAATATTTTTGTTGGATTTCTCAGGAAATTTTGCATAACATATTCTATTTTGAAGGAGGTCAATTATTCACTTTGGAGATAAACTTTTTATTCACTAAATATACCATATAAGACTCCATCAAGTATTCCTGTAAATTATTTGAATGGAAGCGCGTGGTTATTTGTGATTTATTAAACTCAAATGGCTAAATTTTTGAATATTAGATATTTTGAAAAACTTCTTAAATACGGGTCTGAAAATTATTGATAGAGAACAACCATAATGCCTATTATCGCATATCAGTCCCATCTGAAAAATCATCGAGCTGAGAAAACAGCGCTGGAAGGTATTTTGCTTGTTTGGAATGTTTTACCTGGTCAGACTTAATTCATCTATTCTATTTTCTCGACATAATATATTAAAACAGAACTTTATCACAGATTATTTATTATACTATTGCATTTTTCGATTGAAATTGGCGCTTCGCGATACGTTCTGAATTAAATTAGTCATTTATCAGATTGGAAAAGTGATCTTGAGAAAAAGAAGTTTATAATGTCACTACACCAGCGACCTTACGGAAGATGACGATAATGGAAAGAGCTGGAAGCTGTTTACAGTTAAGCAACTAAAAAACTAAACGGTTTCTTCTGACAGGATGGCAAAAAAGTTTTTAAAAATAATTTCCCTGATTTTTCCTGATATTCCCTGAAACGTTATCCCTGTGAAAAAAAAATTTGGTCGGATATGAAACCAAATAGTAGAGGTCCCGCATTAGCCTTTTATGCTGAAAAAATCTCTGTATTGCTATAGAGCCGTTTGAAAAAGAATCGCGTCTCGGTTAGGATTTTTTTCCCTGACCGTTTTTCAGTTTTCCCTGAGTTCTCTGATTTCCCTGACCGAAAAATGAATTCCCTGGCATTCTTTGTTTTTATAGGCTTTTCCAGGTTTTTGTCACCCTGTTCTTAATTCTGGAAAATTTCAATTTTAATAATAATCATTTGAAGCGCATGAATCATCCACAAGAAATCATCGTGCAACCACAAAAATTTGCAGTATCAATGCCTACTGAATATTAACTGTTGCGTGAAATTACTTTTATACAACCTTGTAATCATTTTAACAACAAAATGCATAAAAACAATACCAAATATTTTTGATTTGGATTAAAGGAAAATATGGCCATACTCAGGAAGAACAGCTGATGGGACTGATATGCGATTATTTCTAACATGGGACAATCTGATCTCTAACTCATTGGAATAACAATATTTTTTTGTGTTCTTGTGTCTTAATCGATAGTAAAGCAAGAATTATATGGAATCTAGATGAAAATTTCTATGGGATTGACATGCATTTTGAGCATGATCTGAAATAAATTTTTGGAAAAAAATTATGCATGGAATTGAATACGGCCAAGTACAGTATGTTTTCCAACTCATATTTAAATCCAAATATAATTCATCCAAATATAAGTCTGAATCCAAATACAGCGGTGAAAGAAATTATAGGTGTGACCATTGCTTATAAAGTCATCTGCATTTCACTATATCATGTGTAAGGCATATTTGTAAGCAATTTCTGTGTGATATTGCTTATATTATGGGCAATTAATAGAACAATGTTATCTGTCAAAATTCATGCTATTTTGTCCGTGAGCAAAAAAAAAATTTCATTGGCCAATATTTTGGGTGGAAAAATAACGTGACGTGACTGTATAAATTGTATTGCTTATTGAAAAATATCGATTAACGGTTTTCTGTGAGTGAAACCGGAAATCTGTACTGATAAACTAATATTTCATAAGTTGGCTTTATAGTTTTGCTTTAGGGTTAGCGGTGAAGGGTCGCGGTAAACATTTCAGCCCCGATACAAAACGACTGATCAAAAACTACAATATACTTCATATTGTAAACTTTCAAAAAATAGCAGATAAACGGCTGCTGACGAAATATAGTTATGAAATCTACCGAAAGGAATCAGATAAACGAGAGTGGAAAGGAAAATTAATTCTAAGAATGACCGCCGAATACTAAAATTCGTAAAAAAGATATATTCCGCACATGTCTAGTCATTGAAACGGAACTTGAATTGAAGGTGACGTTTAAAACCATCCGGAACCGATACTAAATCCAAAACTAAACTCACATTTCGAAATGAGGTCGTGTATAGATACTAATAAAAACTCAAATAGCAATCTGAATGTTAATTTGAGAACAAATCTAAATTAATTTTCGAATTAGAATCCATATCAGACTGCAGTCAATAATCAATTTAAATCCGAAGCCGATGCTGAATCTAACAGTGAATCTGATTCCAATCAAATTCGAATCCAAAATTGAATCAATGCATTAGAATCCAATCCAACTTCAAGTCTGAATTTGAATCCGAATCCCAATAAGAACAAAAAATCCAAGCCTAATTATAAATTCAAGTCAGAGTCCGAACCCGAAGCTGAATCTTAAATTAAATCAGATCTAATACAACTTGGTCTCAAGACTAATCCCGGTTTGGCAGTGAAACTGTTAGTGTCAATGAGAACGAAGCGCTAGCCTCGCAGTTGTCCTGTACACTAACACGGTTGGCTGCGAAGTCTGTGTCCAATAAACAAAAGGTCGAATTCCGCAACGAAATGTAGTACCTGGGCTTCGACTTTGCTTTCAATTGTATACTACGTTGAATCTGGAACCAATTTCGAATTCAAATCCCGGTCTTAATGTTACTTTTAGTTCGTATGCAAATTCAATTCTGAATGAAACCTTAAGTCTGATTTTAATCAAAAATTCTTGTTCATTCTAAGCTGAATCACATACAATATTCTATTCATAAAGAAACTTTCCCACCATTCCTCAGTTACTGCCGTAGACTGCGTACTTTAATTACAGAAATAGTAACACAGTACACAGTAAGACTATTGAATTACGTTTATGCCTGACAACTTTCAAACTCTCGCCACCCCCACTCCCACGCAACACCATCGTCAGTGGCATTAATTAGACTGTGACGGTTTACGGCTTCAAACGAGCACTCGTTGACTGGGAAATAACTTTCCAGCAAACCATCATCGTCACCACACTGCTTCTAATTATTCTTCTTCTGGCTCCGCTACAAGTTGACTCAGAAAACTGTTCCCTGTAGCAGTCACTAACCGCCGGGATTCTTCTTTGTAAAATTAATTCCTTTTGGGTTGGGGCCCCTTAAGCTGAACGGCGGCGCGGCACGGTGGAGAAATATGCAAATACTTTAATCTCACCAGTCGAGGCACTTGTTGAATTTCCCGTAGGCTGGGGTAAACCTGCGGGAGGAAAACCGCACATGGTGCTCGGAAAATGTCGGTTGGTTGGTGGTGGCAGGTAGCCGTGAGTGCCAGCAAAACAAAGCATAAATTTTCGCTAAACGTAAATTTTCTTCGTCAGGTGAGCCTCACCGAGCGGACAATCGGTTGCCGCTGCAGCTGAAGCAGCTTTTTCGGGCTAGCTAGACTGAAGCTGAAAGCTGGCTTGTGGCACGGATTATGGAGATTTATCAATTTTGATTAATTGAATGCGCAGCCAATTCGCTTTGCTGCATATTGTCTTGAAAGTTTTTTGTGAGGATGATTATTTTGACGGAAATTCATTCGTTGGATACTAATTCTTTCATAACAAGGAGACACTGATTCTAGTACAGTTTATTCATATGCCAAAAAAGTTACTTAGCATTCGAACAATCGAATAAGCAAAAAACTCTAGCTCGTACAGATGGAAGGAGTTTCACATTTCGGCATTCTATTCAGAATCATAGCCGGAAGCCGGTTTTCGGGGCATAATATGTCAACCGGGGTTGCCTGTTGCCTAAACGTTCGTGCTATTCCACGACAAAGGTGGCGAAAAAAGCCTCGTTTCGGTAGTCAAAAACAGAATCACTCTCACACAAATCCGAACCAGTTTTTAAGCTGCCATGGAATCACAGAATTTGTACCCCCTACCTCCACCCCAGGTTCGCTTCATCCTACCAGCCAGAAGCGCAAAATGCAGCTGGCACGGTGAGGACAATTCTCAGCGGTATAATCAAACTTGCATTAGTTTTAAATTGGAAATGCGAAATTAATGAGAGTCGAAAAAAAAGTCTGATGCTGATGCAGCCAAAGCTAGACCGATCGCAATCCGCCGGCAGCAAACAGTTGAATGCTTTTTCATACTATGTTTTATTTTTCTTCATCCGCTCAGTACTAGACTCGTGATAATATTGTTTTACGCTGAATCAGCGAAAGTCCGGGGAAAAAAATCTCTGGTCAGGGTTAGCTTCACCTATCGTTTGTGGTTCATATGTGGTGGGATTTTGATGCTTATGGTGGCATCGTTGAATCAGATTTTAGTTCTACTACACGCAAAACTTTTCCTTTTTACTTTAGAAGCAATAGCGCAAAATTACCTTTTTGGTAACAAATCCATTACCTAAAAAGCAATAAAATTCTTCCCCAGTCAAGTAACAACACATACTGTCATATATTTAGCACGTGTTATGAGAGTACGGCTATCTAATAATGGTCGTTTCAACCACATGCAATGTTTTTTCTGTCGAAAAATGCTCCCTCTCCACCTCAAGTCAAAAAAAAATCACACACCGTCGCATAAGTTGCACATGTTACAAGTTTTTTCAATCTCCAATTCATCCGGTGGGCGTGTATAAGATCGCTCGTTGTATGCATACGGAGTAGCGAAAAAATATGACAAGAGCTGCCAAGCAACATTTTCCCCGTCATAGAGTATGCAAACGTTGATGATTTCAAAGACTTAAAATGCGTCTTAAAATGACATCACGATCTGTAAACTGCGTTAGAGAAAAACAAAAACATTCGCTTTCTTGCAAGCTATTTAAAACACATACTCATTGGTTCATGGAAACTCTTTTTGACCTGTTTGAATATACAAAACTCGTGCCCATCCAGAACAATATTCGCTACTTCGGCAACTCTGGTCAGACAGTATTACATATTTACATTTCAAGTAAACACTGGGGGACGAAACGAAAGTGTTTCTAATTGGACATTTGAGGTTGACGGTTGAAATTCTGATTATGTGTGGATGAAGGGAGACAAAAATGAACCAGATCGTTGCATCAATACAAATACAGCGAGTGAAGTCTTGCCAACACATGCATTGCGGTGCTTGGCTGTATGTTCTCCTGCAGAAACACATACAAGCGTGTGGCCGTCATAATTTTTATTACTTTTTGTTTGTTACTTTTTGTGCATAATGCACAGTCATAAGACACAAAAAGTAATAAAAAATTGCCCAAAAGTAATAAAATATTCCCCGTTTGCGTTGGGTGTAGTTATTATCGATAATCAATTATGTATTGGATCGATTGCGTCAGATGTCATGACACGATGGTTATTATACGATTTATGTTATATAAGTTTTCAACGTGTTAATTCGAGATCCGTGAACCGACTTTTCTTTTTAAATGCATTAAAGTTTCCACCAGAAACCATCGAAGAAATATTCCGTTGATTTGTTGAAGGAGTTGATAATTCAATGCTCATGGTCATATTCAAAAAAGATTTTTCAATACTTTTATTCGAACATCGTTTGAAAATGATCCTAAAATACATCTGATAGAACAAGTCTCTGCAAAACAGCTTCATATCCAATAAATCTGAATTGACTTTTAAATTTTGAAGTAGTATAAAAAATTTCAGATAATTTCCTCATAATTCGAAAACAATTTTGGACTTGTTAGTCAGACTTTGTACTGAATAAAACATGCTGAACCCAAGTAACAAATTTATTCCACTTCGGAGGCATTATAGTGTTAAAATCCCCGAAAAAAAACTTCCAAAAAGAACATTAAATTATCCCAGAAATTTCGTTCTGGACCAATGACATGAGAATATAGTTTACCGAACGCATAAAGTTTGATGTCGCCTTGTACCGTTTACATTATCCCATAAATTTGTACAACAAAAGTTAACCTTGTTGGTCGTAAAATACCACCATTTGTCACTGATAAAGGCTACCAGCTGTGGGCGTAATTTTGAGCCATAAAGAAAGCATAGCTTGAGCTAGACATTCCTCTTTCCTTCCTTTCTCCGCCGCATCACCGTTATCCTTCTTTGCCACACCACACCAACAAGCGGACACATTCCGTAGCAAAATCCAACAGAATTCAGTTTATGAATATCGAATAAATTATTTCCACCAGATTTACGTTCCACATGCCGCCGGAAGCTGCTTACGAATACCGGCGGCGGAGGCACATGGAAAAAAAGCTCCAAGTTCACGTAGAAGACGCTTCAGGCGCACCATCCGGTGCGCCAGCAGAAGCCAAACAAATACGCGATGTGTTACGCCGAAACAAAGCGTACACGCAATAGATCATCAGCGCCGCTGGTGCACTGGTGTTCCGCCGTTGGGGATGAACACACTTGCACGCACACATTCGTAGCGAGGGAAATCCTACGGCATTTCTTTTAGGATGGCGAACGACAGTCTGGGCACGTAAAGCAGAACCATTTGCTTACGCGGAGAATATGAATTGGAATTATAACTCATTTCGCACGTTTCAACGCATTTGTTGTTCCGATGATTCATGTATGTCTGTGTGTATGCTAAGGCGAGTGGAAATTCCAATTGCAAGCAGTTGGAAACAGGACCTCTGTGCCATTGGCACGCTTTAAAATCTCTAAAAAAATCAAATCATATTCTCTATAGAATATTGAAACGTTTTTAGAACTTTGTTAACCCATTATAGACCTGGTGTTCGTTTTTTCGAACAGCACTTTAGAAGCCAAACTGGGAAGATCATATTGTTTTTGTGCCATTTATCAAAGTTCTGCATGAATTTTCCTCACACTGTAGTGTAAATAAAACAGTAAAAAACTCGATTATGAAAAATCGAAATTTTTTTCTTGATTAGAACAATGCAAGCCAAGAATCGAAAACTAATTTTTTTTTCAATTTTTCCCATCTTTTGAAATTTGCAAATAGTTAGATTTCAGGCACGAATCTTTCTATGAATCTGAATTTGAACTTGGATTCAGGCTTAGGATTGAATTAGGATTAAGATTTGAATTTCGTTTAGGATTTTCGTTTGGAATACACTAAGGTAACTTTTTACATGGTTTGATTTTACGCGGCTTTTTTTACGCGGATTCCGGAATTTACGCGATTTTTTTTAAGCGGATTCCGGAATTCACGCGGTTTTTTTTTTTGCGCGGATTTCGGTTTCCCTTCACTCGAAATGCAAAATGAACGCTGGTTTTTTCTACGCGGATTCCGGAATTTACGCGGTTTTTTTACGCGGCACGTATCCCCAGCGTAAAAAGCGACTTTAGTGTACTTAGTTTATCTTTATCCATTAATATAACCACCATGCGTCTCCATTTGGAAAAAGCTCCATCAATGCAAAGCTTTCAAACGGTTGGGTCTTTTGGGTTCACGAACACATCAAAACGTCAAACAGCGTTAACGTCACAAGGTTCAGAAAATTGTAGATTTTAAAAACAGACGATTTTTGGGTTATTATTATTCAGAAAGTGTTCCTCTAAGGACCAAACAAAAATATATAGGACAAAAATTTTTCAATTAACATTAACTATAGCGATCTTGAGTATGATTGGGGCAACAATACGGATAGGACTTTTTCTGTAGATATATATTTGCCTGTTTTCACCATTCTATATTTCATTGTGACTATTTGCATTTTTTTCCGTATGGACTTCCTCACTGCGACCAGAATCGTAGATCTATTGTGAGATATGCCCGGGTGTCTGCTGTATCCCACACTTCTATTATTAGCAATACCGCTATTGAGAAGTGGCATGCTTTTTGTTATTTTTTTGTCAGTGCTTGTGTGTAATGTGCTACCAGTCCCTTTTTCACGCGTACTGGTTTCCTATACTGAGCCTCGTTCCCTCCTGCCAAATATCACCAATTATAATTTCCTGAAGAAGTTTCGTAGTGCGTCCTTCTGGCCAGTTTTATTAATAAGAGGGAGTGATGTATTGTTAACAGAAAGTCACGCAAAGGTGTTATAGATTTCAGCGTGAAGGAAGGGTAAGTGGCGTAAAGGAAGGGTAAGTGACTATTTGCAAATTCAAAGCAAAAAGCAAAACCTTAGAGCTACATTCCAATTCGAAACTAGACTTTCTGATTATTTATACACAGACTTCACAGCCAACTGTTCACTGTACAGTACAATTGCGTAACTAGCGCTATGATCCTACTGACACTAACAGTCTCTCCCAAACCGAGACTCGAACCTACGACAACTGGCTTGTTAGACCAGCATAGCACCTCGAGACCATCTGGGAGATTATTTGCCTATCTACATATATATATAAACAATATCGCACGCTCAGCCTTGGGGCTAATAGCGGTCTCGATCAACTAGATTAGTTGAGCGGGGGCCTAGTGTGGTTGGTAACGTCTCCGTCAACCACGCTCGACGCCTGGGTTCGAATCCCACCGCCGACATAGGTGGCGATGGTTGTGAGGTGGCGTGATCCACTCACAACCAACCCAACTGGTCTAGATTCAATCCTAGCCGACACCGGGAGATTTTCTGAGGCGAAAAATCTCTGGGATCACGCCTTCCATCGCATGAGGAAGTAAAGCCGTTGGCGCCGGTCCAGAGCCATGGAAGCATCAGGATTTGTTCTCCGGTATACAGGCGTCATATCGATTCGAAATGAATATTCTTAGCCTTTTTTCTATAACCGGAAGTTGTAGAGAATGGCATCAGGCTATGAGCATCATCTCGATTACGAAAATAGCTATTTTGGGTGGTACATTTTCGGTGATTGCTGGAAACCAAAATCCACCATCTTGGATTTCGAAACGGAGTCTTGAGTTGATTCCAGGTCCCTTGACATCCTTTCGATTGCAGAAATATCCGTATTTGGTGGTGTTCGGTCATTAAAGGTTTTTTTTTCCGAAAACCGGAAGTCATAATATTAGATTTCAAAATGGTCTGTGAAGTCGATTCTCGCTGACTATCTTTTCGTTCTTTAAATTTAACATACAATGAAGTATTTGGTCATTTGCGGAAACCGAAAGTCCCCATAATGGTTTCTTAAGTTGATTCTAGGTCTCTGGGCATTAGGTATTTCGATTCCAAAAATACCCATTTCGGGTTTGTTTCCTGGAAACTGGAAGTCGCCATCTTAAAGTTCAAAAACAGTGTTTGGACTCGATTTTCAGCCTCTGGGTATCATTTTGGTTTCAAAAAGGCCATAATGGGCGGCAATTGATAATTTTCTAAAACTGGAAATTATTGGATATTGGATTTCAAAATGGAGTCTAGATTTGATTTCCGGTACTGTTCTGGTTTGAGAAAAAAATATATTGGGTGGTATTGGGCCATTTTAAAATGTTTTCCAGAAACCGGAAAACGTCATTTTGAATCCTTGGGTTTATTTCCGGTTTCTAGATAAAACCGCGATTCTGAAAATATTCATATTGGCCTTCTTTTCAATACTTCAGTAGTTCTTGTCATAACGATGCAATTTTGCCGCATGTTGAAGGGGGCGTGACAAATTTTCCAATCGATTCTTGCAAGAAGAAAGGAAATCCGATGGAAATTAAAATCATGAAAAAACCCTTCAGGTTTAAAACCTCTTACAATTAAATGATGATGATAGGAATCAACTATCTCTACTTTGCTATACGAAAATTTCAAATTTCATTTGTTGTTACCACCCTCTCCCCCCGTTTTTTCCCCACACTCATGAGATAGATATAAGTCATTCAGACATATTATTGATATGCGACGTGTATTTACCAAATTAAATGATATTCGGTTAGGCAGTTTTAAACTTAATAAAGGTTGACAACGTTCATACACCCCCACCCCCCCTCTTTCTTCTTAACGCGCCACTGAGATATGGCAGCGTCTTAAATGACAGAGTTATGTCCTCAAACCACGTCTCATACTAAAAAAAAGTAGTTGAAATACATCAGCTAATATAGAATATAAATACCTAATTTAATGCTGATCGGTTAAGCGGTTTTATAATTATCGGAAGATGACATTGTTCCCCTTATCCTTGCAACGCCTCTGAGATACAAAAAGGTCGTCGAACAGCAAGGTCGCAAGAATACATCTTAGGCTCAAAAACATATGTATATAAATTTGCACGGTTATCGGGGAGGAAGTTTTTATATGCATAAACCAAAAATTTAATTTATTTATTTATTTCGTCAAACAAATATGTTTATAACTAACTTACATGCTATGTGTTATTTATACTAATTAAAGAAAATGAAAAAGAGTTTAAACATAACCCCTTCCCCCCTTGCCTACGCTAATGAGATAGAGCGAAACTAATATTTTAGGATTATTCCCCGTACTTGAAAACCCCCATGTACAAAATTTTCAATTGCCTGCTATATGCGGAGCGAGCAGCATATAGCGAGTGTTCCACGAAAGAATCGTAAACGATTGCACTCCATCGATCGCAGCGATTCTTTCAAATGTGTCTTGCTCGTAGGCAGAATTCGGCTTCTTCATGTCGTGCTTTTATACCTCAATTCTTGGTGATTTCAAATATCACATGCTAATGCAGCATGCTACATACTACTTTCGTAAGCATTGATAGTACCTGCTTGGTCCGGTAAGCAAACAGTTGAGCGCAATCCAACGTTCATTTGGATGCATAATTTTGTATCATTGGCGATAATTTCTCAAAGATTCTCGTGATACGATTGAATGCAAGTGAACTTGGATACAATAAGTATTATAGTGTTTGAATCATTCAGTCTCCTTCTATGGTATTCTAAACACTCAGAAGCGATAAACAATCAGCAGCGTTTCTATGGCAAACTTGTACGCGAGTGAAAATAATTGGATGATACATAATGAATCAAAGAACACATTTGCATGAAATATTGCTAGTGAGTGAAACTTTCCATGCTTGACGCTAGGTGTAACAAAAAATAACATTTCTAAGCCAGAAAAAGTTGCAAAACATTAAACTGCCCTTAATTATCCTTGGGGGCCATCCACATTCCATGTGGTCAGCTTTGAGGGGGTTGGTCTGTGTAATGTCCACGGTCCATACAAATTTTTTAGAATTAATATGGGCAGTTGTCCACGAAGAGGGGGGGGGGGTGGAGAGGCCAAAATCGTTATAAACCTGTCTACGTGGTATGTGGATGGCTCCATGATTTAATTCAAAATAACCATAAAATTCTTCTAAGGAAACAAAAAACTATCCCAAATTAAGCTCAAAATAACAAAAAATACTTTCAAAAACTAGTATAGGTAAAAAAAGAATCTGATCCCAAATTAAAGGTAAAATGGCGAACGTTGCTGCAATTGATTTTATTTGATTTATCTAATACCCAGAAAACTTCCATATATTAAAAAAGAAAAGAAGATTCTAAATTAACCTCAAACTGATCACGACATTGATCGGATGGGGTGTGTCGCGTCGTTGAAGTTTCTCGTCAGCTGTTGTGGATATAACGTTATTGCATTCGTTCTTGGCGCATATACTGTAACTCTACTTGCTAATTATATTTTGTAATTATACCTCTACCTCGTTAGGTAGAGTCAATTGGCCGCTAATCTTACTAAGCAAGTGGTGTATTATTTGTTTATTTAGAATTATTCTTTGTATTTGCAAATTTGCTGCGTAAATTTGATTCATCCGCGTTTGGGCTTCTATGTTTTATTTTTTCCTTTCCCGTTGCCTTCTACTTAAATATTTATTTCCGTCTGTATTTATCGTTTTTTAATTTCCGTTTTACAAAAAATACTTTCGTTGTAGAGTTACGTCATACTAAACGATAGAAGTACAATTTAAAGTTTTCCACTGTCAAAAGCTTAAGAATCAGTCAGTTACCAATAAATTTTCCTCATTCTTACAGCAAAAAGCAAAGCCTTAGCACTACATTCCGATTCGCAACTCAACCTTCTGTTTTTCATACACAGACTTCGCAGCCAACTGTTGAGTGTACAGGACAATTGCGGGGCAAGCGCTACGATCCTACTGACACTAACAGCCTCTCCCGATCCGAGACTCGAACCTAAGACGACTGGCTTGTTAGGCCAGCATCGTACCTCGAAACCATCTGGGAGATATTCTTACAGCAATCGAATAAAAATTAAGCGTGCCTCTACCATAACGTGGAAAATTGTGTTTATATGACACTAACTATTGTACCATTGCAAAATGTAGAACCCTATTGAACGCATATTTCGACCAATCAGAGCTGATATATAAAGCCAGGTGTCAGGTGAAACTCTCAGTGTCAGTTGGAATCAAAGTAAACAACCAGTCACTACCCGGTTCTTTCCTAGCCCAGCTGACACTAAAGTATACAAACGATTTGACTTTGTAAATGATTTGTTGTAATTATTGTATGTTGCTCGCTGGAGTGCACAACGAAATGCCCACAGCGGAAGTATAACTCTTAAGCAGGTATTAGACGAAGCAAATATTTGCTATTTTTTAATACAGATTTTATTTTGTGCAAATAAAAATCGTACCAAAAATATCAAATATTTGCGTCGTCTAATACCTGCTTTAGTAGTCACGTATAAAAGCTGGCATGCAGAAATTTAGTTTTCATTGTGTATCCGATCACTGCAGCAAGAGGATGATTTACTGGGAACTGGATCGACCAGCGATTTCAAATATTTCGCAGCCTTCTACGGTGAATGAACCAACAAAGGAAACCGGTGGATCTGGTGATTGTGGATCGTCTTCCACAACACTCGGTTTTGGATCTCCCATCCATGTGAGAAACACCATCATACAGGCATTTCCTTCCTATCCTTACTATAGTAATCCACGGTACACCCACAGACCGTTATTATAATATAAAATTCACCAACGGATCTGAGTACAACAAATCGATTCGTAATGCCGTCCTGAATCTCTGATCAAAATTACAGAATCGCCGTATGGTACATTTTCGAGTAATGCCCTTTTGATGGTCGTAAAGTTCAAAAAGGTGATGTAAAAACGGCGAAATGTTTATTGTAAAGCACGTTTCATGAAAAAACTACCAAAATATTTTCACTGCTTGAAATTGCTAGCGTCATAATAAAAAAAAAACAGCGACCGTGAGTGGTTTGCAGTAAGTTTACAAAATGAATTATGAATAAACTATTACAAAATTGGCGTATCGTAAAGATGATTCATATGATGATCATATGATTACTTTCGGAATCGAAATGATATTAAAAGACCTGAAAACGAGCTTGGACGAACTGGAAATCACCATTTTCAGTTTAAAAATGGCGTCTGGAATCAATTTCCGGTCTCAGGGTCTCATTTCGATTTCTGAAATTCACATTTTGGGGGGTATTCGACCATATTAGGTTGTTGTCTAGAAACCGGAAGGGGCCATTTTAGAATTCAAAATGGCGTCTGGGGACATTTTTTGTTCTCTGTGAATTATTCTAGTTCTGAAAATACTTATATTGGATGGTATTTAAAGGATATGTCCTGAAGCTGAGGAATCATCAACTCAGTTTCAGAACATATCCCCGAAAAATTCGGATTTCCGGGAATAAGAAAATTGTTTCGGGGCATTGCTGACCAGTGATGGAAATGAGACGAATATGATGTAATTGTCATTAAGTCTCGATATGTATAGATCCTGAAGTGCTACAAACCGCGACTAAACTTGAATCCTTTTAGCCCATAATGAAATGATGATATGGTGTATAGGTTTCTGGGAGAAAGCAGATACGTGATTATATATATAATATATATAATATTATCATTTATATTGCATACCAACAAAACACGACGGAGGAAGGAAAAATCTACCTGAAGACGAATGTTAAAAAGCAGCACAATCTGTTTTCAACCCGATTTGGCAAATCATTTTCGAATATGCCAGCAGCAAAGCAAATTCGACTGCTCCCAAATTCACCCACCCATAGGCTATTGTAATCGAAAATCACGGTTTTATGGCTGTTACCAAAGCTTATATTATTTAGATGCGAGGTTAACCGGAACAATGGCTCTCGTCGTTTCAGCCCTATCGGCTTGAACTTGAAGTCATTTTCTGTTCGGATTTTCTCTATGACCGAGCATCGGCGGCAGCGTGAAAAGAAAATTAATACACGTGGGAAAACGATTGCTATGCAATACCGTTTCAGACTTCATGGAAAACGGAAAGTAGCATAAGCTCTGGCGCTGCGGCCTTTCATCGAACTGGAAAGGAAAATCTACCTTTTCCTCCGCCCCTCGGGCGGGTATCGAGTCGATAAAAGTACAATACATGTCGAGCCTCGAGTCTATTCTCTCGTTTCACATTACTGTTATCAATATTCGGTCACGATCCTTTTCTGCAGTCGTAGCATGAGTGTACAGTGCGACGCAGGTTTATACTGACACGATGTTTCGGTTTCTTACGAGGGAATTGTGTGGCATTAAGGTTGAACGGTTCGCAATCCAATAATGGCTACCAAAATGGCCGAATCCTGTCTCACACTCTCTCATCAATTTTACGCTATACGTACACGTCGCACACACCTACAACTTTCACTCTCAACCAGCGAATCATAATTTTTACTTAAATTCACTAACATACCTGCGCCAATTTTCATAATCTAGCTATTTTAAGATCATTATAATGGTATCTTCACTATTTGATAGCTACCTCCATGATTTTCACATGTTTTCAAAAGATTTCTGCAAATTTGTTGGGGTGCAGTTGGTCCACCATCACACTAGGCAAAAATCCTACCACTCGGCAAGGCTGGTTTAAATCAGTTTTTTTCACCACTTTCACTGTAGCTGCATTACCTATATTTTTAATTTACACTCGTAGATTGTTTATTCACTCACCGATTGAAGATTTTAGCACGAAAACTGTTTCAATTTACCGGTAACTGTAGATTTATTTCAATGATTGAATTTTTTTCACTTCGTAGTCACGTCAGTATCACATCATTTTTGTGTACAAAATGGTTCCGGTGTGTAGGGTTAATCAGCCTAGAGTGGAACCCTTCGAGGTTTTTAGCGATTTTTCATTCCGAATCTTTATTTGTGCAACCAATTGTATATCTATATTACATACCTACTTCTTGTCTGAAAACACCCATCACTTGAAACTGTTTATTAAAAATGATGACAAATCAAAAAACAACTTCGTATGGACAAGATAATAAAATCGCATCAAATCAGCCATCGTATGTACCAGGAGATCCACTGTTTGTCAATTAACCCTAATTACAACGCAAAAACTAAACCGTCTTCCAACACATCTTTATTGCATCAGCATGAGTGCAGTGTTGGAAGTTTCGATTTTATGATATTTTGTTCATTGTTGAGTAATTACAAAAAAAACCTGTTTTTGAAAACATTCAAAAGTTGTTCCATTTGCTACTTTGCAGTTAAAGTTTCGTTCAGTTAATTTTTAAGATAATCTATTCAACCGCAAATCTGACCACAATGCTATTCGCGATGGTTGTCTTGACGACAACCAAACAGTGTAAACAAAAACATAACTAGAAAAGTATTGCCGCTAGAGAAAATGGGCCGATGCACTAAACGTCGTAGAGCTGCCTTGCAGCGGGAAATCAGAAAGAAAGCGAAACGCGATGTTCCTGATCCCTTGAGTTGGGCTGTGACAGATCCGTGAAGGATTACTTCAAGAGGTGAGTGTGAAGAACAAAATGCAGCCCTGAACGACATTCTTGCATCAGAAGAGCCTACAACGGAGCACTCATTCTCGGAAGCTCGATCAAAACTCGAATCACCGGTATGCGAAAAATGATACAACACGGCGTTGCCAGCACTTTCGCCAAAAGAAACCAGAAAGAAGGCGACACAAAAAAAATGCGCCGTGTGGAAGGCACGATGCGTCCACACGGGAGGCTATCCCATATTATGGAATAATATTTAAACAGTTAAGATTCCTGAGCGTCTTTGAATGCCAATGCACATCATCACACATAATGGGTTCAATTGCCCTCTAAGGTGAATTGATTTTCGGCAAAATTTGTAAACAATGTTTGACAGGTAGACAAAATAACGTGCAGGATATTTATTACAGGCCTCATCCATACATACAACATCGCATACATAGACTTCACGTATACATAAACACCGATAGTATTGGTGCACTAGACACAATGGATTGCGAGAGGTTTCACCCTAACTAAAAAGAATTCGAGGCTTTATGGATTCCTTACAATGCATTATTATAAGTCACAGAAGTGGAATTGACTGCGCAGAAAATAATGCTTTCCTTCTGTACGTACACGAAAACAACGAACTGTTCAAGCGAAGGCTTTTCATGTGGGAACAACTGCCGAGAACACCGATATTCGAGGTGTTCACGCTCGTATGTTTGGGAAAACTTTCCCCATTTTCGTTTCCCATTTGCCTTACCTCTCACTTCAACAGATCCGTCGGTGTGCAATCAGGGGTGAAAAACAACCGCCATCTAGGAAAAAATTGCTTGTATGGCTAATCACGTTTGATTGCTTCGTTTTGCACATAAATAGTTTTTGGAAACTTACTCCTCGCAATGGTCTTCCTCGAGTGCAATAAGAAGTTTTAGATGCATAAATGGAAATTAAATAAACTGCCAACAATTCAACGATTTAACGTAATAATTCTGCAGTGGGTCATTATATCCGGCTCAGCCTGTATGCTGTGCTGCAGCTCAGCTCAGAAAAAGCCACTCATGAAATCACTGCAACGTGTTCGCATAGAGTGGAGCCTAATTTAATATAAAAGTAATCTCTTAATTCAATCCTCAATTCTCTCCTGGTACTTGTGCAATGTGTGCGTTGAAAGTTTTTAGTATCTTCTGCGGAAGACTTAAAGAACTAGTCTCTTGAATAGTATCGTCCTTCAGGCTTGTTCTATTATTTTGCTACGAGAAGAACGATTAAACATGCTCACGAGGTTTCCCAATGCTGGAATTAAATTATTTGGTCAAATCAACCTTATTAATACCTTAACATCCTTGTTTGACGATAAAGCTATGATATTATGTCATGTGAAATAAGAAATGAAAACTGAAAAACAAGAAATGAAAAATCTGGAATGAAGAATGAAAAATGAGAAATGAGAAATAAAAAATGAAACAAAAGAAATGAGAAAAAAAATAGTAATTGAAAATAAGAAGTTAGAAATTAGAAATTAGGAATTAGAAATTAGAAATTGGAAATTAGAAATTAGAAATTAGAAATTAGAAATTAGAAATTAGAAATTAGAAATTAGAAATCAGAAATTAGAAATTAGAAATAAGAAATTAGAAATTAGAAATTAGAAATTAGAAATTAGAAATTAGAAATTAAAAATTAGAAATTAGAAATTAGAAATTAGAAATTAGAAATTAGAAATTAGAAATTAGAAATCAGAAATTAGAAATTAGAAATTAGAAATTAGAAATTAGAAATTAGAAATTAGAAATTAGAAATTAAAAATTAGAAATTAGAAATAAGAGATTAGAAATTAGAAATTAGAAATTAGAAATTAGAAATTAGAAATAAGAAATTAGAAATTAGAAATTAGAAATTAGAAATTAGAAATTAGAAATTAGAAATTAGAAATTAGAAATTAGAAATTGGAATTTAGAAATTAGAACTTAGAAATTAGAAATAAGAAATTAGAAATTAGAAATTAGAAATTAGAAATTAGAAATTAGAAGTTAGAAATTAGAAATTAGAAATTAGAAATTAGAAATTAGAAATTAGAAATTAGAAATTAGAAATTAGAAATTAGAAATTAGAAATTAGAAATTAGAAATTAGAAATTAGAAATTAGAAATTAGAAATTAGAAATTAGAAATTAGAAATTAGAAATTAGAAATTAGAAATTGGAAATTAGAAATTAGAAATTAGAAATTAGAAATTAGAAATTAGAAATTAGAAATTAGAAATTAGAAATTAGAAATTAGAAATTAGAAATTAGAAATTAGAAATTAGAAATTAGAAATTAGAAATTAGAAATTAGAAATTAGAAATTAGAAATTAGAAATTAGAAATTAGAAATTAGAAATTAGAAATTAGAAATAAGAAATTAGAAATTAGAAATTAGAAATTAGAAATTAGAAATTAGAAATTAGAAATTAGAAATTAGAAATTAGTAATTAGTAATTAGAAATAAGAAATTAGAAATTAGAAATTAGAAATTAGAAATTAGAAATTAGAAATTAGAAATTAGAAATTAGAAATTAGAAATTAGAAATTAGAAATTAGAAAATAGAAATTAGAAATTAGAAATTAGAAATTAGAAATAAGAAATTAGAAATTAGAAATTAGAAATTAGAAATTAGAAATTAGAAATTAGAAATTAGAAATTAGAAATTAGAAATTAAAAATTAGAAATTAAAAATTAGAAACTAGAAATAAGAAATTAGAAATTAGAAATTAGAAATTAGAAATTAGGATATGTGAAGTGAGAAATGAGAAATGAGAAATGAGAAGTGAGAACAGAGAACAGAGAAAGGAGAAAGGAGAAATGAGAATTGAGAGATGAGAAATGAAAAATGAGAAATGAGAAATGAGAAATGAGAAATGAGAAATGAGAATTGAGAATAGAGAAATGAGAAATGAGAAATGAGAAATGAGATATGAGAAATGCGAAATGAGAAACAAGAAATGAGAAATGAGAAATGAGAAATGTGAAATGAGAAATGAGAAATGAGAAATGAGAAATGAGAAATGAGAAATGAGAAATGAGAAATGAGAAATGAGAATTGAGAATTGAGAATTGAGAATTGAGAATTGAGAATTGAGAATTGAAAAATAAGAAATGAGAAATAAGAAATGAGAAAATAGAAATGAGAAATGAGGAATGAGAATTGAGAAATGAGAAATGAGAAATGAGAAATAAAAATGAAAAATGAAAAATGAGAAATGGAAAATGTGAATTGAGAAATGAGAAATGAGAAATAAGAAATGAGAAATAAGAAATTAGAAATTAGAAATGAGAAATGACAAATAAGAAATGATAATTAAGAAAGGAGAAATGAGAAATGATGAATAAAAAATCAGAAATTAAATTAGAAATGAGGAATAAGAAATGAGAAATACAAATTAAGAAATTAGAAATGACAAATGATAGATGAAAAATGAGACATGAAAAATGAGAAATGAGAAATGAGAAATGAGGAATGAGTAATGGAAAATGAGAATTGAAGATTGGGAATTGAGAATTGAGAAATGAGAAATGAGAAATGAGAAATGAGAAATGAGAAAAGAGAAATGTGAAATGAGAAATGGGGATTGAGAATTGAGATATGAGAAATGAGAAATGCGAAATGAAAAATTAATAATGAAAAATGATAAATGAGAATTGAGAAATGAGAAATTAGAAAAAAGAAATAAGAAATTAGGAGTAAAAATCAGAAATGAGAGATGAGAGACATTAAATTAGAAATGAGGAATAAAAAAAGAGAAATAAAAATTAAGAAATAGGAAATGACAAATAATAAATGAGAAATGAGAAATGAGGGATGAGGGATGAGAAATGAGAAATGAGAAATGACAAATGATAAATGAAAAATGAAAAATGAGAAATGAGAAATAATAAAAGAAAAATAAGAAATGAGGAATGAGAAATGGGAAATGAGAATTGAGAAATGAGGAATGAGAAATGAGAAATGAGAAATAAGAAATGAGAAATGAGAAATGAGCTATGTGAAATGAGAAATGAGAAATGAGCTATGTGAAATGATAAACGAGAATTGAGAAATGAGAAATGAGAAATTAGAAATGAGAAATGAGGAATGAGAAATGAGAAACGAGAAA
This sequence comes from Wyeomyia smithii, assembly GCF_029784165.1. Taxonomy (NCBI): domain Eukaryota; kingdom Metazoa; phylum Arthropoda; class Insecta; order Diptera; family Culicidae; genus Wyeomyia; species Wyeomyia smithii. The sequence continues at coordinate 33,591,844 of NC_073694.1, forward strand.
TCAGAAATGTGAAATGAGAAATGAGAAATGAGAAAAAGAAATGAGGAATGAGAAATTAGAAGTGAGGAATAAAATATGAGAAATGAAGAATGAGAAATGAGAAGTGATATAAGAGATTTGAGATTTGAACTATGTGATGCGAAATATGATATTTAAAATATGATACTTATATGAGAAATTAGAAATCTGAAATCTGAAATAAGAATGAAGGAATGGGAGATGAAAAACGACAAATGAGATATGAGAATGATAAATGAAGAATGATAAGTGATATATCAGCAGTTTTGTATGTGGGCTCAAAAATCAGATACTATCCATTTTAAAATAATATTTTTATTTTTCAAAATTTTTATTGTTAAATAATGTCGCTTGAAATTACCACAGTAAAGACACAGACAAACAGACGTGCCACTCGGTGATGATTTCATTGACTAGAAATATAACGATTATTCTGAAATTTGGCTTAGTGGGCAGTGATGCCGCTAGTGTCGCTATAAACAATCGTGCACATTCATTATCAAAGATCAAAACCGTCAGTGATGCCACTGGTGTTGATTAAGGTAAGCGCGCACACCCACAAAGACATAAACCGTTTTGCGAAAATAAGTTAGTAGGCAAAAAGCTCCCATGATGGCGCATGAGTGCAACGTTTCGAATAAGGACGAAGATTTTTCAGGATTTTTCTTTGAAGAGGCATGTCTGTTTGTCTGTGGTAAAGGTCTTAATTTTGTGTAATCTCGATTTATATGATACTGAAAAAAATCATTATTAAATGTAATTTTAATAAACAGCATTTCCACAGAATAGCAAATGGTTTCATGGTCGGTGATTGCCCAGTTTGTAGTAAGTGTACAAATCTATATAGGATTTCTATATGTTATATAATACTACTTGTCGCCTCGTGAGAGATTTATTTATGCATATCATATCAAGCCACTCAGTTTCATTATAATACAATTTTTCATGTTTTCGAATAGCTAACTCTCTAGTTTAGTCGCGTTCTTTACAGTAGTGACGTATTACAATTTTACTTACCAAAAATTAATGTGTGAAGCATAAACATAGGTATCGCCGTTTGGAAAATTGAATTCATTTAAAGCAAATTTTCCATACCAATGCTTACAAAAGTGACGACTAAAATCAGCTTACCACCCCACCACAATAACTCGCAGAGTAGTGTGATTTATAATTGAAAACCAAAAACAAACATTTACCAACACTGATTAGGGTTCGGAACTTGACATATCAATCATACCGATTTATCATATTTTTCTCCAATCTCGCACCCCCCTTTGACCTGAACTTAACCCGCGCGGGCAAACAACCACTGACTCTAACCATTCAAAACACGAACTAATCAATCACACTTAGGAAGACAATGGCCGCGTGGTGGTAAGTTTGTGTGCTACTTTGTATGGAAACTCTGCACAACCAAGTTTGAAGGGAAAATGCGTCATTCAAAAAGAAAAAAATAAACATGAAAAATAATTGTACCAATTTGCAAACAGCAATCGAAAAAAAAATGATTCTTTCCCGACTTGAAAAACTGGTTCAGCAGATTGGCAGAAACTGATTTCGCGACTAGTCGCGCGTAGTTGTTTGACTTGTACCAATAGAGTATTCCATAGAAAAAGTTTGACGCAAATCGCTGTTTAGAAAATGTAATTTCTCGTTGTACAGTTGCATATTCGCGGTCGTTCCATTTTCACTCCCCATCTCCTCCACCTGCCGCCTCCCATTTCGATGCTTTCATCTGCTTGCGCTGGCTTCGTTGCCGTAGAACTTTTGGAGCGAGAATTTTCATTTCGTGTTCCATCCAACGCTCACTCAGTTCAGTTGCATTACGGGGAAGAAACGGATTTTCTTGAAATCATCGACCAAAACTAAACAGGACACACCTTCAGTCCCAGGAGCAGCTACTAGGTAATAGATTTCCGAAAGCACAACTGAGGGGATCTGTTTGATCATCAACTGTAATTGAAAAGTGGACTCGATTGAAAGCTATGCAGAGAAACGAAATTAGTATCCTGATGACGATGTACGAGTAGAGCTAGACAGAGCTGGTGGGGCTTTGATCTAAATCAGTTAGTTACCGATTTGATTTGGGGCATGCATTTGCTCAGGTATGTGGTAAAACATGTAGCTTCCTGTCGAAACAAATCTGCATACGGGCTGGGTAGGTGAGCAAATAATTTAATGGGGACACGTGTTTTAGGTAAATGCTGGCACAGTTTTGGAAATCGTTAGACAGCATCCAGAATTAGTGCGCTGCTTTGCTATAATTCCATGCATAAATTTGTTCCGCTTCATGTTGACTGTTCTGAACTAATTGCATTCGATCGGAATGCAAGGATACCAAATATGCAGACCAATCTATTTTTGTTTTGATACAAACATTTGTTCGCTAACAGATTTGCAACAGACCTAAAGGTTTTTCCGATGATATTTTGTGTTACGTTCAGTGCCACTAAATTTTGGAGAGCATCCAAGAAATAGAAAAACCTGGTGCAATTCATTGTAAATCTGATGAAAATTTTATTCCTAGTATACGAACGGAACTCATTTAATTGTTCTCTCAGCACACGCTACGCATTCAACAAAGCTGCCGATTCTTATAATTTCCGATGGTGAATTGGCAACCGTGGTCAAAAAGGCAAATTAAAAAAAAAAACAGAAGAGTTTGTGCCTAAATATACAAACGCAGGTCCACTGTTGGACTGAGGATGGAAGAGTGGATAAACCTTTAGTGAATCCCTTTCCAAAAGTGGACCACCCGCCATATTGTTGTATTGTGTGCAGTTCATAATGCACGATTTTAACCACATAGTGAAATGGTGTGATACACCAAGACGTTCAATTTTACCCGACAAAATGTTGTTATCACCACGGTCAAACACTCCTTTCAGATCCGTACAGATGGTATCCACTTCCATCCCGCTCTCTATACTTTTTATACAGTGCACTCGAGCAATTTAGTCGTAGTCAATCTACCTGAGTAAAAGACATGTTGGGCTGTTGAAATATATGACATGAGCTCACAGGATAAAATGTTGGCTACTAGTTATGGGATAGGCGGTTTCAAGAATCCCATGATTCATAATGTAAAGATACTGGATTGCGAGCAATTGCATTCATTATCCGTCGAAGAAGGAAAGAAGAAATTTCTCCCTTCGGAAATCCCCTTTTGGGTAACATTCGCCGGATCCGCACTGCCGAACTTCTTTTGGACAGCGTTCGTCTGCCTGTACGCCTGTTTGTACCACATTGCATTGCCAAAACTGCAAGCAGTTGGATCACACAGCCACCTACTGCTGCAACAATGCACGCTGCAGCAAATGCAAAGGCAATCATGCTGAAACCGTTTGCAGTGGAGATGTTGCCTACCAAAATCTCAAATAATTATGATCCACCGGATAGGGAAGTTATTCTTCTGTAGTTCGTAACATCGTGTTTTTTTTTCCTTTTTTTACAAATGGGAAACATAATCGACTTCTTCCAGCCATTAGGAAAAAACCCTTGTAGTAGCGATTTGATCAAAATCATTCTTAGCGGAAGCACGAAGCACGATGGCACATCTTTTCAAAATAATAGCTGGAATACCATTAGATCCAGCTGAAGAAGAAGATTTAATTTTTTCTGTGGCTTTATTTACATCTTCGTCCGAGAAACTTAACTTACTTAGGTTTACTATGCTGTAAGGAACGCGACAAAGGGCACTCTGTATTTGAGACGTATTTGCAGAAGTAGAACTCAATTCGTTCGAGAAATATTTTCCAAATGAAGAGCCAATAACATTAAGTGTTTTCGCACTGTCATTTCCAAGAAACATGCTGGTAGGAAAGCCCACTTTCCTTCCGCTTACTGTTTACAAATGACCGAAAGCGTTTTGGATTTCGTTTGTGCTAAAATTGGGTGCGTAGCACGTGTTGAGAGTAGAGAAAATGGTTGCAAGTATTATAATGTTTGCATACAGTAGTGAACGATAGCTTAGTCAATGTGTTGCGTAGTCTATGGTAAATGCGTATTTAAGCTGTTCGTTGTCAGGTTTCGGCCGGAGGGTGAGACGATGGAATAAGGTTAATAAATTGCTGCTTTAGTGTGTGTTCGAAATATTCCAGCAAATTAATTCAATTTATGCGAAAACTCAAGAGATTTTCAGAAAACTTTTATCGGGAAATATTCTTTCCATCTGCATCAGAATTACAGATTGTTGCCACGATTATTTTAAGCAACTTCCACAAAAAGATTTTTTTGTTTTTCAAAAAAACCGATTAGGAGCTATTTTATAAAATCGCTAGACGATGACTAAAAACTTTGCCCTAGAACTCTAACTGGAGAAATATGACTAATAGCTTAAAACTAATGGGGTTACAGGAAAGGTACATTTTTGATTACATCAAAACTTTTGGTCACCCTGACTTGTGATAATATAAAAATAAGCGCTCCACCATATGCAACAACTCATTAGCTTCTCTGCTATCGCTGCGATAAGAAGCAAATGAGCATTGCTCCGTTATAGATTTACCCCTACGAATTGGGACAATACTGCATTGTATGCAGACGGTACGCGTGCTTTATTTTGTGATTTCGGTACCAGTTCTGTAATGTAAAAAGTATCCAGCAGACGGAACAGGGGGTTGTTAGACCCTAGTCTGCCGGAGGAGACTCCTGATTGCGATTCATGCCCAGACGCTCACCGGATTAATCCAACTAGCAGCCAGGAAGGAGGGCGCGTAGACAAACGATCAAATAAGTCTTGTGATATATTTTTTTATTGTTATTATTTTTCTTCAAATACCATTGCCTTTGTTAAATTTTATCTATCTTATTTTGAAAAATTGTTCTAAAATTCAATATATATTACTTGAACCCACATTTACCCATATTTGCGTGCTTGCGTGCGGTAGAGCAAAACGCTCCCGCAAAACATGGACAACATGCATGTGGATGTGGAAACAAGTGGGGACGAGATTGAAATCTCCTCTTTCAGTTCCCCTCTACCTTCCCCTTTAGCTTCCCATGAACCTAACTCAGTACCGAAGGCCCCGAAAGTATTGGTGAAAGCATACCTAGATGCCATGAAAAGTACATTCATTCCCTGCCAAGGACGATGTAGTTACCGAGAAAAATTTCACTGTCCATGACAGTTTGCGTTATGGGGTAGGCTGTTTTAAGAATCCCATGATACAAAATGTAAAGATACTGGATTGCAAGCAATTGCATTCATTATTCGTCGAAGAAGGGAAAAAGAAGTTGCTCCCTTCGGATTTCTTTCGGGCAATGTTCGCCGGAACCATACTGGCGAACTATGTCTTGTTGGACAGGGTACGTCTGCCTGTACACCTGTTTGTACCACGAGTTATGCATTGTGAAAATTGTAAGCACTTAGGTTACACAGCCACCTACTGCTTCAACCAGGCACGCGGCACGCGGCAGCAAACGCGGAGGCAATCATGCTGAGACCGCTTGCAGTAGAGACACTTTAAGTGTTTTTTTATTGCGGGGGAACTCAGCGTGAGCTTACGGCATGTCCTGCGTACAAACTGTGCGAGGAAAAAAATGAAACGTTCCTCTAAAGAACGATCAAAGCGCTTTTTCGCAGGAATGCTAAAGAGAGCTGAGCCACCCTCGACAGAAAACATCTTTCCTTTTTGCCAATGATGAGGGTACACTTGACGATCCCGTCGAAGGATGTTCTTATGCCAGACCAGAAGGTTCTAGGGAGCGAAGAATAATTTACTCTACTAATCTTTCTCGCATAGGTTGTATGATAATCTCTAGCGGAATGACCAATAGGCCAAAACAAAAAGAAAACGGTGAAAAAAAAACCGAAAAAAAACAGATGAGTCTGTGCCTAAATACACAAACGCAGGCTCGGTGGTTGTATTTTTACTTGTATTTATGTTTATTAATTTATATCAACTGACCTTTTTGGATTCAATTAAGTGGGGTGGGTGGGAGAAAAGGAAATTTTTTAGCTGGGAATTTTCTCATCTCATTTCTTAGATATTTAACATTGAAAAAAAATTTCAATATCGACAATTTCATGTACATGCCTGTGCTTTTCTTCATTAGTCGAAAAAGTGAAATTTTGACCACTTCGAGGCACTTTTTCCCAAAGTCCGTAAAAGCTTAAAATTTTGAACAGAGGGTTTTTCTCTGAGATAAAGAAACTTTTGAGCACTGCTTGTAAGCGAATTTCGAAGGTCATTTTTTATACAAGGCATTGCCACCCTGCTCCATAATATAGCAAATGTTACCTAAATAGAACGAGCTAGTGAGACGTATACAGATAGCAAGCAAATCGAATCAGTGAACTCCGAGGTTTCTGTTTGCTTGAACAATGATATGAGAATAGTGTTGCTTGAAGGACAGTTGCGAGTTGAGCAGTACCCACAGATCTTTTATTACCGACACTCTTTCGAAGGTTTCCCTAGATATGCAATTTTTTGCAGACCGCTATGGAGCAAATGATCCGAAATAGTTTGAGATCATTAGAATAAATGAGTTTGCAACCATCGTTCCAATGACGTAACAAATATCGCTGAAAAAAGTTTAAAAAGTAGTGGTCCAAGGTTGCTTCCTTGAGGAACACTCGACAGGTTAGCGAAGCTATCTGTCTAAGTGTTGCCTTATTTAGTGTACAGTGTGCCGTCCATGAGGTACGATTTAAATCACTTAGTGAAATGGTGTGATGCACCAAAACGTTCAATTGTCGCCAGCAAAATGTCTTGATCGACACAGTCAAACGCTGCTTTCAAATCGGTATAGATCCTGTCCACTTTCGCCCCGTTCTTTATACTTTTTATACAGTGCACTCGAACAAGTTAATCGTAGTCGATCTACCTGGGTAACAGTAATAACCGACCACCTTCGTCTGAAGCGTATCTGAAGAGTTTGCCGCAGTTCGACTTAGGTTTGACACCTTTAAACTATTCGCTTCGTGATGTGATGATGAAACTGCAATCTATCGATGGTTACAAAGGCGCTGGTCCTGATTGTCTACCACCTGTCTTCTTCAAAAACTGTGCAGAGTCGCTTGCATTGCCTGCAAGGATCATTTCCTATAGAAGCTTTCCCAGTGCATGGAAATCAGCGGCAATCGTTCCCGTTCATAAAGCAGGTGGTATTTACGACGTAAAAAATTATCGGGCTATTTCCATACTGAACTGCTTACCGAAAGTGTTCGAAAGCCTGGTTCACTATACCCAAAAATTCACCACATTATATCCGAATGGTAGCATGGCATTGTCAAAAAAACGTTCTACGACTACTAACCTGATGGTATATGTTTCTTTGCTTATTAGCGCATTGGATAAGCGCCAAAAAGTCGATGCTATTTACGTTGACTTCGCCAAAGCGTTCGATAAGGTGCCCCACCTTCTGCTGGTAACAAAGCTACGGAAAATGAGTTTGCCGGATTGGCTCACGAAATGAATATCGTCGTACCTCAACGAGCGCGGCGCGTTTGTACCTATCGGCGGAACGTGTTCATTAACGTTTACGTTACACTCGGGTGTGCCTCGGGGAAGCCATCTTGGGACTCTATTGTTTATTCTTTTTGTCAACGACATATGTTCAACCATACAATCTCCCAAATACATGTTTGCCGATGATCCCAAATTTTTTCGAGTAGTTACATCTGCTCTTGACTGCTGTTCTATCCAAGCTGACATTGACACCTTGTTTAGCTGGTGCACTATTAACCCATTCCCGGCGGAAAAAATCAATTTTTACCTCAAAAAATGAACTTAAAACTCTTATTACTCATAAACTATATGCACGATTGACACAAACTGTATTGCATATTAAAGATCAATCTGTTCTCTAACCATACTGAATAGTTTCATCGTGCAAATTTTCAAGTATAATTGTTAAACTTAAATCAATGTTAGAATGGCAGGTGATGCCATATGGCATCACCCGCCGAAAATGGTTTAATAGAATAGAAGTAAACGTGCGAAAGTGCAACGTGGCTTCGTTCTGCAGAAAAAGGCATAAATTGTTGCCTACTAGTTGTGGGGCAATATTAATAGAGCAGAGGTTAGGCAGATACCTACCGCCGTATTGGTGGAAATGTTGCATGCTTACCATATGTACGCGCCTAACATGAAATTCGATCAAAGCGCTCGGGGATATTACGTCACAAAATTTGTTTTGAAAATTGCAGTGCGTTCATTTATGTGAAGTTGACGGAGTGCATAGTTCTTGAAATGCCGTTTTGCTCAATAAAACCATGTGAAATTTCTTCATAGAAGATGCAAAGTTTGTGTGTTCCCAGCACTTCAAACCGGAAGGCTTCGAATGCCGGTATCTTGTCGGTCATGGTGAAGCAATAGTCATTTAATATATTTACTCTGGTCTTACTAGCAAAAACATTACAGCCGTTCCAAATATTCTTACGCTACCTGAAAGAGATCCGTCTGTAAAAAGTCTGCGATTTAAACATAAGACACAGGCGGAATTATTAGCTAATAATTGATAGTTGGTTGAGAAATCCAGAGACAATTATAAGGAAGATCTCCCACAAGAAGTGAGCAGGTGAAACCATCGCAAGAATGGTTCGATTCATCGAATTGCATGAACACATCTTGTGACTGGATTTACAATAATGCAGAGATAACTGTGTTTAGTTATGTTAACATGTTAAAAAAGTCTGTTTCAAATTTTAAAAAGCAATTTCCCGAAGTGTTTCAAGAAAGGATCGAAAAATATGTTGCTACACGTATCAACATTGGATCAAAACACATGAAAAAAGTATTCTAGAGGGAAATATTAACAAGTACAAAACAATTAAGACGAGACCACGGTAATTTTCGAAATCGTTGTACAGTCACAGGAAAAAATATTCGAGACTCCATCCGACATCGTTTCGAGAAAATAGCAAGAAATCAAGGCACTTTGCAGAATAAAAATTGATTAGGATTCTTGATTTATTTATGTATTTTTTTTTTGATGGCGTATTTTTGGGAAATCTTACCCGAATAAAATCTATGTTGAATTTCGGATGGAAATTTAAAATTAAATTTCTTGGTGTTGTGAATAACCCGAATAATTCGCTAACCGTACTGTTTTCGCTTATAACTGTTCCTCTTCACCACATGTTCAAAAATTGATTTCCAATACAACAAGAGAAAATCTTTTCTCAAAAGTTGTATTTATTGCTTAAAATCCTGTTTTATCAAGTGCGTTGTGATGGAGCCTTCGACGTTGTGACGTAGAAGCTTTCAGCATCAGGTTTGTTTACTATGTTTTCGTTACCAAGGCAATCAAACTCCTTCTTTCTCCTAACCTGTCAATCTATGATCATTGGTTGTGGGGTAGGCTGTTTCAAGAATCCTATGATGCAAAATGTAATGATACTGGATTGCAAGCAATTGCATTCAGTATCCGTCGAAAAAGGAAAGAAGAAATTTTGCCAACCGATGAGGGTACGTCTGACGATCCCGTTGAAGAGTGTTCTTATGCCATACCAGAAGAATCTAGGAAGAGGAGAATAATCAACTTTCCTAATCTTTCTCACAAAAAATTCTGAAGAAAAACCGAAGCAAGTCCCACCCGGTTTTAATTTCAAATCAAACCAGGAGTACGTTAATTGGCCTACTGACTGGACACTGTCCGAGTAGGTATCACCTTAAAACAATAGTAAACTGACAGATGACATATGTCATTTCTGTAATTCTGAGGTGGAAACCTCGGAACACTTACTGTGACAATGCAGCGCATAAATTCAGCAAAATCTACATATTCTTGAAAAAGGTGTCCTTACGCCTAACGAGATATGGTCTGCTGAACTAATGAAGATAAGGAACTTCATCAAAAAAGGGCATACCTTCTTGGGGTGAAATGCAAAGTCTTGGTGCGACTATCACTGATACCCATAGTGATGGAACGAACTGACAGTGCTTATAAATTAACTTGGAGTAAACCACAAGTCATACCTCGATATAAGGCAACTTTATTTTTATTTTCGTTACGTTATATCACCATCATCTACCATTACCTATCAGTATTTTTAAACCATTCTAATGCCCATTGAGGACAATTTTCAACATGCAAAAAAAATTTTTTTAGTTGATACAAGACTGTTGGTGGTTACTTACAGATGCGCGAAAACTTATTTCCCATCACCTATCAGTATTTTTAAACCAATCTTATGCCCATTTAGAGAAAATTTCAACAAGCAGAATTTTTTTTTTAATTGATGCAAGACTGTGAATTCTTACTGAAGGATGCGTGAAAACCTATTTCTCATCACCTGCATCCAAAAATTGATGGAGAAAATTATCCTCTTACGGTTAGTCAAATGGGTCGAAACAAACGGCTTACTCTCAGATACTCAATCTGTATTCCGCTGGGGCAAAGGAACGAACGACTGCCTAGCGTTGTGTTCTACTGAATTTCAACTCGAATGGGTCGGAAAGAACAAAATGGCTTCTGCTGTCTTGGAAATTAAGGGAGCTTCTGACTCAATCCCTGTAGAGTTTTTAACCGAGACTATCACCGAAATTGAATAATTTTTTGCTTAATTTGTTGTCAGAAAACCATCTGCAATTCTCGCATGGCAATTCGAAAACTTCCCGAATTAGCTGCTTAAGTGCCAGGGCTCATGTCCATACTTATTTAATTTTTACGTCAACGAATTCGATGAATATCTTGCAAACTCATGCACGCTAAAACAGCTAGCAGACGATAGCGTAGTATCTATTACTGGGAGCGAGGCTAACGATCTGAAAGGACCATTGCAAGATACCTTAGACAAGTTGTCTGAAGGGGCTCGTAAGCTGGGTATCGAATTCTTCCCGGAGAAAACTGAGTTGGTCGTTTTTTCTAGGAAGCATATCCACTCGTGATTAAAATCAGGTTTTTGCATCCAATGAATTACATTTCATAGCATTAACGATAAATCCATTCATTGAAACGTATTTACTAATGATATATCATGAAAAGTCTGAATGGCGCTTTCTGCAAAAAACCAATATGAAAAATGATCCACTTATGTGCTATAGATCCAGAAATGGAGGCGATTGGTGTATTATCCACCAACAAAATACCAAGCGTAATTTTCGCTTCAGTTCAATATGCAGAAAGTCTCCTTCGAAAAAAAATACCGCGCTCTGCTACTCGCAATCCGAGAGAAATAACAAACTATTGAAATGATGGGAAAAGGCAAGCCAATTACTCGCTTCATTGAGTTCTATTCATACATACCAGGGATACTTCCACCGTCTGACGGATCTGTATATAGAGTGTATTTCGATCTTCCGGCATGCATATGAGTGCACACTTGAATGCTCTCATTCTCGTTTCGAATCCGGGACGGTAGGAGTCTGGGTGTGGAGGGACGAAGTTATTATTTTACTATGATGTGGCACAAACCGCGTGTCTCGGGTTGTTTCTTCCCTAGCAGAATCTAAATAGTGAAGTTATCCAGGTGAAACACCCTCTGATGAGAATTTAATTATGCTTGAGAAAGTCTTCTCAATCATTTTCATTTTCAGAAATAAACTGCGTTTTACCCTAACTAACCTTTCGAGAGCATAACTCCACGCAACGTGAAAAAAACTGCGTCTAGCTCGAACATAAAAGTTGGAAAGTGAAAAGGAATATGTGCTTCAGTTATTTTGTATAATAATTACACTGCATTCGTACAGAAACTACTCTCACAATAAATCCCACTGGCAAAACTCGTACCAGCCAAGTGGTGATACTGATTTATTCCACTACACCATATGTGCACGCGTGCACTTTTATGCTATGACTAGTAATTAAAGAAACGAGGTTTCTCTCGCACAGAAACTATAGTTTCATTTTAAAAATAACACTTTGCTACATGTGAGAAACCAAAGACGCATGGAAACAACTTAGTAAACGCTAGACTCCATCTAATTGCTAGATTAAAATTAACACTGAAGATTACGCGATGACTAATTGCTGTACTACAGAGCATAAATTTCACAACTCATTGTCTAAGCGAGTTTCTCAGGGTTCCTTTTCCTGTTTTTCGTGCCATTAGATGATGATAAATATGACGAAAGCTACTTTTTTCTAAAATTTACGGTTGAAATTTTTGAACAACATTCTAATTAAAATGAGTTTAGTTCTGAACAACATCCCATAAATATAAGTTATAATGTCTTCTCATTAGTAGATATATTTCACAAGTCAAGAAGTCAAAAAGATATATTTCACCATTCCAAGAGCTTCAATCCTCATTTTCATTAGTTCCGTATGCAATTTATTTCAGAATCATGCTTATGCTTATCGACAGATCAATTCAAATAGAGTTGAAATCGCGTGTAAAAAATTATAGCCAATTATGCTATGATAGATCAATAAAAAATTAAACAGGCGATAGAACATCAACGTGCGCTAACGCGCCACCTTCATAACAAATTTTCCACCAAATTCGATTGCTTTCGTGTGTTTTGTATGCTGTATTGATGTGCTCATTCGATGTTCCTTTGGGGTGGTCAATAGTACTAAACGGCACCTGGAATACATTGAATTGGAAAATGATTTGAAATTCCACCAGTCTGCAGATTATTTCAAACAGTTTGGCCACCCTCCTCGCCTCTATAAGCTCGCTGTGCCGTTTTTCGTAGTATTGTTAGTAGTATCGAAAATTGTTTTTGTTGTTTGAAGATTGTGTGTGTCGACACGCTTGATGTTGCCACTACACCTAGGGGGTTTTCTATCGCCACCAGGCTGTGGGCGCAAAATCTGCTCGGCTTGGGCCAATCGAATTAACTCACATCAATTCTCTATCTCGTTTCATGCACCGCTGCTCACACAGCCATTTCCGAGTGCCACGACGAACGGTTCAAGGCCTACAATGCGTCCTGCTATTTGTTTATCTCCTACCCGGAAGTGGACTGGATGACGGCCCAACAGGTCTGCCGAGGGATCGGAGCCCAGCTGGCATCGATATCGACCGGCGATGAGCAGAGGTTAGTAGTGAGTTGCGGTTTATCCGAATTGTAGTAGCGCTACCCGGAGTGTGCACAACATGCAAGAGATGACGAGAAGGAACGGTGCACCAGTGTGTGAAAAAGGATCGGATTGAAACATTAATAGTATTGAAATTAATGGTTGCGGTTGTTGTTAGCGGTTCGGCTGCAGTGATCCGCTCGAATTGGCTCGCATATGCCCCAGGAAAACAAACCTTGCATGTGATTTATTTTTGTTATTTCGTGGCTTTATTTTGTTTTATTATTTTTAGCCGTTTGTTTTATTTTATTTGCTCTTTTGGATGAATAATGACAAATAGTTATTTTCTTGGTTCTTTTGTCTTTTTGTGTCCTTTTATCTGTCCTTTGTCCCATAACACTGGTTGACGAAAAACAACATTTTTTCCTATCTACAAAGATAAAAAAAGTCAGATACTTGATTTCATCGAAAATTTGGGTCACCCTAATTATTAATATTTTTCCAGTAGCCGCTTTATCATATGCAATAACTTTGCAGAAGAAAGTTTTTTTCTAAAATGTTGCTATCGAGCTTTAGATCCAAATTTCCCCCTATATTCGGTTTCTGGACTTTTGTGCAGTCGCATAGTAATTGCTCGCCGGGTTCGTCGCGTCAACGTTATGTTTACGAGAAAGCTCATTTAAGTCTCTGAAAAATTGTTGGTGGTAAGGGGCACCAGAACTCACCGGAATGGGTAAAAAGTTATTATCTTTAATTTTTTACAGTATGAGCATCTGTGTTGTCTTCTTGAAATTCCATTTTTTGCTTGTGATTTTGTGTGTGTATGTTTTTTTTGATTTTTTTGTGATTTCATGTCTGTGTTTTTCTTGTTAGACTTCATGTTTGTAAGTCTTTTTGTTTTTTCTTTGCTTTTTAACTATTTTACCTGATCAATTCGTTTGACTTTCGGTTTGTGTTTAATTTTTAACTTAATTTTTTTTATATTTTTATTCTTTTCTAAAATTTTGTTTGACTCTATGATTGTTTCTGTACTTTGAATATTTATTTTTTTTACTGTTAACTTTCTGACACTTCGACCTTATGAACTTTTGACTTACTGATCTTATGAATTTTTGGCTTTTTGATTTAATGTCCTTTTATATTTTTGATTTCATGATCCACTTCTTGATATTTTTACTTCTTAGTTTCTGCTTTTGATTGTTTTTTTTTATTCCTCGTATTTTTTTTTGTTTTGAATTTCTTCTTGTTTACTTTTATTCTATATTTCTATCTGTTTATCATTCTGCTATCTCATATTCTTTCCTCTTGTTTCATGACATTTACCTTTGATAATAACCTTGATCTTTTTATATTTTTCAGTCATTTTTGTCAATTGCACCGTTTTATCGTTTTGTCTAATTGTCTTTTTATTATTTTTATCATTATTTGTAATTTATGTCTGTTTGTCTCTTCGTTTTTTCTCTTTTGTTTTCTGTATTTTGTTAAAAAGTTCTGGGTTTTTACCTCTTCGAATTTTTATCTTCTGAATGTTCTAACATTTTTTCTATGCTTACTGCTTAAACTTTCCTTGATATTGAAACCTTCAGTGTTTCTAACGTTTTGTTTATTTTGAACGTTTTGAATATATGATATTTTGATGTTGTGACTATTTATATTTAATACTATTTATTTTTAACCGTTTTAATTTTTTCAGTTGTTGACTCTATGACATTTTATATTTTCGACTACTTCTCGAACCTTTCGAAGCCTGTGGACAGAGCCGGATTTACGATTGTGGGGGCCCGGGGCCCAGTTTACAGTGGGGGCCCCAGAATAAAACAAACCCGTTTTTTTATCGTACGAGTTAAAAACACTTATTTTCCATTGAAAAGTTACCAAAAATTTGCTAGAATTTTTTCTTACGAGTTTTTTTTTGCAGAGAACTTATTGATTGAATAATCAACATTCAGCTCCTTCAGAATATTGTACTCTCAACTTAACAATGCTAAGTTTGACAGCCTTTCACTCTTTATAGTCGTACGCAACCTATTTTCAATCAGTTTCATCTTCGATAAAGACCTTTCTCCAGTTGCGTTCGAGATCATTAGGCTCAAATAAATAAATGTATGCAACTGCTCGAAATCCGGATTTTTTTCTTGATATCTGAAAAATAAAAACCTACCGCAATTCGAAAAAAATGCGATCCGCAAGCAAAAATTTGCACACAATTTGAGAAAGACTGCGCAAATATAAGGCTACGCTGGCAATAATCTACAGAACCTAGGAAAAAAACTAGGGGTAAGCGGGGTAAGACCGCCCCCTTAAGCAATTCTGTTTATAGAAAAAAAAGTTGCAGCTGCAATTTCATTTTTTCTTCGCTATTCAAATGCGGTTCTTCTATTCAATACCCGCATTTAAAAAATAAGAACTGAAATATTTTTGTTTATTTTCCAGTTTTTTTTCTCAATTTTTAAAAATTCATTGAAAATGTGCAGATCTTTTTCATGCGGGGTAAGCCCGCCCACCCGCGGGGTAAGATCACCCACCATTTTTTGAGGATAAACAATATTTTTAGGGCCGAAACAGTTGATTTTATCGGTATAGTGTCTCTGACAAAGTTGTAGATGGTATTTTTTTTCTTTTTAAATAAAATATACACTGTGAAAAATCTAAAAAAAAATTTCTAAGTTTCAACTTATTTTATTTTCTGATTATTCAAGTTCAGATCAATGTTTAGGTAACTTTTTTGGTTTTCAAAATAAATAGATTTTTCAGAATTGGGGGTTTTCAAGATATTGAATTCATAATATACCTATCTTTAAGCTAAAAATTAAAACTCATTAAACCTGTCTGTATGATTCTTTTGAAGACTTATTATGTATAGAAAAATACTAATAATTATTCTTTCGTTTATTCATATTTTCAATTTTCTATGTTTTTTTTTTGAAGAACAAAATTATCAACGACTCTATACACCAAACAAACCGTCAAAAAAAAAATTCTTCACAAAAATTTAGCTATTAATATTTCTATTACTCCATGATCCAACAACCATAAAATTTTAGCTTACCTTTTTTAGATTTTACAGGCAAAAACATATTTTTTCAAATAAATTTGAAAAAAAAAATATATTTTTAATTCTATTTTTATACCTTTTCTTTGAATTTTTTTAGAGTGTGTATTTTTTTCGGAGGTAAAAAACTACTATTTTCAATTCTGCCGGAGACGTCATACCAATCAAACGAACCGTCATGGCTCTAAAATTATTTTGGTTCATCAACACCATTTTCACACATGTTTACTTTTTTCAAAAATAAGTTTCGTTAAAATATATTACTAGAAAAGCTTCAACCAAATCGAAAATGGTCGATTAACATCGATGTCTTATGTGGCTTGAAGTTGCTTTACTGATCCTGTAAATATTCCCTTTGTAGTGTCGAGGCATTTGGGTCTTGAAGTAAAACAACAAGCAGTTGGATACGTGGCGGTTTTACCCCTTGTATAGTGGGCGACTTTACCCCCATACACATTAACACATTACACAAGTGGAACATTTTCATATTTGACCGAAAAAGTAGTCAAAATTACAAGATTACTCACGGCCTTCGATGTTCCCGAAAGAAGATAGATTCAGGCAAGTGATTAAACGTATATTCACGAACAAAACAATAGATTTTTAGACTGAAAAACCTTAAGTCCCGTTGCCGCAAAACAATAGCGCATTGACTGGTTGCCAGCTGAAAGGTTGTTTTTGATTATTTCTGCGACCGTTCGCGCACTATCAAAACAGAAAAACGTGCAAAATGTTATGTAATTATACTGTGATAGACACGTTAAAGAAGTTTTTCAATTATTTTATAACTTGGTAGTAAAACTACAGTGGGCGGTCTTACCCCGCAGGGCGGTCTTACCCTGTTTACCCCTACACACTTCTGCAGGTCAATAAAATCTGCACACGGACTCTGAAAATCTGCATTTTGCAACGCAAATCTAGTATCCCTGATTCGGACAGGTAAACTTATTTTCGGAATCAACACCAATGTATTAAAAAAACTTGTGGATTATCTTCTTTCCTGCTTGATTTCCCATGCGCGCTGGTTAGATTCAAATGGTGTGTTAATGTGTGTCATTCCAAGAGAATCGAAGGTGAAATCTTATGGATGTGGTTGTGATATTGGCGCTCGCGAAAAAATAACACTGAAGGAAAGTTTCAGATTGAAATGGTCTGTTCAAATTTTCTTACTGTAAATTGAACTTTTGATTGAATCTCATTTTTGATAGAGAAAAGAACTTTTTCTCATTTTGTGGGGGCCTCAAAAATGTGGGGGCCCGGGCCCCCTGGGCCCCCCCCCTTAAATCCAGCTCTGCCTGTGGACATTTTAACTTGTGAACAAGTTTTTTCTTAAAGACTTTTTCACTTTGTGACTTTGAGTCTCTTTAACTTCTTGTTGGTTGGACTTTTTGGCCTTTAACATTTTACGTTTTTCGACTTTTACTTGTTAACTTTATATCTATTTAATTTTAAAACTTAAAATCTTAGAATATTTGACTTTTTAAGTTTGAGGCTATGTGATTTTACTACTTTTTGACATGTTGACTAGGGGAAGCGTACCAGTTATGACATGAACCAGTTATGGCCTATAGAGTTTGAATAAAAAAGTGCCATAACTGGTATCATTTCACTTATGCGATATAACCATAACTGGTGCACTTGCCATAACTGGCTCACCTACCCTATTTGTTCCTCGTACAATTTTTGTCAAATTGAAAAAAAGTAAAAGAAGACAAAAGTTAAAAAATCAGATTCAACATATATTCAAAAAATCAAACAGATAAAATATTCAAAAATCGTAAGCTTTATCATATACATCCAAAAGTAAAATAACACAATTAGGCTGATACAAATTTCGAATTCTTTTTATGTCCATGGTTATAAAAGTTAGCAAAGTGGGTGGCAAAAAATAAATAACACCGTGACGAAAAAAAAAAGAATTAACTTTGATCAAAGTTTGCGTGCAAGTTATGACGTTTGTAACTTGCACTCAAATAAATGTTGAAAAATAACAGTTTTTTATTATTATTATTTTTTTCGCTTGTCTTTTGACGACACTCTCGCCGTCACTGGACTGGTTTGTTGCTAAATAAAGCATTTATGCTGTCGGAAAACCGATAAAATGAACAAAACGGTTTGAGCTTTTTTTTTCTTCCCCTTCCAATATTCAAGATTTTTGAAGGAGGGGTGATAGAAATGAAAATAAAATTTGTAACGGCCTTAAAGGTCATATAGTTAACAAGTTAAGAAGTTAAGACAAGTCAAGTTGTCAAAAAACTCATCAAGCAGCCACAAAAACCCACAGTCAATAAGTAAACAAACCAAAACTTTAAATGACGCTAATGAGTGAGAAAGTAAAAATGTCCAAAATTCAAAATAAAAGCAAAAAATCTGCGACATCAAAAAATTGAAATTTTGAAAAATGCGAAAAAAACTCAACTGTCACAATTTCGAAACATCAAAAGTTGCAAACATAACAAATTAAATCTTGCAAAAAGGAGTCAAGAAGCCTGAGGTTGAAAATTGTCAGAGTTATTAAAAATGGAAGTAAAAAGTCAAAAAATCAAAACCTCAAAACGTCAATATGTTAGCTAGTCAAAAAGCCAAAACTTCGAAAAGATTACAAGTAAAAATTCAAATAACAAAAATCAAAAGTTACTAGTAAAAAATTGAAATTCCCAAAAGTTTTAAATCAAAGAGCTTAAGCGTCAAAAAGGTAAAAAAATACAAAAATCAAATAGTTAAATAGTCAAAAATAAATGCGAAATAAAAAATTAAAAATGAACAATCTTGATCGAAAATTTGAAGTGTAAAACAGGAATTAAAATGTAGTAAATTCAAGATGACAAAATGAGGAGAAATCGGAAAATCAACATATGAGGAAGCCGAAACGTCACAAAACTTCAAAAACTAACATGCTTAGATACCACAAAAATGGAGAATATAATAATAAAAAAATCAAACTGTAGAGAAAAAATGTCAAATAGCAGAATAATTAAACGGTCTCTAATTTAAAGAGTCAAACATTCGAAGAGTTGAAGATTACAAAAAGAAGAGATATAAATTCGAAAAGTGAAAAGTCGATTAAGAAAAATCTAAAAAGTTAAATGGCACGGGGTTCAAACAACAAAAAATTAAAGGGATACAAAATCACAAAATGAAAAAGTCTTTTCGAAAAAAGGTAAAAGTTGAATGTTCAAAAACTGCAAGTTCAGCAAATTAAAATCCAAGAGATCAAAAATGTAAAATAAAAAAAAGTAAAACAACAAAAATATAAGATGTCAAAGAGTCACAAATAGGGTGGTTTACCGGTAAAACAAAAACCGGTAAAACCGATATTTTTTTTCATTACCGAAATACCGGTATTGGAGAGGCGAAAAACCGGTATTTTCAGTATTTTTCTTTAAATTGAAATAAAAAAAACTTGTCACAATGTTCATAAATCATTGTTAGGCTAATGAATGCTACTCACTTAGGTAGGCGTTACAAATCACATGATGATGTATACAGGGTGTAAGGTAGCTCACTTTCAATCAAATCCTTTAAGGGGTGATTGAGGACCCTATTTGATGAAAAAAATCCTTCTGCGCATATGGTCAAAATTTAACAACTGAAGAGTTATTCTCTTTTTCTAGTTTTCGGTTATGTTCATCTCAACGAGGTCTATCACAAGAAGTATGATAGCTAGCTCAGTTATGTTGGTTCTTTTGGAGAGCTGAAAAAAATTTCGTAATCAATAGTGTCTCAAAAATTCACAATTTTCTGCTCGTTAAAGGCAAACATAACCGAAAACTGAAAATAGTGAATAACTCTGCAGTAGTTGAATTTTGGCCATATGTGTAGAAGGATTTTTTTTTTCTCATCAAATATGGTCCTCTATCGCCCCTTAAAGGATTTTATGTGTGCTCCCTAACATCCTGTATAATAAATACATTTAGACAGAAGCAACATTAAATATTAATTAACCCTTGCCTATGTATCAATTTTTGTTATTTTCTAACAATCTGCTCGGATTCAGACGATGTGTTTGTGTGTATCGATAATATGTCAAAAAACTTCATATCAATAAAGCAACACATTCATTGTTTAAGTATAAATACTAATCTCTTTACACATTCATACTCACAGAGGCAACGCGTGGGTTTTAAACCTACCAGTTTAACTACAAATTATGAAAATCATAGTTTGAGGCAGTAATCACAATCATGTCAGCGAAAATACGCAAGTCATTATTCATTTTGTGCTATTCAAAAATAATAAATAAATATAAATAAATAAATAAAATTTGGATTAGGAATTTATTTTTGTTGATACAAAGTGTTCACAGTTGAAAGTTACTGCTCCTTGAAAAAGTGAAATTTAAATAGCTGTAGCCTGTAGCATGGTCAAAGCTTCGTCGCCCGTATCGCAGCAATTAGCATCTAGCTGAATGTATCCGGCCTTACTCGTGTGAAAGTTTCTGCTTTTTCTATCATTTTCTTTATTTTATATATTTTTTACCAACCTCTCATTTCAAATATTTATTTCTATTTCAGTTACAAACTTGTTCATATGCCACATTTTTCGTTTCTCCATCAGGAGCTAAAGTTAATAAAATAATTATAATAATAAATAATTTGGACGAACTGTTTAAAGAGCATCGAGCAGAATAAAGAAGTATTTACCTTCGATTCGTCCGGATTCGTGAAAAGTAAATTCTGGTCTGATCGTGATTTCTTTTTTTTACTTCATTCATATACTCTTCTCAACAGTTTCAAATATTGTTTTTCTACGAATTTTAAAGTTGTTCACTAATTTGAAACTAAGCTTTGCGATGCGAAAGAAAGTTAAAATAAAAATCTGCATGTTTTTTTGTTATTACATGAGTTTTGAAACTATGTTCTTCGTAATCATATCACTAGATTCATTCATTGGAGTTTTTGAAACACTGTTATCCAGTGTTGTATCTGGATCGTATGCCACAAGAGATCAAAACAATAATCGCAGATAATCTAACGAAAAAAATCTGGATCGTAATGGAGCATAGATACTCATAAATGCAAAAACATAATCATGCAGCGACACGTCCATAAATAGATGCAACCTGAGACGCTAAGCAAAAAATAAATTTCAAAATAAAATTTATGTAGGTAACGTCTTCGGCAGTGACTTACTTCGGCAGGTTTTTGCATAAGACTGCAGCAGAAAACCGGCCGAAGAAAACCACTTCCGGAGACGTTCGACAACCTTTAATTATTTTTCAGTTTTATTTTTAAATAGTACAGAGTTTTTTTTTTCGAAGACAATCATCATTACTTCCCGAAACTATGATTTTAAGAATTTTGCAGTTGAAAAAGTAGGTTTAAAGACCATGAGTCACCTCTGGTTTGTATTAATCTTAAAAAAGTAAAAATACCGTTTTTTTACCGGTTTTACCGGTTTTTATTTTTATGAATACCGAAATACCGGTTTTTCGAAAAGTCGGTTATACCGACCACCCTAGTCACAAATGATTAGTAAAAAACTTTATACGTTTAAAAAGTTAGAACAGTAGAAAACAGGCAAAAGTAAGACATTCAAATTATAAGAGGTCAAACGTCAATAAAACTTTAAGTTGAAATATCAAGGAGATAAAAGTTAAAACAGAAAAAATATAAAAAAGTTGAAAAATTCAGAAGAAGTAAACGCAAAATTTAACAAAAAAAGAGAACAAAAACCAAAAATAAGCAACGAAAAGATAAAGAGCCATAAAGAAAAGACAAAGAGAAAATCAAGAGAACAAAGAACCTGGACTATAAGACAAAACAATATATTGATGAAACTGACGACAATGACAGAGCTTCAACAATTAAATACGTACAAGATTATTTAAACAAAAAAAGGCAAGAAGAACAAAAGGAAGAAAAACCATAAGACAAAATGACGAAATGCTCGTATCATCTTAAATCTAGCTGAAACTTAGGCTTTTTTGTGCTATGAAAAATTTTTTATAAGTAACGACTGATTTGTGAAAAGGTTTAATGAAAACGGGTATTGGCGACTACAAATATTTCTAGGGCCAGAACTGTTTGTTTGATCGGTGCGACATCTTGGGTACAGTTGTTGATAATAGTTATGTTTTTCCGAAAAAAAACAAACACTGTTTGAAAAAAATTGTTTTCAACAAAAAAAAAATCTGGTCGTAAAGATAGGGTGGCGAACGGCTTCGGCAGTGGTTTTCTTCGGCAGGTTTTCTGCGGCAATCTTATGCAGAAATCTGCCAAAGCCGTTCGCTACCCTATAAATAACAATTTTTTTTTATATTTTTTTCCAAAATCAATGAAAAAAATTAAAACAAGAACGGTTTGTTGGATTGCTACAATGTCCTTGGCAAAGTTGTGAACAGTGATTTTGTCCTTCAAAAAAAAAATATTCATCGTAAGACAAAAGCATTTTTTTGGAAGGAAACACAAAAATGTAATTAGTTATTAAAAAACTCAAAAAACTCATTATGTTTAGATCTCATTTTTGCTACGAAAACTACGCCTTGTAAGATAACCAATTATATTTAATTTAAAAACAATTTAAAAACAATTGTTCATTATTCAAAAGAAAAAATATTCAACCGTCGAAAAACAAAATGGTGGAACATTAAAAAGTCAAAACGAAGAAAAGTCAAAAAGTCCAAAGGTAAAACTCTTATGGAGAAAAATGAGAAGTAGAAAGTTGTAGAAGCCAAAAAGCAAAATACGAAGATGCCAGAACGTCACAAAATCGAACCTTTAAACTTAGACTTTTTAATTCATTAACTTATTGACTTTTTGACTTTTAGACTTTTAACACTTTTAGACCTTAAGACTTTTTGACCCCCAAGATTTTAAGGCTTCGAAATTTTCGACTTTTCGAATGTAAGACCTTTTAGACTTTCAGTTCTGTGAGACTTTCAGACCTTTGAAACTATTAGACCTTTAAAACATATCGACCTCCAAGACTTTTAGATTTTTAGATCTTTAGGATACTAAGAATTAAAATTTCAGACTTGTAAACCTCCAAGACTTTTCGACTTTTGAGACTTTTAGATCTGTAAGGCTTTCAGACCTTCAAGATTTTTAAACCTTCAAGACTTTCAGAACTTTAAGATTTTTGGACCTTCATGACTTGAAGACCATTAAAACTTTCAGACCTTTGAGACTTTAAGACACTTAAGATTTTTAGACCTCCAAGACTTTAAGACTTCAATACTTTAAAACTTTTTGACTTATAGACTTCTAGACTTCTAACATTTTGAAACCTTTAAGATTTTTGATCCTTCAAGACTTTTGGACTTTTAACACTTTTAGACCTTCAAGTATCTTAGACCATTAAAACTTTTAGTCCTTTGAGATTTTAAGACCATTAAGACCTTTAGACTTTTAGGATTTAAAGTCGTATAGATTTTTAGACTTTTAGACCTTTAATACTTTCAGACCTTTAAGACTTTTATATCTCCAAGATTTTAAGGTTTTGAACCTCTCGATTTCTAGATCTGTGAGACTTTCAGACCTTTAAGACATATCATTCTCCATGACTTTGAAGCTTTGGGACTTTTCGATCTTTAAGACATTAATATTTTTAGACCTCCAAGATTTTAAGGTTTTAAAACTTCTCGACATTTCGACTGTTAGACTTTTAAAAGTTTTAGACATTCAAGACTCTAAGACCAGTAAGATTTTTAGACCTTTAATACTTTTACACTTCCAAAACTTCAAGACTTAGAGACTTTAAAACTTTTCGAATTTTGGACTTTTGGATTTCGAAGACTTTTAGATATTTCAGACTTTAAGACCTTTAAGACACTTAGGGATTAAAAACTTTTAGACCTTCACGAATTTTAGACCTGTGAGACTTTCAGACTTTTAGACTTCAGACTTAAAGACTTTTAGACTTTTAGACCTTTAAGACTTTAAGACCATTAAGGGGTTATGTTGTGGCATAATTAAAAACTACACTAACTTTCCTTTTCTATTCTACGATCCCATAAATAATCCTGAAAAAAAAACAACTTTCCATTTCCCAAGTTTATGAGTCTATAACTCAAAACTTTATAACCGTCCCAAACACTTAATCCAAATATCCAGTTTCATTACGTAAACACTTTTCCACAGTCAGATTTCTTAATACCAAGCCAACATTCTAACAAACCGATTCCCACAATCGAAATCGATTGTTCTTAGTATCAATTTCCATAGACGCAATCCTCATCAATTCACAGTTCGGCAATAACCTCAAGTGCACGCCAGTGCACCAAACCAAATTATAATTTAACACGATTATTGCGGCGCTGCGTTTAATGCTGACGCGCGCACTATTCGATTATGCACCAATATTTTTCAGCTATCATTGCGATCATTTTTCGTGGTCCGCTTTGATGACTTTCTTTCAATCATCGTGGATGCACTTGTCGCACCGATGACGCTAGCTATCTCGATCATGCAGGCGCGCTATTGCGGGCAATGCATTGATCGATGTTTTGATTGGTTACGGCATGCATAGTCTTAAGGGCTGCGTATGCTTGCTTTTAATGTATGCATGTTCAGGCTCCTCCCTGAACTGTATTATAGACTTAAGCAGGGCCTTGGCTTAAGTCAAGACGAGAAATACAAATCACTCTTATCATGACTACAGAAGAGGCATGTTCTATTTTAATGTTTTAACTTTTTTTTATAATGTTTCAATATACCTTTTTAGTCAAGAAAAATGAGGGAAGTTCGAACTTATTTTTAAGTGCATAGCACCATTTTATCAACAACAACAAAAAATACGAATGATTTTGAAATATACCAATTATTATTGGAGTAATGGCCCGAATCGCTTTTTTTCGCAGAGGTTTGCGGTGATCCTGATAGAGACTCAGCGGGTCAACTGAATTCAAAAAACTCATATTATTTCATTAGTTTAGAAGTGTGCCGTAACCTTGAACGATCGCTTTCATGAGTATTTTGTTTTAAGTCCAAACGGGAACGTTTTTCACAAAAAATGCACGTTTTGAGCGCTAAAAATTGCATTAAACTTTTTTTTGCGACAAACTGTAACTGTATGTTTTAAAAAGCGATCGTTCAAGGACCGACGAATTTAATAACAAAAATTTAAAAAAAAAGATGAAGGAAAGCGGTTCAGTAGTTTTCCCGCAATCAGGATCACGGCAAAGTCATTTTTCGAAAAAAACACTATTCCGAGATAGTCGCGTTTAAAGTTTAAAGTTTAGCTTATGCGGCCGTAGCGAGGCGTGTTGCAAATTGCTCTAACTTTCTCCTTATTGCTCAGATCTTTATGAAAATTTGTAAAAATGTTCTCAATATGTTGTAGTTCAAGATAATCTTTCTTATTTTTAATGACTATAATGCAAGTCAAGCTATTTTTTTTCTATTTCAAGCAGTAAATGTGGAGCTGACGATTGAAAAATGTAATAACTGGGAAAATAGTTAATTAGAAATTTACGAAAAATATAGTCCAGCAGGTGGGACTCGAACCCACAACTTCTAATCTCCGGTCAGATGCGTTTCCGATTACACCACCGCAAGACGTATAAGTCCGTTAAGACTCTTTTACTTTTACACTTTTAGGCCTTTTGACTTTAAAAATTTTACACTTTCGGACCAGTTTTTCAAGTCTAAATGACCTTTTTTTTAATGCGTGCACATTTCTTATTCTTTTATATTCATTATTTTTATAAATAACTTTTCTATGCAAGTTTTTTTTTCTTTTAACTTTTAGTTTTTTTTGTTTATTGACTTGTGTGGCTGGGTTTTTTTCTAACCTTGAAAAATCAAAACGACTTATTTTCTGTTTGACGTCAAGATTTTATGAGTGTGGGCAATTCGACGAGGATACGAAACACGAAAAAGAACAGAAGTTTTAACTTAGACTTAGAAAAAAATTGCTCATCCAGACAGAAGAAATTTTTATTAATCCTAAATTACACCTTCTGTCTTTGCTCATTTTTCGTAGTTATAAAACAGAAAAATGTAATAAGTAAATATTTTATGGATTTTTGGCGATTTGCTTATTTTTTATCCTTTTTTTTTTAATATCGTGACTGTGAATCTCTAATTATTGTCTTGTCGATGTCGTAAACTTCTAGACCTCCAATATTTTAGGACTGCGAAACTCTCGACTGTTAGACTATTAGTCTTTCAAGACATTTTGACCTTCAAGACTTTGAAATTTTCGACTTTCAGACTTTTAACCCTTCAAGACGCTTAAAACTTTGAGATTTTTAGACCTCCAAGAATTTTAGACCTTTGAGATTTTTGACCCTTTAAGATTTTTTGACTCTTGAGAATTATGACCTGTAAAATGTTTAAATTTTTAAAACTTAGACTTTTAGACCTTTAAGACGATTAGGCTTCTAAAACTTTGAGGCTTATCGACTTTTAGACTTATGGGTTTTTGGACTTCTGATCTTTTAGATTTTCTTTTTCTTTTCTTCAAACTTTCATATCAGTTTTCGTAATCATTTACATTTTGTAGTGCTATGTTAATATTTATACTTCTTTTTTATCCGTTATTTTTATAAATATCCTCGCTTTAAAACTTTTTTTTTTTGCTTGGACTGTTTGCTCAATCGACTTCTTGACTTTTCCACTTGTTAGTTATTTCACCTAGAAAAAAATCAAAACGACTTTTTATTTCAAAGTTTTATGGTTTTTCGACGTTTTGCCGCTTTAACTTTTATATCACTAAGTTTGGACTTCTTGATTTTGTTTTTTGTGAATTATGTGACTCTAACTTTTTGATTATTTCTATTTTAAACTCACAGATTTAAATTTTTCAACAGTTATTGAACTTTTATTTGGAGGCACCTAAAAGTGTAGACATATTAACTTTTTGATATTTCAACTTTCTAGCTTGTTACCGTTTTGACTTCTTGACTATACAAACTTTTTGGCTCAATTGTTGAATTTTCGACTCTTTATCTTTTCAATTCTTCGACTGTTTATCTATTTGAATGTTTATCTTTTTGCCACTTCAAATTTGTGACTGATTATTATTTCGTTTTTTTTTTTATTTTTTGTTTCTTCCGCAATTTGGTTTGTTTTATATTCTTTCTCTTTTTTTATTTTTGTTTCGTTTTTGTACTTTTTTAATTTGTTGCCTGTTTTGTCATTCAGTGAAAGGCTCCATTTATTTTCGAATTTTTACTTCCTAACTTTTTAGCGTTTTGTTTTTAAAACTGTGGACTTACTTTACTCCTGAATTTTAAGCTTTCTGGATTTTTAATTTCCGATTTTTTTGGCGGCTTGACCCTCTTTTGAATATTTGAAAATGGTAAAAATTAGACTTTTTGAACTTCATTGAATTTGATTATTTAGCTTTTCAACGTGGCTACTTTTTGAATTAAAATTTTTAAACCTACCATCTTTTTTGACTCTGCGATTTTATATCTTTGACTTTCTTACTTTCAGCCATTTTAACGTGTTTTGTTTTTTTTTATTCGTGCGTTTTACCCGTTACTTTTTATCTCTTTGACTTTTTTTGTTTTTTGTATGTTTGTGTTTGCGATTTTATTACTTTTTGACAACTTTATATTTTTTAAGTCGCAAACTATTTGCCTTTTGATTTCGTTACTTTTAAACTTTCCGTCTATTTTTTCTGGATTTATTTTATCTTTTGTTAAACTGCTTTATAACTTTCGCGATCAAATTCTTGGCTTTCTGATTCTGGGAATTTTCAACATTTGGACTTCTCAACTTCTTGTCTCTTTGACTCTCTGATATATTACTTTTTGCCTTTTAAGCATTTTAACCTCTGAATTTCGGTTTTTTTTTACATTTGACCTCTTAATTTTTTCCCTTTTTGAACTTTTCTCTGTTTGACTTTCAAACATTTGAAATTTTTTATTTTATCTGTTGAGTATTATTCTATCCTACATTTTATTCGATAAGCTCTTGACTTTTTACTTGAAATTTATGGCTTATGAGTTTTGACTTTATACTCGCTTCTTGACTTTTAATTTTTGGTATTTGGCTTCAAGTTTAAAATTTTGGTTTTTTACTCTGACTTTTTGATATCTGAATTTTTGTTTTTTTTTTTCAAACTTTTAACTTCAGCTCTCAGAATTTTATATTTAAGTATTTTTATGCTGTTTAAAGTTTAAAATTCGTTCATAATACAGCAGTTAAATTACCCAAGTCACCACCTTACGAAATGTGAAACATCTGCCATTTAATTAATGTACTGAAACGCCCAACCATTAATCTCTCTATTGACAGATTTATTACGACCAACATCCGAAACAGTTTGGACTACACACCCCGGGCCTTGTACTGGGTGGGTGGTGAGCTGGCGAGTGACACCGGAATGCTGGAGTGGGTGGACGGTGCCAAGCTGGTTTTTGAGGTAAATTAAACCAATTAAGTAAATCCACAATCAGAGGCAATTTGCAGAGCGAGTAAATGATTCGTTTGATGTTTGATCGCTTGCAGGGATGGTTACCGGGACAGAAACCGGATACGGGTCAGCTGACCAAGATTACCGGTGGTTCCTGTCTCGGGCTGCAGTGGAGAGTTTCCCCTACGCCGATGATTTCTTCGGGGTTGCATTGGAGCGCTCAAAAGTGTGGTTCGGTTGGAGGGTACGTTTGTAAGAAACCACGACCAACGGCCGAGGAGAATATGGCCCGGAATCAGACCCACACTGGAACCGAGGGACGCCTAGTATCGCCCAGCTATCCTAATCCTTATCCAATCCAGACTGATTACTGGATACGATTGGTGGCTCCCGAGGGCAGCCGCATCATCGTTCAGTTCCAGAAGTTGGACATTGAACATCAGCAGGAGTGTTTGTACGATTACGTGAGCATTCAGAATGTTGAGGTTTTGCCGAGTCCTCTGCTGAATCCCGGAACGAACGCTTTCCCGATGGCGATGTTTTGGGAACATGTAGAAGATTTATCGTCAGCGGAGTCCGTGGATGAGCAACCCTTTCGTAATCTTCTTTATGGTAATTATTTCAACGATCCGAGAAGTTCCCTACCGAGGGAAGAAAAGTTCCAGCGCAAGCGGTCGCTTGCTTTGAACGATGATATCCAACAGAAGCTGCAAGATAACATCAAGCTACTGGAAAAGATCAATTCAAAACTGAGGGATCGTAAGAAGCGCTTTCTCAGTTCCGATAATTACAAAACGGTGAAGAACAGTAATCAGAGTATTACCTTAGAGTCTAATAGTTTGTTTGAGTCAGTCTCGGATGGTGACACGGGACCATCGTTTCTGCCCTACGTTCGGTGGTGTGGGACGCACGATTCCAACATGACGCGATTCAATTTTATCTCGACCGGAAACGAAGCCTTTCTGCGGTTTCATTCGGATTTTTCCGTCTCCGGTAGCGGATATTCAGCCACTTGGAGTACGGTGGATATTACTGGTTGTCCCATCCAGACTATTACGTCACGCGAAGGCACAATCGGTAGTCCGAACTATCCGCACTTTCTGCTCAATAACCTCGACTGCACCTACATCATTCAGGCACCGTTCGGGAAGAAAGTTTGGCTGGAGATAGATTTTTTCGATATTATTCAGGACAGTGCTTTGTATGTTGACATCGCCGATGGACCGTTCGAGCCATTCGGTGACGAGCATCACCTGAATGACGGTGTCTTCCTCAGTAAAGGCGAACGACTGGTCGTGCGTCTGAAAACCGGTTCACTGCCCAGAGGAAAAGGATTTCATGCGAGCTTCAAAACACGTAAGATCGATCGATATTTTATTCAGCCGACTTTGCCCCGCAAAGTCACATACGTGTGCAGTTACGCTTACACCACATTGCTCTCCTTTTATTTCACCTTTCAGTTAGCACGGTAATCGAGCAGCGGTCCATAAATCTCAAGAACAAAACGAATGGCAATTTATTCTACCTTAACTACCCGCAAACGATGCCATCTGAAATGGACTTCACCCAGCACCTGATAGCACCACTCGGGGAGGTTATCCTGCTGGAGCTGCACGGCGTGGGGTTTAGCGAGCACGGCTGCCATAAGAACGGATTTATTGAGGTAAGCCAGTTTCGTGGAACACCGCTCCCCGCTCCGTCCCGGAGTTGTGGACTGTAATCGGTGGCTATGATTTCGATTCAATTTGCTGACACTAATTGGAGCTGCGGAGCGCTCACCGCTTTATGGCGATGCGTGCAGCGAATGCGATATGATTTTGTAGTGAACAGAAAAAAATCTGCTCTGGGCAGCAATCTCATATGTATTTTTTACCTTTTTTCCAACGTTCATACTCATACATCAGTTTTCCATTCGATTTCACAACTGTTTTAGACAAATTTAACGATGCGTACCATGTATTACAATGCGTCTCCATTGAAACTTTCACAGATTTTCGACAACTACGCGGACAAGAACGGTACCTTGTGGCACCTGTGTGAGCTGGTGCACCTGAATGCAACCAGTGCTAAAACCGGCTACTCGGCCGAATACCAGCTAATCGAAAACAATCCGGCCAAGCCGGCCCCAATCTACATCACATCCTACCTGAACACGCTTCACATCCGCCAGCGAAGTGTTCAAGGGTTGGGAGTTCGACTGAATGCCACCATTCGGTTGCAGGCCGACATCGGCTACAAGATGAAGCTGATCACCAGCGAGGAAGAGTGGGTTGAAAGCTGTAA
This sequence comes from Wyeomyia smithii, assembly GCF_029784165.1. Lineage (NCBI taxonomy): Eukaryota > Metazoa > Arthropoda > Insecta > Diptera > Culicidae > Wyeomyia > Wyeomyia smithii. The sequence continues at coordinate 33,622,415 of NC_073694.1, forward strand.
GCCCAATCTCTGCCAGTCGGGAGGAAAGTGTGTGATGCAGAAGGATCGAGGGACATGCCACTGTCGGGGGCATTTTACCGGTCGTTTTTGTGCGTTGAACATGTGCGAATTGGAACCGTGTTACTTCGGCAAGTGTGAGCTGACCCAGTCCAGCTTCAAGTGTCTCTGTCAGCCGGGATATATCGGTCAGCGGTGCGATGAGAAGCCGAAACCTTGCGAAGATAATCCTTGTGAAGGGCGGGGTGAATGCCATCCTAAGAATAATGGATTCTTCTGCCGGTGTCACGCTTGGTGGGAGGGTCCTCGCTGCGAAAAGCGAATGATGCGAATTCCGTACAAGCCACTATCCGAACGTATGCTGCAAGAACCATTCTGGTTGGGATTGATTACCGTTTTTGTGGTGCTAGCCGTGATCGGTCTGGTTTGGTGTGCAAAGCGACACTTTCCGGAGAAGATCGAAAAGTTACTCGCTGATGAAGCTCACAGGAATCGAAGTATGTTTCGAACATTTTTATATAAGAACCATTCATAATTTTTTTCTTTTTTTTTTGTATCTTAAACAGCCAACTTTCCGCCACATCACCTCAATACAGCCCTGCGCGATCAGCTGCAAGCAGCGGCCACCGCTGGGACAGTTTCCTCGTCGTCAACGGCGACGACACCCGCGACTCATCGGACCATCTTCGGACGTTTGGGTATTAGAAAACCATCCATATTGAGCCTCAGCAGCCCTCAGCAAGTGGGAGGGGCCACCGCTAGAACATTTTCATTAGATGATCTATTACGGCCCCCTCCTCGACGTAAGACAGACAAAAATTTGATTAGATTTTTAAAACCAAAACAATTACCTAAACACTAAAGCTAACCTCAAGTCTCAGTATGACCAGTATGTCTAACCACTTCCTGTTTCCTGTGCAATTCATATATTTGTCTAAATACTAACAGCTCCTAACTGCTAACTTCGGTCAAACTATGATCTATTTTCAATGCTGAAATTATCTCTCATAGTTAGTTGAACATTTCACGATTGCTCTATATTCTGGTTACTATTGGACAGTTTGGAAGTCAGAACAATTTCCCCTAAGGTTGCGCGAAAACATCCGATTCTGGCTTCCACCACTCAAAATCTTGTATCTACTATCATCACATTTTCATCATGTCACACACCTCATCCGATCCTGTTTCACCGTCACTTCCTGTGCTCTTTCACCTACACGGTAGTCTCCTCTACTAAGCACTTTGATCATAATTCCTCACGAAACCTGTCACCTCCTTTGTGTGTGTGTTTAGATGTCACCTTTCGTACACTCCCTTCTTTCGAATGCTCCGAATAATCACTCCGCTGGTTCTGTTTGCGCCACTGTTGGTGCTTTCAAACATGCACAGTAGACAGTACTGCTAGTGTATAACAGTGCAAGCAAGAGCACCATCTGTTGTGAGTGGGTCTATTTCTGTGTGTGTTGCACCTTGTTTGGAAGACATAATTGATCGGGAACTTGTTGTGGAGAAAATAAGTGTCGGACCAACATTACATTTACTGTTTTTTATGGCCAGAACAAAAAATGCGCTCAACTCTAATCAAAATGTTGGAAGAGAAAACTTGTCGATTTATTTTTGTTCCCTTCACGCTATGTACACGGTTTTCGTACTATTATGGATTGCTTCAATGATTTCTCTGCATTCGTTTTTTGGATTGGCAATTGTTTTTGCATATGAATAAATAATAAATCTGGTTAGCCATGGAGCGTCTCTTATAAAAAGACCAGGTCGCACAGATTCCACTATTATCTGGTAAGCGTCGTTCATAATTAAACCAAAGGCGATCCGCGGTAGAATAATCTAAATCTAAAAACTCCCTTCAGCGGATATTATGTGATATCGGCAATCTTGATATCAAATGTCATACAGTAAATTTCCCACGAAAACTAGATGTAAGGATTCTGATTTCAAGATACGCGATATCACATAATATTCGCTATAATGTGAACAAGGCTGTCAGTTTTCAATGAATAAATTGGCCATAAAAACCATTTTATGGACGTTTTAGTTAGGTTTTATTGTGTTTGGTGATCTGAGGTCGAACGTTTTCATGGTGTGAAATCGGTTTTTCTCGCCTCGGCCCGAATTTGGCCCATCGTGGAATTCGACATAGCACTCAGCTCTCTCGTATCAATTCGGCACGTCGCAAATTTTTTTTTTTTGTATTGTTGTGACAGTATCCCACAATTATACACTTACAAATTTTTCGAACTCTTTAGCTGCGCAACCAAAGTTTATGTGATAAAATTTCGTTCGGGTTCGTCGTTTTAGTCCTTTTGGTCGGTATGAATCTCATCTGTTCCATTCTTGTATTTCGAGCGATCTGAAGCCTGAAGCCCATTTTCTACTTGACAAGAAACGTGGTTCCTCGATATCTTTTCTTTTGTGATGAAAACACGTTTCCTAGCAGCTTTAAAACGCTACAAAATAGAAAAAAGAATTCTTTTACCAAGTTGTTTCATATGATAGAGCGCTTATTTTCATATATATCAAAAAATTAGGTGACCAAAAGCTTCTATGAAAACAGAAGTCCAACTATTTTATCTTTGAAGTTACAGGAAAAAGTTAACCTACAGTGTTGTAGCCCCATTAATTTCAAACAACTTTGTAAAAAATGTTTGTTTTTTTGTCTCTGAAAATACCTTTTCTGCTCTAACTTTTTTTTTAATCAATTTTCGCATCAAAACTGTTTCCGAGCGATCCTTGGAGCTTTTTAAGACAAACAGTTATTTTCGGAGGCCACATTTGACTCTAGTCATTCTACATGTGGAGAAATTATAAAAACATGTTATTTTTGTATTTGATTAGAAAATATGATAAAAATTAAAATAAATTCATACTTTTTTCATTTAGAAAGTAAACATATGGGTCATTCCATGTCAAGTGTCCGAGGAAATGCATCGACCATCTCTGATTTCGACCAAAATTTGTGAGTCGATGTATTTCGAGCTGGAACTTATAAGTACAAAGTATTGTACCGATTGGTGGACCCCTCGGCCAATGGGACTGCCTCCACTTTTTGCGAATTTAGCAAAACACCTTTTTTATTTTGTGAATATATCGGGACCCTAGAGAGCTACAGGTGATATTGACATATCATTTTGAAGGGTTTTAGATGTAGATTCGAACTACGTGATCAATTTTTTTCTACAGTGTTGCCAACATTGCATTTTTTTCGATTCAAAACTTAATTTGCAATTTCCTCAAAATACCCCCCCCCCCCTCGATTGTGATGTTGACCACGCCAATGTGTTTAGCAGACGATTTTACATAGGATTCACTTTTCAGCAAAAAACAAAATGCAGCGTTCCGGGGATTATTATTATTATTATTTATTATTATTTATTGAATTTCGTCATCCGACTACCCGTCTTAATGATATTTGATATTTGGACTGGGAAAAGCCACCTTGAGCAAACTTGTGTCTTCACTCAAAGCGGCATAAAAACCCAGTATCTTTTAGTACAACACAATCACAAGATAAAACTATTAGATTATAACAATACAGAATACTTAACAAGTGAACAAATACAGTTAAAAGACTAAACTAATATCACGTCGGTTGTATTCAAAAGCCATCTGCCGAATTGGCGCATGCAGTCCGTAGTTGGTGCGATGTGACCTAACCCGTAGTAGCTGATTGTTCCGTTGTGGTCGGAGTGGGCAATGTAACTGAAGAAGCGACAGAACGGTAGGGCAGTCATAAACGCCCAATAGTATTCTATGGGCGGTGTTTGCTAAAATATCCTTGCGACGTTGTTCGAGCGGTGCTAAGCCAATCAGTAGACACAGTTGTTCATAGGGCGGTCGAGCGTCAGGGTTTCTCCATGGTAGCATACAGCCAATTTTCCGAATAAAACATTTCTGTATTCGCTCCAAACGGTTAGTCCAGAACTCATAGTGTGGATTCCAAACTACACAGCTAGCTTCGAGGTTAGAGCGTACTAAAGAGCGATAGAGAGAACGCAGAGCTCCGGGATCAATGAATTCTCGTCCAATTCTGAAAATAATTCCCAGCTGTCGATTCGCCTTGCTTATAATCGTCATATAGTGTTGTCTAAACGTCAAATGAGAATCCAACACCACGCCAAGGTCAGTTACAATATCGCTGCGTCTTAAATACGTATCTCCAATGCAGTAATCATAAACCAAAGGCTGTTTTTTGCGACTGAAGCTGATAACAGAGCATTTTGAGATGCTGATTGTCATACGGTTAGATTCACACCATTGTGCAAACAAATCTACGTAGCTTTGAAGTCTTGCGCAGTCGTCGATAGATTCTATCAGCAAATAGATTTTAACATCATCAGCATAACATAATCTGATTCCACGTGGCAGCAACCGAGTGACATCATTAATGTACAGTGAGAAAAGTAGCGGGCCTAAAATGCTACCTTGTGGTACTCCTGAGCGAGTAAGAAACCAACAAGATTGAGATGATCCCAACTTGACGTTTAATTTGCGAGAGCGTAGATAAGAGCTAAGCCACGAAAGCAAGCAAGGTGATACGCCTAGTTTGTTAAGCTTAGCGAGTAATATTTCATGATCTACCCGATCGAATGCCGCTTTGAGATCAGTGTAGATGGCATCAATTTGATGGCCTTGCTCCATGGTGCGCAAACACAACGATGTAAATTCCAATAAGTTGGTTGTAACTGAACGGCCTGGATAAAAACCATGTTGAGAAGTGGATATGTAATTTTTCACACGAAACATCAGATGATTATAAACGATGTTCTCAAATATTTTAGAACCTGCGCACAGTAAAGTGATTCCACGATAATGTTCCAACTCACAGGAAACTTATGGCTTCGTAAAGAGAGATTCAGCAAAACAGTGATAGGAAATTTAAACGCCTCGCAACATGCCTTCAAAAGAGCGGCAGGAATACCGTCAGGTCCATGGCAATACGATTGTTTTAGCTTGTGAATGGCTAATTCCACGTCATCGGCAGCAACAGTAAATGATCCGGCTGTGAATACATCGCTGGGGACAGACGATATGGCGTGTGCTACGAAACCGGGCGAGACAGAATCAGTGCCGAACACACTCAAAAAATGCTTAGCGAATAAACCACATTTACTATTATTGTTCAATGCGACTTCGTCCTTTAAGAACATCGTAGAAGGCAGACCGTCCTCTTTGCGCTTAGAGTTAACAAATTTCCTAAAGCTTTTTGGATTGGATTGTAAGTTTCGTTCAGTGTTGCGAGCATAGTTCAAGTAGAGTCTCTTATTCTGAATCTTATATTTGCAACTAGCTAGTTTAAAATGATACCGATTAGATGCATTTCTCATCCTGTGATAGGCACGAAGGCAGGCATTTTTCTGCCGTTTAAGTCGGCTTATTCCCTGTTACCCCACGCTGGTCTTCGGCGCGGGCGCACACGGGGAACATAAAGTGAAATTAATTCTAGTATTTTAGTGGTAAAAACAGGCAACAGCTTCATCGAAGTCATTACAGGTAGTTAGAAACGTCCAGTCAATACCAAAAAGTGCTGTATTAATAGCGTCAAAATTACTTCGCCGAAAATCATAAGCATTCGAGTCAAATCCCTCAACAATATAGCACTAACTGGCCTATCAAATCTTACCATCACGGGAGGGTGATGAGGGTCAATATTACTGAGTACATCGAGTGCAGTGGTAACAGAGCAAGCTGGCAAAGCATGTTGAATTAATCTGAATTAATCTGGTAAAGACCATTCAAAGCTACACCATCTAAAAGACGGGCACTGCCAATATTAACAGCTGAATGTTGCGCATCAACAACCATATATCTACCGTTCGGGTGCAATGACCAAGCTAAACCAGCGCGATTGTAATCTCCAAATAACAATAAATCATCATTGGGGCCGAGCGATTCATTAACAATTTCAATTGACGAAAGATGGTGATCGATAACTTATATTTCATTGCGTAGATTTGGCGGTATATAGAAAGCACCAATCACTAGCTTTGCATTCATGGTAGCAGAGCTGCGGAAAGTCAATATCATACTACTGACATTACGCCAAAATGATGCAACACCAGAATCAGCCAACTACGATGCATGGTTCATTACAAAAGAGTTTGCGATGTTTCGATGATTATGTTAGCGTCAACTCTCACTCTCATTTTTTTCTTGCTATCTTTCTCCATCATTCGGGTATGGCTGTACTGAGATTGAACCAGCAGAAATATCAAGTTCATTTTGACAGCATGATGTTATTAGGATAGCAAACATAAAATCAATGATTTTTCTTCAATTGATATGTATGATATTGATATATGGTCGGCGTGCGATCAGACTGAACTAAGCGCCGTTTTCTCAGATTGAGTTATTGACACCCAGTGGATATGAGTAGTAATAATCTATCTATTATAAAGTAACGAAATCGTTTGAGCATTTCATAACGATATTATAACAAAAATTCTCTGTAGCAGCTTGCCTACACAGCAATCGCGGCGGTAAATGTCTTTCGACGCTTGGTTCGGTTTGGCTGCACGCCGACTAAAAGCATTGTCAATAAACAACTATTAAGGCTCGAATACACACACGGCGTATAAGGCGTAAACGCGCCTTCCGTTGGGACGCCTTTCAACCAGAACCTTCTAGCTTTGTCTTCTAGTGAAGAAGGTAGTCGTTCGCCGCCTTCAGCTGCGTACTTGACTGACTTCCGTGTAGACGCATCGTGCCTTCCACGCGGTCTTGTGTCGCCTTCTTTTGGCGAAGGCGCTGGCACGCCGTGTTGTATCATTTTCCGCCTGCTGGTAATTCTAGAAGTGTGTTGCCTTATTTTTTCTTCCAACAAACATGAATTAGGTGGCTTGACGACAAGAAGGTTAGCGCACGCCGGAGTTTGAGACGGCGTGATTGCTCCTTCCGTGTAGACGAGTGGAAGGTGGCAGATGCTAGAAGGCACATTAAAAGGTTTCAAGAAGGTACTGACAATTTTCGTCAGGAAGGCGTTGTCACGCCGTGTGTGTATTCGGGCCTTTACTTCGTTTTGTAACTGAGCGTATTTAAGTTTGGTACATTTTGAATCTGTATGATCATTCATTTTTATTCCTAGTAGAGAATATGCTTTTTAACACCAATTGTAATAAACAACACCAATTGTAATAAACAAATTCTATTATTTTTTTTCAAATGATCTCATATCTGAAAAATAATATTCCATTTTAAGTTACTCTTTGAGTTTATGAACTTGACTCTTGAATATCATGCTTGTTGTAGCTTAAACCAAAAACAGTGTTAGTTCGCGGCAAAAAATGAATCGCGGGTGGCAAAACAGAAAACTTTTAACTATGTATGGGTATGTATATTTATATACAGATCCTGTTAAATTTTGGCACGGTTCAACTTTGAAACTGTTCAATTTCAATTTCAGTCATGTTTGGTTTTGTAACAAAATCTAGTTAAACAAATATTAAATTAAAACCGATCATCCAAATTAACCTCATTTCAATGATCTAACCAATGGCAGAACAAACGCTAGCGTAGTAATCCCAATACAGCAAAGGAAATCAAATTTAAAAAATCCTGATAGCAACAAACTTCAAGCTGGCACTGAAATAATCACGCTACTGAAACGATTTTTGATGTTCCAAAAATCACCTAGATTTGCATTGCAGTGATATTTCCGAGTAAACTCTGTACATTCACGACGGTTGACAATGGAAACCCGAAAATGGCAACAAAAGAGACAAGATATTGATTCACTTGTCGGATCTCCACGCTTACTGTGATGGTTACTGGCTGTTCATTAGAGAAAAAAACGAGTGCGATGATATTTTCTTTCTCGTCATAGTCAACATTTTGCTTGGATTAATCGCAGCTCTGCATGGTAGCAATGGTAACCCAAAGCTCCTCAAGTGAATCATCCATTGCATTGCTTAGTAGCGAAGACGGTATTGAACTACGAACTGCAATAATCACTCCGCCACCACAGGCTTTATTACTATTTTTAGAGCAGCGATCAGAACGAAAAACGGTATAATCTGTACCAAACAACTGGCACGAGTTGATTTGCGAATCAAGCCAAGTTTCCGTTAGCACGATGCAATCGGATGGGGAATCTGACACTGCGAGACTAAAATCAGTGATTTTGCTGCGTAGGCCGCGAACATTTTGATAGCAGATTAACAGCGGTGCAGAAACTGGCAGACTGGTTTTTATCAGCTGTTCATTGTTGTCCGTGTCACCAAACGACGAGCTATGGCAGAAGAAAGAAGGGTGATTTTTTTGATAATTCATAAAAGGCATTAACTTAACTGGACTGGGGGCCCGGTGGCCCCCATGTTCCAACGGCGGTTGATCAATTAAATTTACCCAGTCAGGCGGGACGCAGGTGTTGACAAATCGATTCGCGGGATTTTGCTCGTGTTGGGCATCCAAAAATCCTGAGACCTATTCCTTTGATCCTCGAAGGCACGATAATATATTCCTTTTGGCCAAGTAGATGGATCAAGCGCATTATCTTTCATATGTAAATCGACGCCGACTTTAAATGAAACATAAGCGAACGATTTCAAATCAGCATCTTTCTTTTTTAATTTCTTGACGAACGGTTGAGCGCCAGGCATACATTCCTGCACAAGTGCAGCAACGTCCTCTTCAGAGACGTGCGGGGCAATGCGTGAGAGGTACAACCAAAATTTTTCTGGTGGCTTGGGCACGGTCTCAACGATTTCGTTTATATTCTCAGCCGATCGCGTTCCACTGAGTAATTTTTTTGCGCTTTTGGGCAGTTTTGGAGTTTCATCTGGAGAAATTATTCTCGGGCGCTTAGTTGAGCGGCTGCTGCATTGAACGGACGTAGTCAACACAGAATGTATCTTTTCCGAGACAGACTTAATTAAAGCATTGGTTTGACCAAGCTCATCTTTAATGCCATTCATACAACAGTTGATCAAATCAGAAACAGATGAGATCACAGTATTGTTAATATCAGGTGCCGCTTGCCCTTTCAGCTGATCAACAGCTTTCAGACAATCTGCACAGAACCACAACAAGTTTGTTTGCCCGTTGACAAAGTCGAGATTCGAGCGAATCCACCCGAAGCATTTTATATGGGCAACACGATCACATAAATGGCATTTAATCAGATTTAGGTTTTTGATTGGCTCGGAGCATTCATAGCAGCATTTATCCATATCGAGCAGAGATACAGCATTTTCAAATTTGCAAGATTTTGGATTTTGTCATATACATACACATAAACTGCTGCTATCCTTATGGTATCCTAGCAGGCGTTTGTGTAATCGAAGAGTTGCTCCTAAGAGGAGCATCCGTCAATGATGTAACGCAAAAATTCCCGTTCTAGAGTCATTCTCACGAAAAGTTACAGGAGAGTTTTGGTTACACTTTTCACATGAAGCTTCATTTTATTGGTTTATCACATTGTAGAAATTATCCTCTCTAAAATTGAAACCGTTTCCTAACAGGCGAATGGTCAAGTTTTTTCCTGATATAAGGTTTGCTATAATTTCAAAATTATAAACAATGTATCTCATCATGGGTGCAGTCATTTCATTCTTGAAGATGGTGTATTTAATTGGATTGTATTTAAAACAAATTTGTGTCGCTGGAAAACGGTATTGGTTATCACAGCAGCTTACGTGATGAGGTTTACTTGCTACTAAGGGAGCATGCATAAATGACGTAGTTTTTTTTGATTTTTTTTACCCCCTTCCCCCTCTTCCACCGTAGCATTTCGTCACAAAGTCAGACCTCTATAGATAATTTCGTAGAACTATAACAAACGCCTCACCCCTATCATAGCTCTATGAGCAAATTGAGATATTCGGTTATGATAAAATATTTTGGATGCGTTCGGAGATTTGTTTGAACATGTGGTCTTGAATGTAAATATGCAAAATTATGAAATGAAATCTGAAATCAGCATTTTTTTTCAAGTTATTATCAATGTCACAAGTTGGTTTCAAAATTCGAATCATGGACAAAAGTCTACATTTAACAAAAAACAGTTTGAATTTAAATACGAAAAGTGTAGCCAAAACTCTCCTGTAACCTTTCGTGAAAATGATTCTAGAGCGGGAATTTTTGCGTTACATCATTAACGGATGCTCCTTCAAGGTACATCTCTTCGATTACACAAACGCCTGCTAAGATACCATTAAGATTGCAGCAATTTATGGAGAAGCGCTTTTGTGCGTAGACAAAATCCAAAATCTTGCAATTTTGAAAATGCTGTATCTCTGGAACGCTACATTTTGTTTCTGGCTTATAAGTGAATCCTATGTAAAATCGTCTGATGAACACATTGGCGTGGTCGGAATCAAAATCGAAGGGGGGGGGTATTTTGAGGAAATTGCAAATTAAGTTTTGAATCGAAAAAATGCAATGTTGGCAACACTGTAGAAAAAAATTGATCACGTAGTTCTAATCTACATCTAAAACCCTTCAAAATGATATGTCAATATCACCTGCAGCTCTCTAGGGTCCCGAGATATTCACACAATAAAAAAGGTGTTTTGCTAAATACGCAAAAAGATGAGGCAGTCCCAGTGGCCGAGGGGTCCACCAATCGGTACAACACTTTGTACTTAAAAGTTCCGGCCCAAAATACATCGGCTCACAAATTTTGGTCGAAATCGGAAATGTTCGATGCAGTTCCTCGGACACTTGACATGGAATGGCCTTGATGTTTTTTTCTTAACACTGACATTGTTATTTTTGAAAATAAAATGTATCGAATATAGTCGTTTTTTCTGGCCACCCTATTTTGGAATTGGTCACTCAAAGTGCTACAATTGCGCTCTTAATTTCTGGGATTAATCTCCATACAATTTCTCTTTAAAAAATCTTAGCTCATGAACCAATTAATCAATTTTCGAAACTCTATGATCAAATTAAAGGTAATTTACTCTAATTTTAGGTAAAAATACCGAGGAATCAAATATGCATTTTAAAAATCTCTAAAAGTCTTTCAAAAGCAGTTTGATATGAAAATTTAAATAATTTTTTTTAGAAAAAAAATCTTTGTTCATCTTTAAAGAATAGAGCATAAAAGGTATTTTCAAAGTAAAAAAACACTTTTTAAACAAAGTTGCTTAAAATCACGCGGCTACAAGATATAAAACCTGTATTCTGATAACTTCACAGCCTTTACAGTTCGTCTAGCTCAGTCGATGCGGCTGTTTTTTTATTTGGGCAGCTAGATTAAGGATTTATATGTTTGACTTATTTGTTTCTAGGGTGCTTTTATTCGCTCCTGAAACCTCCTTCCAATCATGTGTTTTAAAACACAACTAATGCAGTATAGCATTCGTGGATAAATTCCCTTATAATTTGCTAAATCAAACGAAAGCTCTTTTAATAATAAGCAATGCGTCTAATGCAGTTTCAACAGTGCTCCCGATTATACCTATCAAATAATGATCAAGTTGAAGTTTGCTTAACTCAATCGCCATCCAAAGAGGACTGTTTTGATCGGAAAATCTTTCGGAAATTGCAAATAACTTTCTTTCGGCTCCAACCTATAGGTATATGATTTATTGCGAGAACTGCTCGACAAATCTTGCTAATGAGTAGGATAATGAGCGATTCACTCTTCAACTCACTGTTGACTGCCGTAGTATATTGGACTCAATGATGTTTATTGGTGTATCGTGTTTGAACCCGATTTAAATGAAATCTTAGCGCTTAACTAAATCGTACGCTGTCTCAAGATCTATGAATATTATGAAACCACGGGTGTTTTTTCTAAACTTATACTATAGAGACGTCGTGTCTTAGTGTGAAAACAAAAGTTAACCTGTATTTGTGGGCAGTGGTGCAAATGGCCATCATATGATTCGAGGCAGTTAAAATATTAATGCTAGAGGTTGAGATCCGGGGGAGTACGTCTGTTTTAGGAATTTTCACATTTTAAATAGGGTCCAATTGTTGTAAGCCAACAATCTAAATACATAATTATGCTCGTGAAGTTGAAAACTGGCGAGTTTCTAATGAAGGGACATTAGCAGAGCCCTACTGATCCCGGGCGATGCTGCTGAAATGCAGGCCTACAAAGGAACTTGGCCATAAGGAACAATTCAGTCAAATCGAGGTACGTAACATACGAAACTCGAAAATTAACGTAAGAATTGCAGAATGGCTTGGAGTACAAGTCTTCAAAATTACACGAAAGGTTAATAAGAGAGCTCTGAAATCCTCTAAACAAACCTTGGAATACGAATTTCTACTAAATGACACTAGACAATTTTGGTGAAGTCTATTTTATTTTTTTATTATTATTTGTAGTGGAACTAGACTACTGCGTCCATTAATTAGAACTATTGTAGTATATCCCCATTACTATACGTACCATGTAGAAAACCAGACACCCACTATTTATCGAATGAATGGCCGGTTTTTTTTCTTCATCTATAATTTATTTGACACGGCACAAATACAATTTAATGTTTAACGGCGCCAATTATATCTGGTAGCTTACTTTCTAAAGTATCTTAATAACTAAAAGCAAATTTTTTATCCTCGCTGCCGACTACGAGCTGAAACTAAATCTAACTTAAGCTAGAATGTTTTGCATTAAAAGCACTGATTTGTTGTTTGATGGTTTTCCATCGCCATAGGTAAGCAGCATATTGAATATGTTCCGCTGCTGGGCCAAGATATTACGGACTGGCATATTGGGTTGTCTCCCTCGGGACCTGAGAGTATCGTGCGGGTCTAGTTGCTGTTTCCGGATCCGGGGTCTTAACGTATTCTCGTCGTTTGGTTGGATGTAGGCGGAAGGGAATAGGATTAAACTGGGGCGTGGATGGATTTCAGGAAAACGTATATAAGGGACATGTAGGATAGGTCACGGCTCGCCAAGAGATCACGAACAGGAACAGCCGGCTGCCTACTTTCGGCCTGCAGGGAAGCTATTAATTTAGACCTGGCGTCACGGTGTACAGGGCATGACCAAACCACATGCTCTATGTCGTGATAACCCTCACCACAGGTACATATACCACTTTCCCCGAGCCCAACACGACGGAGATGCGCGTCAAATCTATAGTGATTGGACATAAGCCGGGACATCACGCAAATGAAATCCCGACCTACATCCAACCCCTTGAACCACGGGTTCGTCGACACCTTGGGGATTATGGAATGTAACCACCTTCCCAGTTCCCCTCTGGTCCAAGCATTTTGCCACCTGATGATCATATTCTGACGTACAAGTGCGAAAAATTCATTAAAAGCAATTGGTCTTTCATAAATATCACCGTTTGTTGCGCCCACCTTAGCCAAAGAGTCCGCTTTCTCATTGCCCGGTATCGAGCAGTGAGAAGGGACCCACGCTAAGGTAATTTGATACGATTTTTCGGATAAAGCACTCAGATGTTCCCGTATTTTCCCCAGGAAATACGGAGAGTGCTTAACATCTTTCATCGATCAGAGAGCCTCAATGGAACTGAGACTGTCCGTAAAGATGAAATAATGGTCCGTGGGCATTTTTTCGATAATCCCTAGGGTGTACTGAATTGCAGCCAATTCTGCGACGTAAACAGAAGCAGGATTATCAAGCTTATGGGAGACGGTTAAATTGTTATTGAAAATACCGAAGCCAGTGGACCCATCAAGAAGTGATCCGTCAGTGTAGAACATATTGTTGCAGTTGATGTTTCGATACTTATTGGAAAAAATTTTGGGGATCTGCTGCACGCGTAAATGATCCGGGATTCCACGAGTTTCTTCTATCATGGATGTATCGAAAAACACAGTAGAATCAGAAGTATTTGATAAGTCGACACGATTTGGAATATTCGAAGAAGGGTTAATATTTTGGGATATGTGATGGAAATACAATGTCATAAAACGGGTTTGAGAATTAAGTTCGATTAACCTTTCAAAATTTTCAATCACGGGACGGTTCAAGACCTCACATTTGATAAGAATACGAGAAGACAGGCTCCAAAAGCGGTTTTTCAATGGTAGTACTCCAGCTAAGACCTCCAAACTCATCGTATGGGTCGATTGCATGCAACCTAAGGCGATACGCAAACAACGATATTGTATTCGCTCCAGTTTGATCAGATGTGTGTTTGCTGCGGAGCGGAAGCAGAAACACCCGTATTCAATAACAGACAATATCGTTGTTTGGTAAAGCCTTATAGGGTCTCCTGGATGGGCTCCCCACCATTGTCCGGTTATTGTACGAAGAAAATTCACTCTTTGTTGACATTTTTTCATCAGATACCTCACGTTACAACCCCAAGTGCCTTTAGAGTCGAACCAGATACCAAGATATTTGTGTACCAAAACCTGAGAAATCGTTTTACCCATTAATTGTGTTTGAAGCTGAGCAGGTTCATGCTTCCTAGAAAAAACTACTATCTCAGTCTTCTCCGGAGATAATTCGATACCTAGCTGTAAAGCCCAAGCAGACAAATTGTCCAAGGTATCTTGCAATGGTCCTTGCAAATCGGCAGCTTTGGCTCCTGTAACAGAGATTACACTGTCGTCTGCAAGTTGTCTTATCGTGCATGAATTTGCAAGACATTCGTCGATGTCATTTACATAAAAATTGTAAAGAAGGGGGCTTAAACATAAGCCCTGGGGAAGACCCATGTAGCTAATGCGAAAAGTTGCCAAATCGCCGTGCGTAAAATGCATGTGCTTTTCGGACAACAAATTGTGCAAAAAATTGTTTAAAATTGGAGAAAATCCTTGTCGGTGAAGTTTGCCCGAAAGAATGTCAATAGAAACGGAATCAAAAGCCCCCTTAATGTCCAAGAACGCAGACGCCATTTGTTCTTTGCGAGCATACGCCAGCTGAATATCTGTTGAAAGCAGCGCAAGACAATCATTCGTCCCTTTGGCACGGCGGAAGCCAAATTGAGTATCCGATAGTAGGCCATTTGATTCGACCCAATGGTCTAAACGACGGAGTATCATTTTTTCCATCAATTTCCGGATACAGGATAGCATTGCAATCGGCCTATAAGAGTTGTGATCAGAAGCTGGTTTCCCTGGTTTTTGGATGGCGATCACCTTCACTTGCCTCCAATCCTGCGGTACAATGTTTTGCTCCAGGAACTTATTGAACAAGTTCAACAAGCGCCTCTTGGCATTGCCGGGTAGATTCTTCAACAAGTTGAATTTGATTCTATCTAACCCAGGCGCGTTATTGTTACAGGACAGGAGGGCAACTGAAAATTCTGCCATCGTAAAAGGTGATTCTATCGCGTCGTGGCCCGGAGACGCATCGCGAACAATGTTTTGCTCAGGAACAGAGTCCGGACATACTTTCCTGGCAAAATCAAATATCCACCGACTTGAAGACTCCTCGCTTTCGTTGACCGTTACGCGATTCCGCATTCTTCGGGCTGTGTTCCAAAGAGTGCTCATCGATGTCTCCCTCGACGTCTCGTTCACAAACCGACGCCAATATTCGCGTTTTTTTGCCATAGACAAGCTTTTAAACTTGGTATCAAGCTCCGAATAACGTTTAAAGTCGTCGGCATCGTCTGTATCCCGGAAGGTCAGATACGCGTCGGATCTTTGCGTGTAGACATCGGAGCACTCTTGGTCCCACCACGGAGTGGGAGGCCGTTCTTCAATCGTTACGCCGGGATATTTCTTCGTTTGGGCTTGCAACGCGGCGTCGAGAATCAAGCCCGCGAGGAGGTTGTATTCTTCAAGTGGTGGATGATGTTGAATCGAATCGACCGCTTTTGAAATCATTTCCTCGTATAACTTCCAATCGACATTCCGTGTGAGGTCATACGGAATGTCAACTGGTCGCATGCGAGTTGACCCGTTATAAATTAAAATTAGAATAGGCAAATGGTCGCTACCGTGAGGATCGAGGATTACCTTCCATGTGCAATCGTAGCGACGTCGAAAATAAGGATAGATCCAAAGCGCTTTGGCGCGCTGGAGGTTTCGGGATACGTGTCATTTCGCCGTTGTTTAAAATAGTCATGTCGAAGTCATGGCAAAGGTTATAGATTAAAGAGGAGTGGTTATCATTGTAAGGGGAACCCCAAGCCACGCCATGAGAGTCCAAAATCAAACGTGGCGAGGGAAGAAGTTCTATTAAATCAAAGAGCAGCCGTTGCCCAACCTGTGCTCTGGGAGGAATATATATTGAGGCAATACAAAGCTCTTTACCTTGTATTGTCATTTGACATGCGACAACTTCGATGCCTGGAATCGAGGGGAGGTTAATACGATAGAAAGAATAGCACTTTTTAATCCCTAAAAGTACTCCTCCATATGGGGTGTCTCGATCAAGGCGAATAATATTAAAATCATGGAAGTTGAGATCAATATTTGAAGTAAGCCAAGTTTCACAAAGGGAAAATGCATCGCATTTGTTTTTATTTATCAAAACTTTAAACGAATCAATTTTTGGTAAAATACTTCTACAATTCCACTGTAAGACAGAGATAGAATCCTTCATATACGCAGTTGAATTAGGCCTCGAAGGATACAATCGCTGCAAGGAGGGGCCATTGGGCCGTCAACTGCTTCAAAAATGATCTAACTGTTGGGAGAAATGCTGTAAGAAAAATTTTAATTGGATCGGGTACATTGAAAGTTTCAAAAAACCAGTCCACAATGTCAGAAAATTTCACTAATCCAGGGTTTGTTTCATCAACTGGATGTGCAAAAGAAACAACTGGGGTTTTAGATGTTCCTGGCAGTGCTGGGAACTCTTTCTGGGACTTTAAATTTGCAAGCCCAGGAGGAGTTTGCTTCGGTTTTTCCGCAGCACTGTTTGGTTTGCTTGTAACTTTCATTTCACTTTGAGAAATCTTAGGATCTTTTCTGGGAAGTTTAGGAGAGGAAATTTTTTTCCTCTTTCTAGGCTCCCCAGGATTGGCGTAAGATGTTCCCGCTGGTGAATCGTCAGAATCGGTTTCATCAGAGGACAACAGATCATAAGGGTTTGATGCAATGGGAGAAGTGGTAACGGTCTTCTTTAGCATGTCAGCGTAAGAACGCTTCGAACGCTCTTTGAGAGACCTCTTTATTTTATCCCTGCACTGCATGTACACCGCACATGTCGAGAGCTCATGCTGACTCTCCCCACAGTGAATGCATTTTTCAGCATTTTTACTGCAGGAATCATCCGCATGATTCTCCCCACACTTGCCACAACGTGCCTTATTGCAGCAGCAGGCGGCGGTGTGGCCCAACTGCTTACAATTCAGGCAGTTCATGACGCGAGGCACATATAATCGCACAGGGAGACGAACCCGGTGGATCGAGACGTGGCTTGGTAGCGCTGACCCGGCGAACGTAACTCGAAACGAGTCTGACGGGGTGTATACTGTTTTGCCACCGATGATCGATGCTGACCGCAATTGCTTGCTATCGAGCACCTTTACATCGGGACAGGTTTTGTTCTTAAAGCACCCTCTGGCACTTTCCAGTATACACTCGACGGACAGACTCGAATCGGTTATGACACCGTCGATCTCCACGTCTCGTGCGGGTATGTAAACGCGATACTCGCGTGTGAAGAGCTCAGAGCAAGCTATATCGTTGGCCTGTGCCAGATCACTGACCACGACACGGAGCTTGTTAGGCCGGACCTTGGAAATTTCGGTCAAGCCCTTGTACTCCTTCGTCAGGTCTTTAGAAATCTGCAAGAGGTTCAACTGTTTCGATTTCGGTCCCGCCTTTGGCCGAAAATAGACAGTATAGCTGCCCTGGGCTCCGTCTGGGTAAAGCCTGGGGCGAGGGGGGACTGAAGAATGAACAGGGGAGGGGGTAACAGAAGGGTCAGGGTTAGAGGGGTTCGGGGATGGTGGCGCGGGAGGCGAGGGATCTACATCCATCCCGCTAAGTCTAGCGCACTAGCGCCGACAAGAGCACGTACCTTTTTACTTCTCCCTTCCAGTAAGGTTGGTTGTCCGATCGTTCGAAGTTGCAGCCGTTACAGCCAGCAGCACCAATACAGCAGCACCAAACAGCCACCAGCAGCGAGCCGGGTGTGTGATCACTCAGCACAGCGACACAACTCGCTGTCAACTGTTGGCTTCTTCTTTTTCCTCTTTTGTGTCTCGTCCACTGCTGTAGCACAATTCAGCCAGCAGCCAAATCGGCTTACGCACCAGCTGGTAGTCACGATGCGAAACAGTTGCACAAAGGCGCGACCTTGAACCCGGATTTATTTCACTCGACCTGGCAAACAATGCCAACACTTGTTCACACGTCTTTTGTTTTATATTCTATCGGAGCGATCACCGATCACACGTCCGATACTAATGCGTGTTCGGCACAGAATGAATGGCCGGTTGCCTCGGCACGCTCCCAGTCAGGTAGAATGTGCTTAATAAAGCCAACTACTTTACCAGGATTGGCAGACCAAATCTCACACGGTTGCAAGCAGCCCTTGCTAAGAAATTTGATTCTGCTCATGTATAATGCACCGCAGCTGCATAGTAGATGTTCCGAGGTTTCGCTTTCCATATTACAGAAGCGACAAGTGTCATCCTGAACTTGACCAATGTTCTTTAAATGATACTTACTCGGGCAGTGCCCATTTATTAGTCCTGTGTAAGTACAAAGAGCCCACTTGTTGAGCTCTAGGAGCTTTTTAGTAATTTTCCCGTTTGGCGTAATTACCCTTTTCGACTGGTGACACCTTCTAACAGCCCTCCAGTTGGCTGTCACCCGTTGCTCTTCCCAGTATTTAAGTTCCGTTTCTATAGTGCAATTTGAGATACCGCAAAAGGGTTCCGGACCAACAAATTGCGAGTTGGAACCATGTTTTGCCAGTTCGTCTGCTTTTTCATTGCCGTCTATGCCGCTGTGCCCGGGAACCCAGTACAAATTGACAGAGTTCATACGACACAGCCTCCGCAGTGAGAGAACGCACTCCCACACTATTTTTGACGTATACTTGTGAGCCTTTCGTGCCGCTTGACTATCAGAGAAAATGCAAATAATCGCATGTTTGTAGTTTCTCTTCAGACAAACGTTGACACATTCGATTATAGCGTAAATCTCCGCTTGGAATACAGTAGGCCAGTTGCCCATTGCCACTGATATCTGTACACCAGGATCGAAAATTCCCGCTCCAGTTTTCGAACCGATTTTTGAGCCGTCCGTGAAGAATATTGTTGACCCCTGACGGACCACCACACTAAAGAAGCGTATGTTATCCTCGGAAGTATGATGGATGTGTCGATCCATCTGACCATTTTTGGTCTTAGGCCCTATTTTCTACCAACCGTTTTGGAACAAAACCAGAACGCACTGACCGCTTTGCTTACTGCAATGTCAAGATGGGCGTTCCAGTTAAGTTTCGCATCTAGAGTTAATCCTAAAAATTTAGCCCTTTCGCTAAACTGAATAGAACTTTCCTCAAGCTTAAGAGGCATTAGTTTAAGTTTCCTCTTTTTAGTGAAAGGTACTATTGTTACTTTTGCCGGGTTGATGTTCAGCCCCTTTTTTTTACACCAGAGATAAGTTACGTGTAAAGCTTGTTAAAGTTGCATTCTTTCCGAGACAACATTGTCAAACTTTCCTCTTACCATAATGACAATGTCGTCTGCGGAGCCTACAACTTCAAAACCTTTATCTTCTAAGCTGCAGAGAAGGTCATCCACAACTAGAGACCACAGGAGTGGCGAAAGTACTCCACCTTGAGGGCATCCTTTCGTGGCTCTTACAGTTATAGATGTTCCTCCCAGCTCACCATTAGCGGAAACCTCGCATACATCCGGGGAATGGGTTTTCATCATCAGATTCAGTGTGTCAGCGGGAGTCTTCGTAAAGGCTCCATTCTGATGCTTCAGACTGCCAAGTACAGTAGTGTGATTCTTGGCTAGCGTTTTGTGGAGTCTAGCAACCGTGGGTGTGTTGTCTATACTTTCACACGTTTGAATCCACGTTCTCCTCTTAAATTTTCTAATTTCTTTATTGTACTCGGTAAGAGCTTTTCAGTACTGCGCCCAATCCGAAGTACGTTTCGCTTCGTTAAACTTTTTCCGGGATGTTTTCCTTAGACGCTCCAACTTTGAGTTCCACCACGGCACATCCCTGTTTGAAGACGAGACTTTGACCAGGTAGCTGCTGTTGTAGGCGTCTAAGATCATTTTGTTTAGCGTTTCAGAGAAGTTTTCAAGTTGCTCTATTGAGTCGATTCTGTTATCATTTGTCGGAGCAGCAGAATTCAAGTGACTAGCATATCGATCCCAGTTAGTTTTCCTAGGATCGCGATATTCTGCCAATGATTTATTGCAGCCCCTCAATCAAAGACGATGTTCTTATGATCAGATAAAGAAGTCTCGTCCGAGACACGCCAGTTCTGATTTTTTTTCCGAAATTGCAGGGCTGCATTATGTCAGATCCAAAACTTCTTCTCTGATCGCGTTTGAAAAAGTCGGTTTGTTACCTGTGTTGCATATGTCAATGTTGTTAGATGAAAGATAATCAAAAAGACCTTTTCCTCACCTCTTCTATTGATGTCGGTACTTCCTCACACAGTGTGATGGGCATTGGCGTCACAGCAGATGATATAGGACCTATTAGTGCTGCGACAGTAGTGGACGAACGCTGTGAAGTCTAAGGATCTACATGTCAAGTGTATCACGTCTGAAGATAATAGTACAAATGAGGAAGAGGGTAGTTTTCAGCCATTCAGAGCTCCGAAAGCCAATGGATTATATCCAAAGAGGCATCGATTATTTAAGAAACATTCTTAAGCGATTTTTCACATACTCTAAAAAAATCAACAACTAATCGTTCACACAGAGTTGTCCTTCAAAAAAAATTTTTTTCTCGAACGAGTAATCCTGTCTATGAGTTTTCTTAATTTGGAAGGAGCTTTTGAAATGGTCCATTAAATGCTATCATTAAGACGACTATCACTATTTGAGCTCATCGTTAAGACATGTCTTTACAGAAAAGCACCTCTGCTGTAGAATCTTGTAGTGGTCAGTTTAGTATGGATTAGCTTCTAATGGCCTTTCCTTATGATGGTTTTCCAAAACTGATCACTGATATGCGTATAAGTAAAATATTTGCTTTATTGCAAAAGGTTCTAAATTGGAAGTGATGTCGGAAAATCGGGTTGATGTGAGATTCAACATATCATTATTATGCTTAGCGGTCTTTAACCTAAGTATATCCAACCAGATTTTTGTTGTTATATTGGCTTATGTGTCGAATAAGGGCAGTGAACTGAAAGTTGATTTCTTTGTTCCGTGGGATCATCGCCGCTTAGCGCTATTTATGTTGGATGATCGATTGTTCTCGGTGAGAAGTAGCCTTAAAAGGACAAATATTTACGAACGTTAATCCTCAGCTGAGTTTACTTTGACTATAATATATACCGTTTTTGATGGGGACCTCTGTAGCCGCAAGATAACTGAGTTCGCTTCGGCAAGCGAATGGTCGTGGGTAATAAAATTGATTTTAGTAACGTGTGATGGTTCTCTTCAGAAAATTATGATTATGACGCGGTATTGGCCTCAAGAACGAGATATCGATAAGACTCCTTCATCTTAACATAATAGGTCCCACTTGAAAGAAATATGGCTAGAGAGGAACGTTAGTTGACATCTCTCTCCAGGGAATTGTAATTTGGCGAAATTGGTAGGATAGAAAGAAGTTTGATTTAGTAAAGCAGGAAGCTTGAAACGAAAGGGTGAATCCTCACACACAAGCACAGACATAAATGATGAGCGTGTCACTTATTTCAAAAGTTTGTGCCAAAAATGTGAAGTACGGAGTACAGAAAACACCTGGTCGATATAACAATTGATCAAGTATCCCTAGTTGTAGTGATGAGTCCATACAGAAAAAAATAGTAGGAGGGTGGTAACCAAGACACGACCGCATAGTTGACGTAGGACTACAATAATTTTATAATTTTATTTTGAAACTATGTTTGATTTAAGCTCGTTTTACTTTTGTAGTTTGCTTGATTTATTTTAACCAATTTAAGCTCAACATCTTCCAAAAGGAAGATGTTTTGGTTCCGGTGGTAATATCAAGTATCTAGGTCGTCAGCCCAAATTCATCAAGCGACACCTCCAACGACTTGGAACTAAAACTAGTTCATTGGTGGCCATTTCTACTGTTAAGGTCGTCTTTGACCATTTAAAAAGTCAAAAAAGTCATGAAAAAAACCGTTCATTATTGGCATGGTTCGATTTTGGCAACAGAAAAAATTCTGAGGTGTTGCCAAAATCGAACGGGGTCTGTATTTTGATTATTTCTTTGCAGCACTCTATCTTAGAAGAAAAAATATTCTCTTTAACATTCACAATGGTCCAGAAACCAAATTTAGGAGAAAATTTGGGTCTAGAGCTCTATAGCAATGTTTTAGAAAAAAACTTTATTTTACAAAGTTACTTAAAATTACTGGAGCTATAAAATTGTAAAACATGGTTTTCTATCTACAAAAATAAAAAAGTTAGATACTTGATTTTCCCCTAAATTTGGTTTCTGGACCATTGATGAATACCTTTCATTCTAATACAGCGAATTTTCTTTAATGCGCGAAAAGGCAACCTTCTATAAAATATTTAATTGAGTACGATTTAGTAGAAATTAAACTTCCTCCTATACCTATTTGTCTTGTTGAAGTTGGCTCACTCACCGATCACAAAGCGGCAAAGATGTCACATAAATTTTTTTCCTGTAATTACAAGCTCGTGGAAAAAATATCGATAACGAATTACAGTTTAAGTAGAAAATGTATATTCACAGAAAATTTGAAATTGACATAGAATTTTATGAACATGTTAACATTCAATTCAGGTCAATTTAAACATTTTATCAATATACAGAATCAAACAGAAAAAAATTTGATCAGTTTCAAGATACCAAAGAACAACGAAGATACCATATTTGAAAGTTATATGTCCGTTATCTTCGAAAATAAACTGGGCTAGAGTGATGCACAACATTAGTCTCAGCAATTAATGTTTGCATGGCGTTGTTCAATTACAAGTAAGGTTATGGAAAGTAATATTTTCTTGCAAATGCTAATTCAAAAAAATTTCAATTGAAAAATACAAACACTAACGTCGGAACTCTAATATCAAGATGAAATGAATTTGGTTTTTCTCTAAACCGCCACCGCGTGATGCAACTAGTATTGTCATATTGGACTAAATTCATTTAGCTAGTAAAATATAATCATCAGTACAGCTCGTTTAACTACCTATTCAAAGATCTGTACGGAGCATTTTGGTTTTCTATTGTCTTTTAAATACCCTATATTCAGTTATTTAAATAAATCTAAAAAAAGGCAGAGTGTAGAGTTCAAAAATAAACAACGCATTTTGTTGTCCCCGGCGGCGCAGCCTATTTTGCGACATCCGAAAAACCATATTGAATTCTGATATTTGCTGCTATACGAAACAAGAAGAAGAAGAAGACAATTCAAATGGCAATTCGATTGTGTTCCACGCCCCACTGTGCGTCAACAGTGGCAATGTAGTTTTCACTTGGCAACAGTGGCAATGTAGTTTTCACTGCACAAAAATGAATATCAAGTTTTCCTGCACTGATAGACGACGAGGAACCAGCGCTCTGTTCATACATTACTTGGTGCAGTACTGTTGCCTGTGCCATCATATTCTCCTTCAAGACATCAGTTTTATTAACATTAACATATTTGTTAACAGCAGAACGTAAAACTGTCTGGTAGTGGAGGTGGTTACGAACTTTCCGAAAAAGCTTTACCTTCAAGACATCAATTTAGACTAGGCTGATGGAAGCTAACATTAGTTGACCTATTGGGACGGGGAGATTCTGTCAAATTTTTTTTTGCCACTGCTGTACAGGATATCACTGCAGGCAGTTGGTGTCTATTCATGAAGTCTGTGCTAGGCGTGCTCGCATATGATTGGTACATTGTTGGTGAAAATTCGACCTTGAAACTTTTATTCAATTTTCACTGTTTAACAATGAAGTGATAATGAAAATTGAAGAATCACAAAATTGTCCATCATTTTATCAATCCAACGACATATCGATTATTGTGGTCCATCATGTGGTTACATCAGTATAACCGTTTGAAATCTTTCATTCCGTCGTTACATCTTGGTTTTAGTTTTCGCGGAATGTATCTCGGTATAGTGCGGTTAGACGTAGTCCTACGTCAAAAATGGCTGCCAGCATCTGTTCAAGTTGGCGCAAAATCGGTCTATTATGAAACAGTTTCCAGATGGGGGTTGTAATGCAGGGTCACTTTGCACCCACGTAAATTTGCCCAACGAAACCCTTACAGCGCGGCAAAGTACCTCTAACGG
This sequence comes from Wyeomyia smithii, assembly GCF_029784165.1. Lineage (NCBI taxonomy): Eukaryota > Metazoa > Arthropoda > Insecta > Diptera > Culicidae > Wyeomyia > Wyeomyia smithii. The sequence continues at coordinate 33,646,678 of NC_073694.1, forward strand.
ACTTTCGGATCTTTGCTAGAACACCAAGAAAGTAAAACAACCACAATACATCACCACAATAAATCTAAGTACTGTTCGCAGTGGTATAATGTCCCCAACAAGAAAAACAAACAAAATAAAAATAAACACAAAAACTTATCGCGTTAATTTCCTTTTTTCCTCCAGCGGTCGTTACTGGTGATTCCCGGGTTGGTCGTCTGGGCTCCTGCAGCTCACGGTCTCCATCAGCTGTCTCGACAATCCTCGGCGGGGCGGTGTTTTCAGCTCCTTTGACTTAGCCTAGGATTGCTTATAGCGGAGTTTATCCTCTCCGGCGAGCAAACACAGAACGTTAACACTCAATACGGTCCAGCGGCATCTTCTCTGTACACAAACGGAACAACTACTGCGAAATAAAACAGTTAAAATCACGCACAAAATAAACACTCGGTTTGTTTGTTATGCGTGTGTCCCGTACCGATATCGAGGTTAAACTGATTATCCCGCGATGGCTACCCCCGCTGTCCCACCGAGACTTCTGAGTCAGCATTCAGCGACAACTTTTTTACAGTTAGAGGGAAACCGCAACCTATCGAACCCTAACAATTATTTCACAAACATGACAAAAATATTACTACACCTATTAATTACGATTATATCGTTCACAAACGGAAAAACGAATGAATTTAAACTAACTTACGGGAACGATATTCAACGCAAATGGTGAGCAGTTGTCATGTTGGGTACGCACTTTTAGGGAAGTATCCGAAATCGGGGTATTTTGTACTTTTACACTTTCTTGCAGCGGTACCCAAAATTAGATAAATTTTTCTCTCGATGCTAAAATCACAACCGCCCAGGATACACATTGTAGGTTTCTGACTGGGTTTTTCCAACATCCTAGTAAGAAAATACTTCCCTGTTGAAGCGATGTTCTTAAGAAAAGGGTTTCAAATGTTTTAAGAGAGTTCTTAAAAGATGGGACCTTTATAAAGTTTTCTTGTCAAAATTTTTTACTATCGTCTTTTCATTGTTAATACTCATTTTTCTTTGGGGCCTATAACTATTGAAAAAAAAACTCTCTCTTAGATGGCAAGGCTGCATTGTGATATCATTGTAGTGTTTATGAAAATAATAACAAACCAGAAATATTTATTCTTGGTTCACACTCACCGATATATTTCGTGGAACCCACTTTTAGGGAATTCGACTGGCAGACCGTCCTTCACTCTCGACCATGTACTTCGTTTTGGTAGAGTTAATAAAAGCTTATTTTTCCCGCAGTTTTTCTCTTGAGATGTCCGAAGGCCTCTTCCACCACTTTACGATTGATACCGATGATGTTGTCCGCCAAATCTAGACGCATGTCATGTTGACGGCCCGACGGTCTACTTCAGACCATACACCGTGGAGAAAACTCCAGATATCTCACCGACTACCGTGAAGCTGATGTGGAACCGTCAAGGGTGGCACGAATTAGCTGAATCAGTTTTGTTGGGAAACCATGTTTGATTGCTCTTAACTGAATCGTACTCTGCTTTAAAGTCTCTGAACAGATTGTAAGTCTGCAAATTGTGTTCTCCTACAAATGCTACATTAACATTTGCCAACAAAGGCTCCCTGCCACAGTATTAGTCTGTGGTACAGGAATTCTCTCCCCCAAGTTTGCTTGTCGCTCCCGACTTTAAAGAGTTCGACAAGAATGCCGTCCTTCTCAACTGCTTTGCAGTTTTTTAGCTCTTTCCTTACTTTCTTCCATAGAGGGCTTGTCCATCCGATTTCGCGATTTGTTTTGTAAATGCCCTGGAGAAGCACGCCTCCACAAGAACGCGCTTTCAATTCCGACGTTTCTTTAGGTGATGGAGTTTTTTTCAGCCGCTCTTGCTGCTCGATATCTTCCTCCACTCGGACACGTCACAGCCATAGGCAATATGCGAACTCTGGAGCGGTTTAAAACCACTCATTGGATGTGGCTCGAAATAATCTTCTCGGGCTGTAATGCTGTACGTTCAGGTCTCCTCCAACTCGCAGATGGATCCGCTTATTATCTTCATGCCAGTACTCTGCAGTTGTTCTTTCAGTTGATATCCGCTGTATGTTCTACTGTATCTGCCTTCGTCTGTGACTCTGGAAAAGTGTTTATCATCGAACAGATCAGTCTTTCTGAGAGCAAACCTCCCTATTTTAATTAGGGATCCTGCCCGACTTGCGCATTTGCTTCTCCAATAAAGATCTTGATATCATGTCCTGGGCACTCAATGAACGTCTCTTCGAGGAGCTCATAGAACTCCTCCTTCTCGTTATTGGATTCAATACCCGCGCATGCTGGTAGACTTCTTAACTCCGAGTACCGAGTTTCCAAATTTGGTTTTCCTTTTTCGATGGCATACCGATTCTTAAGTTTTATGTTATTCTTCAAATTCTTCATAGTAATTACTATTTGATATTTGGTATTTGGTCTCAAGTTATTTGGTCTCAAGGTAAAGTAAAAGTGAAAAATGGGAACCATTTGCATGGAATGCAATTCCGCCATGGGCGTTTCCTTGTTTCAATGTGCTCGTGTTTGAATACCTAAGCTGAATCCTCTCATAATCCGTCATACACACCGTTAGATGCCCTTCATCTCGTTATCACACCAAGCCAGTAGATACTAAAATCCTGCTCCTTATCGCAACAATAACAGTTGAGAGACCAAGAGCAAGCATCTCTCTCGGATGTACTAAAATCAATTTGTCTGTACAAAAGAAAAAGTTACGTAAACAAACCGCGGCTGCTGGCAGGCAAAATGCACCAGAAATTCACCATCTGTATAGTTTCGGTTAACACACATGTGATTTTTTGGTTTCTTTCTCAATTTGGTTGATTAGCTCTATGTTTTTGTGTTCGAAATGATTCCACAACTGTCACTACTGTTGTAGTATTTAGAACTGAGTTCACTACCGACTGAACTTACTATGACTTTGATGTGTTGATTTACTTTCACTTAGCATAATGTTAACCACGTAGTGGCATGCCACAGATTTCTTTTTTGTTTTCTGTAGAACGCTTGACATATTAGAGTTATTATTTCGTATCATACTGCTTCACACGGTACTTAGCGGATTGGGATGAGTTTTGACATGAAATTTTACTGTCCACTTATAGGTACGCCATCACCCCGAAAGAAACGAAACAACTCCACGCCAACCAAGAAAAATGTCAACGAAAAGAAACAGATACTGCAGCAGCTGGTATCGCCTGCCCCGAACTCCGCTACCAAGGTGAGTGAATGGTTCTACCTTTTTGCTCTGGATTGCACTGCTTGTCTCTTTCTTTCTCGTTCACGTCAGCAGCAGGTAAGCCTTGGTGAACTGATTCAGCTGTCGGAGAACCGACTGAAGGTGAATCACGCCGAGTCCGAATCGGACATTAAGGAGACCACCTTCTCCGACCATTCGCTGTCCGTTTCGTCGATCGTGCGCCAGATATCGGACCCGAAGCTCGAGAAGAAAGTTACCTTCGCACGGCTTCTCAGTAAGGTATCCGCTGAAATTAGCAGCGGATCAGACGATCTCACCAACGTAAGTACCAACCCTCGTGCGTCCTGTTACCACTAACACACTTTGATCCAGTTTGCTTGAGTAATTGATTTATTGACGATTCTTAGCTTCTATGTTGGTTCTCTTCGGAGCAAACTGGCGTTTTGTATCGTTTACTATTACCTATTAATGCAGTTTTACGATTCGATTTTCCTCTTGTTTGAGTTTTGTTTGGATGTTTTTTATACGCTCCTGTTAAAAATTTTCTATCGTTCAATTGGCAGTTGTTTCGTACTCTTTTTCGTTTCTGTTTCGAGTAAATATCTGTTGTATTGCTGTGTTTTTACTGAACCAATGCAAACGTCACTATCGGATTGTTGAGAAAGCAACAACACTAACAAAATTGCACAGAAACGGAAACAGAACATTCGAAAATCAAAAACAAAATATCCTATATTTATTTCTTTGCCAAAAGGGAACAAAACATTGTAGTGCTTTAAGTCTTCCGACCGAAGTTACGCATCGCGCAAATTCCGTACCGCAGTCGCCAAGCACAAACGAAATTCGTTCGCCGCACAGCACTTCCTCGAACCAGGGAAGCGACTCGCTGTCCAGCTCCGAGCTTGCTTTGCATGATTTTGGTTTGCGGGCTCATCGGCGGGTACGGCCGAAGGTGTCCAGTGCCGATTCAATTCTGGCTATGTTTAAAAACTTTGCCACTTCGAGTGCCGGAATAAATCTGCCATCGTCCATCGTGATCTCACCATCCACGACGCCGACGGCGTCCAGTCCGCAGGATGACGTGGCGGGCGATGATGACTCCTCGACGTCGTCCATCCACACCCCGGTCAGCTTTTCTAGTGGCGCACCGGACTCACCCGTATTCTATCGCCAGAGTACGATTGAAGTACCCGTACTCGATGCACTTAGCGCTCACAAAACAACATCCTCGACTACTACTACTACTACTACGCAGATGCACCCGCCCACTATACTGCTGGAGATACCCTCGATTAATAACAAGTGCCTATCCCCAATTAGAGAAATGCCAACACCAATTCCATCACCCGCGTTGACACCGATCATGCCGCGGCCGCACCGAATTCGCTCCTCCCAGAACGCGTATGATGAGTCGATGTCGGTGACGTTCAGTGGCGACTATTCCGGCTACAATGTAAGTTTTCAAGCTAAGTCACGTCCCCTTCTCCTCTTATCACAACGAACTTAATTCCCCTTTTCTGATCGTTTCGCAGAACTCGAAACCAAATGAAATCACAATCGAAATCAATCACCCCGAATCGGATACCGATTCCTCCACCCCGATGAATATGTCCTCTCACAGCGATTCCCTCAGCTCCAGTGGTGGTTCGACCAAGAGTCACAAAACTCCCCCCCAAACCTGTATCTCGATCGATGTTCATCCGCCGACTCCGAAACGGGAAAGAGCGGAACGGCCCCGCGATTTGGTGATTCCCGAGCTCATTATCCAACAGCCGAGCCCAACGAAGGAACGCTCGCAGGTGATCATGTTTCCCGGGTCGCCGCCTCCCCAGCGTGCCAGCATCGGAGAAACCAGTTTTCTCTTCCCCAATAAACAACAACAGAAAAGGTGCGCTTACACTATCGCTTAATCCGTGGTTGGTGATCGATGTTGTCTGTAACTGTAATTGTCATATGTATGTTTGTTTGTGTGTGTAGGTGTACGCGTGCGTGTGCCGCTTGTTGTTGTAGACCCCCCACCCCGTACTTTAATCAAATGACACCCCATTCTTGCAGATTGCTTAAACAATGGGAGAAGCCAGGGTCTCTTGATCTTCCCTTCGAGCCCCCGATGATTACGATCACCTCCAATATGAGTGAGCTCGAGTCGGACGCAGACTGCATGTCACCGGCAGCAACAGGTAAACCGAACGGCGCCACCAGACTTGGCGTGACCGGTAGTTCAGTAGGAATGTGCTATCTCAGCCCGTTTTCGATGTGTACTCGGGGCGATCGTGCGCCCTCTGAAAGTAACCTTAGTTCATCCGGCTACTCTAGTATGGCTAGTCCCGGTCCCAGTAGGTGCGGGTCCAACAATCCGCTTTGTCCCAGTGAAATGGAGGATCCAGGCTCAGGTGAGAATCCCCGACTGTTACCCCCTTGATCCCCTTTATACCACCCCTGGCGACCATTCGCGTCGAGATTAACTTTATTTCCTTTCTTCTCCTCCCGCTTGCGACTCCTTCTTAACCGGTTACTATTTCGCGACGATAGGCCCTCCGGGTAACGGCTATCCTGGGTTGAGCTCTATGCTTGGAGCGAACCGAGGTCGGCAAACATCGATACTGAAGAAACACAACGATTCCGGCAGCGGTAGTGGAACAGTAGCCGGAGGTACCAGCGACAGAAACGAATCGTCCTCTTTCCGCCAGCGATCCGACTCGGAAACCCTCTCCGATGATCCTCTGCTCGAGTCGAACGACGAAGGCATCGGCACGGACCATCTGGACGAGAAGATCGAAGATGGTGAAATCAAAAGTGCCAAAGAGCTGGAGGTTTTTATCGGCAAAGAGTTGATCGAGAATGGCCGATCTATTCTCAACCAGGAAACGGCGTCCATGTCGCAACTGCAGCTACCGTCCATCGTGATACAGTCCGAGAGTGGGTTCGATAAACTGTCGCCGGTCTCGTCGCGATCCGAGAGTCCCCTTAGGTAACTGACGAAGCACACGAACCGTGTTCAGATGTAGGCAACGGTGTGTGTGTGCGCGCTCGAAGGTTGAACTTCTCGTAGAAATTAGTAGTGTCCGGTACCCAGAAAACAAACACATAAACCAAGCGTTGCTCAGCGGTAAATATTATGCTTCATGTATTTTCTTACGACTCACTCAATGCACCCTCAACGGATCCTCTTTTAGCACCAAACCTCTATTTACCTATTTTGTTTACCTAGCTTTGAAATGCAATAAGATTGAATGAGAAGTTCAGCCATCTTGCTATGTATAACACCCACTAACGAATATCCTCAACTAGACACTGTACCACACATAAACCAACAAAAAAAAACAGCCCAGTGCTTCACGATCCAACTGTTCTTCCGTTTTCTAGTGAACGAACCGCCAGTATGGAACGGTTCTCTTCTCTTTTCTACGGTAAAAAAGATCAACAGCTTCCATTTACCGACTCCGACGGTCTGTACGATTTCCCTTCGTCGGACGGTAAGGGTAGCTCTACGACTCATCACCG